>NW_012123265.1:1673131-1677735 GCF_000951035.1 Colobus angolensis palliatus | reverse complement strand
GGCCCACGCCCTCTCCAGGCTAGTTACCTGCGCCCCGCCGGCCACGTGACCGGGGCGGCCCCGGGAACCTTGGGGGAGGGCCGCCACAACCCAGCCCAGGACGCAAGAACTCATAATCTCGGTCTGGGTGCACGCTCAGGATCCGGATTCCTACTTCTAGGGCTGGTCCTGCCTGATTCTTGGGGCTAACCCGTTCTTCGCTCTCCCCTATTCTTCCCCAGGGGCCGTCAGGCCTCTACAAAGGACCATGCAAGAGGCCTTCTCTACTCCGAGAGGGTCACACAGGACCTATGGAAGGCGCCAGGAGGCAGTCTAGGGGCTGTGGGGGTCACCACGGCAGGTCTGGGGTTGATGGAAGTCAAAGGGTCAAGGGGGCGGTGAGAGTTGCCGGGTATCACCCTGTGGGGGGAATCACCAGAAGTCAGCTGGGAAAGGGGAGGGCGGCGGGAACATCAGGGTTATTAGAGCTGTGGGGTGGTCTCCAGGGATCACAGGGAAGGGCTTGTCCACGCAGACGCTAGGGCCGAGCGGTAGCCTGGCACTGAGAAGTGCCAGAGCGCGGTCGTTGTGGGTTGGAAGTGAGCAGGCCTCAATGCTGGGGAAAGGAACCCCCCCAACCCCAGAGAGCTGCACCCTAGACAAGGCTGAGAGGGGTAGAAGGGGCCTGGAGCCTCGGAACCCCCACGTGACGATGGAGAAACTGCCTGGAGATTGCAAGCGCTCTGGCGGATGGCGGAGCTAGCGTTGAGCGTGTGCGCGCGCGTGCGGGCTGCAGATCCTCCCTTTTCCATCCCGCACCTACAACCCAGTTGACAGTCCCGCGCTGGGGGATCCCAGTGCCCCCTTCGCCCAGTGGAGCTTGGTGAGGCTCCTTTAGGGCGCGTTTCCCTGCCGTTCCTTACTTTCCCAAACTCTCCCAGGGAGGTGACTGAGAAACTGAATAAGTAAGTGACTGAGAAACTGAATAATCCAGCAGGAAGGAGGTGGCTCCAGCCTGGCGGGAACTGAGTCACGCGGTTGCCTAGCCCGACTAGAGACTGAGACTAGAGCCGCACCATGCGCTTTCGGACAAGGAGGGAGCTGCGTCCCGGCCCCTGGACAATGGAGAGAGCGGGGCACCCGGGCGCATCCCCAGAGCTCATGCCCGGGGAAGGGGCGAGGCCCGGGGCGAGAGAACTCAGCGTAGCTCCACTTGGCAGCTAAAGAAACAAGCGCCTGGGACGGAAATGACTCCCGCCCGGACACGGCGACAGATAGAGAAAGGAAAGTGCATCCTTCGCCCGGTGGGTTCGAGCCACTAGCACTTTACTTTCCTTACAGGTGGAGGCGGGCCTCGGTGCGCGGCTGCCCATCTCCGGACCGCCCACCCGAGCACTGGCCCATGTGTTTCCTCCCCCGGAAACGGTAAGCAAATCAGGCGCGGGGGGAAGGGAGAACGTTGCTCCTCGGGCCCCGCCTCCCGATAAGCCTGGAATGTCAAATATTTGTTTGCGGGGCGGGGCGAACCCGCGAATAAGACTCCTCCCCCTCCCGCCCCGTAGCGCGCCTGCGCCTGGCGGAGGAGGCCCTTCCTGTGGCCACGCCCTTCCAGCCAATTCCCATAAACCTGTGTCCCTAAGCGCCGCACTCCTAAGGCCCCACAGAAGCACGTCGTTTCGTCCCCGGCTCCTGTCTGTGTTCCACTCCTACAGCACAGGGTCACAGCGTCCCCGCCCGGGGGTCCGGACGCTACTCGGTCTCCATTTCGTCCCTCCTGGCGACCTCATTTGTGCAGCCTCTAGGCCCTTTTTCCTCTTCAGCGTGGGTCTCAACACCCACTCTTCACGGAAGCCTCCTTCGCGAGGTGACCACTCCGTTGTGGCGTTTCTGGCCGTCCTGAGCGCTTTCCCACGGATGACGCTTATGCGTGCCCAAGTCGCCGCTGGGTCGTGAACCTGAGGCACGGGCTGGTAGCGCAGTGCAGCTCCCCTAAACTACCCCGGGCGCCCATCCGGCCGGCCCCATAGCAAGACAACTCCTGTCATTTGGATTCTTTTTATTTTTTATTTTTTAAATTTTTATTATTCTTTTCTTTAAGACGGAGTTTTGCTCTTGTTGCCCAGACAGGAGTGCAGTGGCGCGATCTCGGCTTACTGCAACCTCCACTTCCCGGGTTCAAGTGATCCTCCTGCCTCAGCCTCCCAAGTAGCTGGGATTACAGGCGTGCACCACCACGCCTGTGTTTTTTTAGTAGAGACCGGATTTCACCATGTTGATCAGGCTGGATGGTCTCGAACTCCTGACCTCAAGTGATCCACACACCTCGGCCTCCCAAAGTGCTGGGATTACAGGCGTGAGCCACCGCGCCCGGCATATTCTATTTATTTTATTTTATTTGTTTATTTGTTTATTTATTTATTTATTTATTTATTTATTTATTTATTTATTTATTTATTTATTTATTTATTTATTTTTGAGACAAGGTCTCACTCTGTCGCCCAGGTTGGAGTGCAACAGCGCAATCTCTGATCACAGCAGCCTCAATATCCCCGGGGCCCAAGAGATCCGCCCACCTCAGCCTTCCAACTAGCTGGGACCACAGGCGTGCGCCGGGACCACAGAAGGGCGCCGCCACCACGCCCGGCTAATTTTTGTATTTTTTGTAGAGACGGGGTCTCGCCATGTTGACCAGGCTGGTCTCGAACTCTGCCCACCTCGGCTTCCCGAAGGGCTAGAATTACAGGCGTGAGCCACCGCGGGCCCAGCTCCAACCCTTGGATTCTTCTTTAAAAACCAAATTCGTTTGAATACCGGGCCGGAGAGTGGGGTCCTGCTTTGCTGAGATCCCTTACTCATCTTCAGATGAGTCCTCCCAGATCACCCCATTATTACTAAACAACCCACACTCCCTCATTGCTTCTTTCTGCCCCCCGACCCCCCCAACTTAACCAACTTATAATACGTTTATTAATCGTTTATTGTCTCCCTGCTCCATCATCCCATCCTCGAAGATAGAGGCTTACCCCCATTGCCTGTCACTGAATGAATGAACTGTTGTCTAAGGCTAGCTGCTTCTGCCATAAGGTATTTCAGCAATGGTAAGACACAGGCCTTTGCAGTAGGGTCTCATCTGTGTCCTTTCCTCCCCTCCAGTCCTGCCCCTTGTCTAGTTAACCCCAGTTCTTCCTCCATAATTTTTTTTTTTTTTTTTAGAGTCTGCTCCATGCCCCAGGTTGGAGTGCAATAATGGCACGATCTCGGCTCACTGCAACCTCCACCTCCCGGGTTGACGCTATTCTTCTGCCTCAGCCTCCCGAGTAGCTGGGACTACAGGCGCACGCCACCATGCTCAGTTAATTTTTATATTTTTAATAAAGATGGGATTTCCCCATATTGACCAGGCTAGTCTGGAACTCCTGACCTCGTGATCCGTCCGCCTTAGCCTCCCAAAGTGTTGGGATTACAGGCGCGAGCCACTGCTCCCGGCCTTCCTCCAGATTTTCTACCTTCCACAGCAGGGGTCCCCTCTGTGGTTTGAGATTTCTGTACTTCTCTGAAAATTGTCTCCCACCCCCACCCTACTCCTCGCTCCCCTGGGGTTCATGAATTAATGAATAGGAGATTGGTACGGCAGAGAGGTAGGCAAGGCTCCGACGGCCCAGGCCGCCCGAGGGCAGACGCCTTTCTCAAAACCGCGTGCCAGATATTTGGAAGAAAGGACTGGGTTCCGTGGGCCTCATACTCGCAAAATTTTACCCTCACCTTGGCTCTCAGGCCTGCCTGGGTTGGACCCCTAAAGGCAGCCGGCGCCGTGGCTGCGGGTACATGAAAGCCCGGGCAGATACGGGGTGTAAGGCGGAAAGTGCCGCGGGTCTCGTGGAACCTCCAGGGCGTCTAGGAGCGGTGCGAAAACACCCTCCCTCCTTCCCTTCCCAGCCAGGAAAGATCTCGCAGTGCAAGAGGATTCGACGCTGGGGAACACCGCGGAGATCCACTCTTGCCTGCCCAGACCCGTCCCCTCTCTCAGCGACCCTCCTTATCTCCCGGGCCACCCTACTAGGCAGCGCGTTGGGCCCCACCTGCTGGGTTGGGATCCCCGCACCTGTGCAGAGTGGCTGCAGCGCACACCAGAGGGCGCGCTGACTCCGTTGCTAGAAGCGGAGGGGGAGGGGCGTGCGCTCGAGGTCGAGCAAAGCACTAGGACAGTGGTGACAAAGGGGTCCCCTCGATGCTCCCATCAGGCCAATACCCTCTGGCTTTATTTTTGTTTTTATTTTATTTTGAGACGGGGTTTTCCTCTTGTCTCCCAGGCTGGAGTGCAATGGCGCGATCTCCGCTCACTGCAACTTCTGCCTCCTGGGTTCAGGCCATTCTCCTACCTCAGTCTCCTGAGTAGCTGGGATTACAAGCGCCCACCACCACGCCCGGCTAATTTTTGTATTTTTAGTAGAGACGGGGTTTCACCATGTTAGCCAGGCTGATTTCAAACTGCTGACCTCAGGTGATCTGCCCGCCTTCACCTCCCAAAGTGCTGGGATTATAGGCGTGAGTCACTGCACCTGGCCTATTTTATTTTGTTTTATTTTATTTCTTTTTTTTGAGACAGAGTCTTGCTCTGTCGCCCA
>NW_012123265.1:1669066-1672546 GCF_000951035.1 Colobus angolensis palliatus | reverse complement strand
CTCAGGCAATCTGCCCGCCTCAGCCTCCCAAAGTGCTAGGATTACAGGTGTGAGCCACCGTGCCCAGCCTTTTATTTTATATTATTTTATTTTATTGAAACGGAGTTTCCCTCTGTCGCCCAGGCTGGAGTGCAGTGGCATGATCTCTGTTCTGGGCTCTTTGCCTCCAGGGTTCTGTTGTGGCTGGATCAGTGTTAGGCCTCTCCTGGCTGCAGGGAGACTGACTGCAGAGGAATGGGGACCTGCTGAGCCATAAGCTTTAGGGAGATTCCACCAGCCTCTAAATGAACTCAGCTTTGGCCACCAAATGAGCCTGGAAGCCTTGGTCTTAGTTTGGTTGCCTCAAGCCCAGGATCCACCTAGTTCTAGTACAGGAGGTTAGAGCTTAGGACAGCGAGAGGAAGTGCAAAGGGCCCAGTAGCAGGAAGGGTGAAGGGTGTTGGCTGTGTGCTCACCCAAGGAAGATACCACAACTGGACTGGCTCCTCAGTCTCTGGATTTATTCTGTTGAAAAGAGTCAAACTCTGTAAAATATTTGGACACTTTTTTTTTTAGATGGGGTCTTGCTCTGTCTCCCAGGCTGGAGTGCAGTGATGTGATCTTGGCTCATTGCAACCTCCACCTCCCAGGTTCAAGTGATTCTCCTGCCTCAACCTCCTGAGTAGCTGGGACTACAGGTGCCTGCCACCACGGCCAGCTAATTTTTCTATTTTTGTAGAGATGGGTTTCGCCATGTTGGCTGCCAGGCTAGTTTCAAACTCCTGACCTCAGGTGATCAGACCTTTAAAAGTTGCTAGACTCTTAATCTTTTCAGGATTGGGAGGGCCTGGAAGAAAAAGACCTAGCTATGTTAATATAATTTTTTTTTTTTTTTTTTGAGACAGAGTCTCGCTCTGTTGCCCAGGCTGGAGTGCAGCTGTAGCAGGATGAGCGGCAAACAAAACTCCTCAGACACCGAGTTAAAGAAGGAAGGGGTTTATTCAGCCGGGGGCATCAGCAAGACTTCTGTCTCAAGAGCCGAGTTTTCCGAGTGAGCAATTCCTGTCCCTTTTAAGGGCTCACAATTCTAAGGGGGTGCATGTGAGAGGGTCGTGATTGATTGAGCAAACAGGGGGTAAGTGACTGGGGGCTGCATGCACCGGTAATTAGATCGGAACAAAACAAGATAGGGATTTTCACAGTGCATTCCTATACAATGTCTGTAATCTATAGATGACAGAACCAATTAGGTCAGGGGTCGATCTTTAACCACCAGGCCCAGGGTGCGGCGCCAGGCTGTCTGCCTGTGGATTTCATTTCTGCCTTTTAGTTTTTACTTCTTCTTTCTTTGGAGGCAGAAATTGGGCATAAGATGATATGAGGGGTAGTCTCCTCCCTTACAGTGGCGCCATCTCGCCTCACTGCAAGCTCCGCCCCCCAGGTTCATGCCATTCTCCTGCCTCAGTCTCCCAAGTAGCTGGGACTACAGGTGCCTGCCACCACGCCCAGCTAATTTTTTGTATTTTTAGTAGAGATGGGGTTTCACCGTGTTAGCCAGGATGGTTTCAATCTCCTGACCTCGTGATCCTCGTGAATGACCATGCCATTCTCCTGCCTCCGCCTCCCAAAGTGCTGGGATTACAGGCGTAAGTCACCGTGCCAGGCCAATAGAGATTCTTTACAGATGCAAATTTTCCTCCACAAAGGACAGTTGTGCAGGGCCATTTCAAAGTATGGCAAAGAAACATTGTTTTGGAATATTTTGACTTTCTTGTCACCTAATGTTATGCCAGAGTCAGATTGCAAAGTAAGTCCCGATATATAGGATTAAATAAAACCCATCCCATGAGAATTTATGGTTTGTAGGGCAAACCATACAATTTGAGATAGTAATTTGAGCAAGATTTTAAAAAAAATCAGGGCCGGGCGTGGTGGCTCACATCTGTAATCCCAGCACTTTGGGAGACCTAGGTGGGCGGATCACCTGAGTTCAGGAGTTCAAGACCAGCCTGGCCAACATGGCGAAACCCTGTCTCTACTAAAAAATACAAAAATTAGCTGGGCGTGGTGGTGGGTGCCTGTAATCCCAGCTACTCTGGAGGCTGAGGCAGGAGAATTGCTTGAATCCGGGAGGCAGAGGTTGCAGTGAGCTGGGATCGCGCCACTGCACTCCAGCCTGGGTGACAGAGCAAGACTCTGTCTCTAAAAAAAAAAATAGTGTCAGCCTGGCATGTGGAGAACGACCCACAGGAACGAGGGCGTGCATTGGGACATCAGTGATGAGGCTGTTGTGGGAATAGGGTAGTGTGGTTTGGGAAGGGTAGAGCTGGCTAGCCCTTTTGACCACCTGAGTTGTGGTTCTGAGAAGCATGGAGGCATCCAGAGCTCAGGATGATGCCCAGTCTGCAGCCTGGGGGATCAGGTGGATGGCAGAGTCATTGTGAAAAGGGAGGACCTCACCTTCTGACTCTTCTCCACAGTGCCAGCATGGGTCATTGCTGACTGGGCCTTGCCATCCTGCCCCTAATGGCTGTGGTTCCTAACACATGCAGGGCCTGTGGGGGTGAAGCACCAGGGAATCCCTCTTGAGGACAGGGCTACGCTTCCAGGGGCCCATGTCATGGGCCCCTGGATGCTGCTGGGCTAGAAAGACATTTAGACTGTGGCCAGAGTCCAAGATGGCCCAGCACCTCTTGATCTTTCCCTTCCTCCACTTAACCTTTGACTGGACTCCTGCCTGTCCCTAGGCCTGCAGAAGAGTCTCTATGGTCTCCCACGCTGGGATTTCACCAGATGGGTCTTCACCGATCTTCTGTCGGGTCATGGGTGAAGGTGGGGGAGGAGGGGGCTTTGGGAGTCCTGAGCCAGGGCCTTAGGGAGAGATGGCTGGACCTTAAGAGAGGGTGGGGCTGGGCACAGTGGCACACACCTGTAATCTCAGCACTTTGGGAGGCTGAAGCAGGTGGATTACTTAAGGCTAGGAGTTCAAGACTGGCCTGGGCAACATAGTGAGACCCCCCAACTCTACAAAAAATAAAAAAAACTAGCTGAGTTGGGGTGTACACCTGTAGTCTCAGCTACTCAGGAGGCTGAGGTGGGAAGGATCGCTTGAGCCTGAGAAGTCAAGGAGGCAATGAGCTGTGATTGTGCCACTGTACTTCAGCTTGAGTGACAGACAGACCCTGTCTCAAAAAAAAAAAAAAAAAAAAAAAAAAAGAGGGAGGGTGGTGGTAGCCTAGTCACCAACATGTTTCATTATAAGAACTTGAGAAGGGCAGGGCAAGATCGTGGCTTCATAGCCAGGTCAGTTGCTTACCAAGAAGAAGGAAGGAAGGGGCAGGACAAATTTCTTGGGACCAGATGGGATGACCAGGGTGCAGCTGCCTCTTCGAAGGGGTGTGTGTGTGGAGGATCAAGACCTCTATTTTGGCCGGGCGCGGTGGCTCAAGCCTGTAATCCCAGCACTTTGGGAGGCCGAGACGGGCGGATCACGAGGTCAGG
>NW_012123265.1:1649274-1668696 GCF_000951035.1 Colobus angolensis palliatus | reverse complement strand
GCTGTCAGGTCTTTGCCCACTCTGTTTGCCCCTGCTTCCTGGCGCAGGGAGTCCGTGTCCTCTCCGGTTCTCCAGGTTTGCCTGAGTGGAGAGGGATCACGAGCTCCCGATGCCTCTCCTGCTCTACAGGCGAACTTGCAGATGGCCCATGGCGCAGGATCGAGGCTCAAGCCCACTCCCAACCCCGCGCCCGAACTACCCGGACTAGCGGGGTGACGCTGCACTCTGCGCCCCTAAAGCGAACAGATTAACCCCTCTCTTGGGAACTGAACATGCTGACCTGGCCTCTCCCGGTTCCCCCCGCATCTGTAACCCCGGGGCAGAGTTACAGGGGCTGACTGGCCAAACCCAGGTGCCCTCGGGGAAGGGTGTGCTAAGAATTGGTGTGGGGGTTGCACAAAGGTCCTGGTCAGCTCCTGGTCACCTGAGGCCCAAGAACTGTCAGGGACTCACTTCCCCTCTTCTTGCTTTAATCGGGGTCGCTCAGCAGCAGCGAGCGCTGCACCCCTTATCCTCTCCCGGTCTTGTCCGTTCCAGATCCTCCAGGTCAGGGCGTCGCCAGGTGAGGGCTGCGCAGCGCGGATTTCGGGTACTCAAGGCTGGGCGGGGTACACAGCAGCGGGGTGGGCGACTGAGAGCCCGGAGCCAGGCGGTAGGTACCTCGATCTATCGATGTGCTCGGCGCGCAGCGTGGTCCGGGGAGCAGGGGGTTGGGCAAGCGCAGGGCGGCGGGCCCCGACTGGGAGGGACGTATATGGCGGCTAGTCCCTATTGGCAGGCCGTTTGCGGGAGGAGGGCTTTGATTGGCCGGGGGGATGCGGAGGATGCGGGCGGCGGGGTTAAGTGCGTCGCCACCGCCCCCGCCTAGGCGAGAGCCCAGAGAGCTGAACCTGTTCCCTGGACCTGCCGGGAGCGTCATACACCATGGGCCTCCACCTCCGGCCCTACCGTGTGGGGCTGCTCCCGGATGGTCTCCTGTTCCTCTTGCTGCTGCTAATGCTGCTCGCGGACCCAGCGCTCCCGGCCGGACGTCACCCCCCAGTGGTGCTGGGTGAGGCACGGGTCTCGTGGTGGGTCCGTCGGTCGGGCGGGACGGGTCGCGGGCGGGGCTGCCTTCCCGGTCTGCATCTGTTCCAGTCACGGAATGGGGGAGCGTATTGGTGTCTCTCTTGTCACTTAGGTGATCTAGATCTGCCGGCCCACCTCCCGCCATGCTGGGCCGGGTGTGGTCAGCTCCCCACCTCCTGACCTGGTAGAAAATGGGGGTGAGTGGGCGAGTTACCATCTGGTTATTCATAGTTCCACTTGTCTGCATCATTCCCAAGCCTTGCCTCCTCTTACCACATTTTTTAGCTAGAAAGACAGGTGCTTCAGCCCCACTCCTGAGGGATGGTGGGGGTGTGTAGAGTGGCTCCTGAGTTGACCTCTGCATCGACGTGGGCCTGGCTAGGAGGCTGTCACCCTCGACCCTTCCAATGCTACATATACCAGAAGGCATTACTGAAGGGAACCTCCTTAGGGAAAGGATTGCTCTCCTAGCTGGCCACCAACTCCCACAACTTATCAGATGTGTGGCATTTCCTGAGGGAAAAGGCCTAAGGGAAACTGAAGACGCTGAAGTCGGGGGAAAGGGTTGGGGCAATGGCCATGAACCTGTGTCAGGCAACATGCTTGTACTCTTACCCTGCCGCACATGCTTGGACTAGACTATGTCGAGGCTGGGTGACCTCCCCTGCCCACGCCACTCCTTGATCACAACCTTGGCAATTCTACAGCGACCACAGTATTTCCTTGTGGGGATGGGCAGGGATGAGACCTCTGTCTAGGGGGACTTGGGTGCCTCATTCAGGCTGTCACTCCCATCCACAGCTGGCGTGTCCGTGGCCAGCCAGGATTCCTGAAAGCAGAGGCATCTGAGGCATGAGTTACAAGCGGAGTCTTAGTGCAGTGTGATCTCCGTGCTCTTTCTGCTGAGAATACTTTAAATTGGTACGATGCAAATCATAGAAGGGTAGAGTTGGCAGGCAGGGTGGTGCCAGGCAGGCCCCACCAGGAGTTCCCAGCCAGGAAATGCTCCAGGGGGATTCTAGGCCCAGGTTCACCATGGGATTTGGGCAGACTTGGCCCTGCCTCCCCAAAGCTTGCAGGATAGGAATAACAATGATCCCCAGAGAGGAAGCCTGTGTGGGGCAAGCACAGAGAATCCACCAACCCAGCAGATGGGTGGGTGTCAAGTAAGGCTTCCTGGAGTATATAGCTGGAGCTAAGGCCAGGAGAGAGTACTGGGCAGGGGGAGAGAGGTGAGCATCTCAGGCTGCCTGGGATTGAGTCAGGGGAGGAGTGGACTGCACAGGCCTTGTGACTGTTTGGGTCATCTGGACTTTATCTTGAGGGCCTCAGGGAGGCCTTGTGGGTGGGTCTGCAGATTTCTGAGTCTGAGGGGCATGGCATTGGGAAACACGTGGTCTGTGGCTGGCACACAGCCATTTTGCCTGGATTAATGCTAACCACACTCATCAATTCAGTCAGTCTGTTTATCCTAGGTCACAGCAGAAGAGCCTCAGACCCCACCCAGAATCACAGAGAAGCAGGAGTCCTAACCTGCCCAGCTTCTCAGGGAGTGGGGCTGCTGGCCTTGGCCCTGGGAGACATCGTGGTGGGCAGTTGGACAAGCAGCTCCTGGGCACAGAGCAGGGATCTGACCTTGACTGTCAGAGGACCAGAATCCTCTAGGGGTGGGTCCTGAAATGGTGGTGGAGGAAAGAGAGGCCAGAGAGATGTGATACAGAAGACCCTGGGCAAAGGGAAGGAAATGGCAAGGCCATTTCCACCTCTTGCAGCCTCAGTCTCCTCATCTGTTAAGTGGAATAGTAAGGCTGTCCCCTCCCAGTGTTACTTGAGGTGAAAGGCATGCAGATGGCTCTTGTCCTAGTTCCAGGCACAGAGGGGCTAGGGAAGTGGCCACTGCTATTTTTAGAGGCCACACAGCCTGACTGGGGCAAGGAGCATCTGAGCAAAGCAGATCTGGTGACTTCCTCTTTTAGCCATTTCCCGTTTGGTAGAGACAGTGACCAAAGTCTTCGCCCTGCCCTGCCCAGTCCACAGGCATGTCATCCAGAGGCTATTGTGATGGGGACTCCCCACCTCTGCACCCATACCATGACGGGAGATGAAGGCAGGTGCCACCCCTGCCTCTCATGGCACCCTGAAGACACTGGGATGGTGCCCAGGGAGGGCGTGCCCTGTGCAGGGCTGGATTTACAGTCAGTGCCCAGTGAATGTCCAGGAGAGCCCAGTGCTGCTTTTTCACTAGATGATGGCGGACCCTAAACGGGGGTGTGTTTGGGAAGTGGTGAGAGCCTGGCATGTGGGGGCCGGTGAGGCCTGCAAGGTCACTGGGAGTAACGAAACTGTGAAGGGCTTTGAAGCAGTGGGGAGGGATTTGGGTGTCACCAGGGCCCCAGAGTTCTGAGTAGACTGAACGGGCTGGCTGGGATGGAGAGAAGTCACCTGAGGGCCTGGACTGTGGTGATAATGGTGCTGATTCAGGGTGGCTGTTTCCAACATGGGCTCCCAGCCATGCCAGGGCCCTCCAGATGATCTGTTCTCTGGCACCTTACTGGACTCTGGCCTTTAGTAAGGCCTGGGCCCTTGGTAGGCTGGTGGGTGCCAATGTAAGCTTCTCTCAGCTATGTTTCTGTTCATTTCGCTCCCACAAGGCTATCCTGGATACTTTGGTTGAATTTTAGCCAAGTGGCCAAGAGCTTTGTTCTGTTTCCTTCTTCCTCTCTCATGGTGAACAGGACCCTGTCTTCTCTGTAGCCTGGGATAGCTATGCGTGGAAGACTTTGGGTTCAAGCCTCCAGGGTATATATCTTTTTTTTTTTTTTTTTTGAGACCGGGTCTTGGTCTGTCACCCAGGCTGGAGTGCAATGGCACGAGCTCACTGCAACCTCTCCTCTTGGGTTCAAGCAATTCTCCTGTCTCAGCCTCCCGAGTAGCTGGGATTACAGGCATGTGCTACCATGCCAAGGTGATTTTTTGTATTTTTGGTAGAAATGGGCTTTCACTATGTTGGCCAGGCTGGTCTTTTTTTTTTTTTTTGAGACGGGGTCTCATTCTGTTGCCAGACTGGGAGTGCAGAGGCCAGATCGAGGCTCACTGCAAGCACTGACTCCCGGGTTCAAGTGATTCTCCTGCCTCAGCCTCCCGAGTAGCTGGGATTACAGGCATGTGCTACCATGCCAAGGTGATTTTTTGTATTTTTGGTAGAAATGGGCTTTCACTATGTTGGCCAGGCTGGTCTTTAACTCCTGACCTCAAGTGATCCACCCACCTCAGCCTCCCAAAGTGCTGGGATTACAGGCGTGAGCCACTGTGCCTGGCCTGCCAGGCTGGTCTTGAACTCCTGACCACAAGTGATCCACTCGCCTCCCTACCTCCCAAAGTGCTGGGATTACAGGCATGAGCCACCATACCCCGCCTCGAAGGTATATATCTAATGATAGGGCCTTGGCCAAACTTTGGAGGTTCTGGAATGCAAAGGGATCTCCAAGGCCCTCCTCCCAGGCAGAGCTCCCATCTGGGTCCATTAACCATAGAAACTATGTGTAAAGGTGTGTCTGTGTTTGCTGGGGGTGATTCAGACCAAAATCTCATTTAACAGATATGGAAACAGAGGCCTAGCGTGGGGAGTGACTTCACCCTAAACCCCTTTCCAATAATTTGAATGGCCCAGGAGGATGTTCCAGTGAATATCTAGGAGACTTACTTTATCTGGAGTTGGAGACAGTGTTAGGGCCCTTCCCCAAACATGTCAGGCCTCTCCCAAGCCCCCCACAGGCATCTCTGCACTACACAGCAGTAGCAGCTTTTCTGCACAAAAATGGTTCCCTGGCCTTTGAGTCAAGGTCCCTGCTCTCTGAATTTCCTGCCACCGGCACTGTCCTTTAATTTGAGGTGTGGAACTGCACAGGTCTGCCATAGTATCTGTGGCTCTTCAAGGGGTCTGCTGCAGACATCAAAGTTCTTGGGAGTCTTGAACCTGCCGGGGTGAGGGCTCACACATGTCCTGTGCCCCCTGCAGTCCCTGGTGATTTGGGGAACCAGCTGGAAGCCAAGCTGGATAAGCCGACAGTGGTGCACTACCTCTGCTCCAAGAAGACCGAAAGCTACTTCACAATCTGGCTGAACCTGGAACTGCTGCTGCCTGTCATCATTGACTGCTGGATTGACAATATCAGGTGGGGGCTGGGGCACACAGCGGGGGTGCGGCTCACCAACAGGCCTGAGAGGCCTCCAGAGCCTGTTTCTTCTATCCTCATCTCGAGGTCACTGACCTCTCTCCTTCCCCAGGTCCTCGGTCTTGTCTGGTCTGGTCAGCACCACCTCTGCACTCCCAGGCAGAACTAACTTTCCCTTCCAGCTACCTTTGTTCTTCTACTCTCCAGCCCTGGCCTCTCATGCCTACACACAATTTTTTTTTCTTTTATTTTGGGACGGAGTCTCACTGTGTCACTCAGGCTGGCGCCATCTTGGCTCACTGCAACCTCCACTTCCCAGGTTCAAGCAATTCTTGTGCCTCAGCCTCCCGAGTAGCTGGGACTATAGGCGCCCACCACCATGCCTGGCTAATTTTTTGTATTTTTAGTGGAGATGGTGTTTTACCATGTTGGCCATGCTGGTCTCGAACTCCTGAGCTCAAGTGGTCTGCCCACCTTGGCCTCCCAAAGTGCTGGGATTACAGGCATGAGCCACCACGCCTGCCTACACAAAATTTCTGTGCCCCAGCCGCTATTCAGAGCCTTGGCATGGCCCCCACCCCTTTCCTTGTCTGTGACTTGGCCTCCCTTACGTCTCCAGCTGCTTGTTCTTCTTGGGACACGCCATGTCTTTGCACCTGCTGTTCTTTTGGCCTGGAATCTATTTCTACACCCTTTGCCTGATAAATGTGCTTCCATTCACCCTTTAAAACATGACCCTAGGCCAGGCACTGTGGCTCTCCTATAATCCCATCACTTTGGGAGGCTGAGGCAAGCAGATCACCTGAGCTCACGAGTTGAAGAACAGCCTGGGCAACATGGTAAAACCCCATCTCTTCCAAAATTACAAAAAGATTAGCTGGGCATGTACCTGTAGTCCCAGCTACTTAGGGGGCTGAGGCAGGAGAATTGCTTGAGCCAGAGAGGCAGAGGTTGCAGTGGGCAGAGATCACACCACTGTACTCCAGCCTGGGTGGCAGAGCAAGACCCTGTCTCAAAACAACAACAACAACAACAAATCAACCTGACCCTGGTCCCTTTGTGACAGCTCCATTTTGACTCTCCAGAGAGGTTCGCCTCTCCTCCTCCCAGGCCCCATGCTTGTTTCCTCTAAATGTCATCACGTGCCCAAATTTGTCTCCAGGCATGTTTCCTGAAATTGCACAGGCACTACACATTTTATATACCTACTTTCGTTTAGTCTTACAGCAACCCCATTTTGAAATAGGTGCTGTTTTTTTTTGTTTTTTTTTTTTTCACCAGCATTACTTGGCAACAGGTGGTTTTTAAACCTGCTTTACAGCTGGGAAATCTGGAAGCTCAGCGAGGTTACAGTGGTTGCCTGTGTTCACTCAGCTAGTAAGTGGTAGAATCAGAATTCAAACCCAGAATGTGTGGCTCTGAGCTGAGGCTCCCTCCCAGGCTGAGCTCCGTGAAGGGAGGGAGTGTCTCTGTTTTATCTTTACAGCAGTAGAACCAGAAACACGGTTGGTGCCCAATACATGTTTGAGCTGAATGGAGTCTCCCAAATTAAAAGTTTTTCCCGGTCGGGCGCGGTGGCTCACGCCTGTAATCCCAGCACTTTGGGAGGCTGAGGTGGGCAGATCATGAGGTCAGGAGTTCGAGACCAACTTGGCCAACACAGTGAAACCCTGTCTCTACTAAAAATACAAAAATTAAGCCCAGGCATAGTGGTTCACGCCTGTAATCCCAGCTACTCAAGAGGCTGAGGCAGGAGAATCGCTTGAACCTGGGAGGTGGAGGTTGCAGTGAGCTGAGATCGTGCCATTGCACTCCAGCCCAGGGGACAGTACAAGACTCTGTCTCAAAAAAAAAAAAGAAAAAAAAAGAAAATACAAAAATTAGCTGGGCGTGGTGGTACACACCTGTAATCCCAGCTACTCTAGAGGCTGAGACAGGAGAATCACTTGAACTTGGGAGGCAGAGGTTGCAGTGAGCAGAGATCGGGCCACTGCACTCTAGCCTGGGTGACAGAACGAGACTGTCTCAAAAAAAAAAAAAAAAAAGATTTTCCCAGAGACTTTCTAGCTGCTCCTCCAGGCGCCCTGGCCTGCCAGCTGTTTATGATGCCCGTTTTGTTGACTCCTTCCTCCTCTGTGTATTGTGTGACTGGGGTTATTTCTGGGCTGTTGGTGTGCATTTCTATTTTTATACTGGGGACACGGCCTCAGATATTGCCAGTTGGAGTGCCAGCTGATACCAAGAGGGGCCTGTCTGCCTTCACTGCTTCTCTGATCTGTTTAGATTTTCACCCAGGCAGAACTGCTTTGGCTTTCCAGAACAGTTCTCTGCATTTTGTTGTTTGATAATTTTTTATTTTTAGTAGCAACAGGCTACTTTGCTTTGTGACCATTGGGATAATCTACAAATTCCTCTGGAGAGAATGGGCCTCCAGGACCTGTTATCTGGGTCAATTGTGGGGATCCTGTCAGCTTTCTGTGGCTGATATCTAAGGGGACAGGTGGGACTCAGAACCACCAGAAACTCTAGGTTCCTGTGTTTTGGGGGCTACATTTACCTCTTCAGTGTGAGGTGAGGCCAGAGCAAGGTTCCCGGCCTAGCACAAAGGCACAAGGCTTTTCTTCTGGTATAAGGTGTCCACCTGCCCCTCGCCCTGTTCCCATCATTTATTCAGGCCTTGACAACCCTCTTCCCACAGGATATGGTGCCGCAGCCGTGTACTTAGCCCTGAGGCGAGGTCTGTCCTGTCTGGTTCTGTTTGGCACTGCAGCGACAGAAACTATGAGATAATGTGTGTAGTGTTAGAAGCTGCTGAGTCTGTGGTAATTTATTGCACAGTTCCAGAAAACTAATAGGCCGGGTGCGGTGGCTCATGCCTGTAATCCTAGTGCTTTGGGAGGCTGAGGCAGGAGGATCACTCGGGCCCAGGAGTTTGAGACCAGCATGAACAGCATAGTGTGACCCTGTCCCTACAAAATAAGCAAACAAACAAACAAATAAATAAGCCAGGCATGGTGGTGCCTGCCTAGCTATTCAGGAGGATGAGGTAAGAGAATCACTTGAGCCCAGGAGGTTTTGGCTACAGTGAGCTATGATGCCCTCACTATACTGCACCCTGGACGGAGTGAGACCCTGTCTCAAAAAAGAAGAAGAAAGAAAACTAAGAAAGGGCTGTTAGGGATCTCAAGTCAGTAGCTGGTGGTCCATGTCCTATGTCATGGCGCTTAGGAATTTGCTGGGCAAGCCCTGGGCCTTGTGGTTGCAGTCTGACATGTGATACAGCCCTGGGGTACCAGGGGCTCATAGGAGCATGGTTCATTCCCTTCCTCCATGGAGGATGTGTTTGGAGGTTGACTGGCTGCTGTGGCCAATGCTCAGAGGAAGTGGGACCCAATTATACCTACCTGGGGCCACACAAGGCCTTCCTCCTGTCTCTCCCCACCAGCTCCCATCATTTCTCTGGGCCTTGCCTCTTCTGTCTGCCTACCCACCAATATAGCAGCCCTGAGGCATGGTGCCTTTCTAGGGTTTTTTTTTTCTTTTTTTTGAGACGGAGTTTCGCTCTTATTGCCCAGGCTGGAGTGCAGTGGCACGATCTCGGCTCACTGCACCTCTGCCTCCCAGGCTCAAGCAATTCCCCTGCCTCAGCCTCCTGAGTAACTGAGATGACAGGTACATGTCACCATGCCTGGTTAATTTTTGTGTTTTTAGTAGAGATGGGGTTTCACCATGTTGGCCAGGCTGGTCTCGAACTCCTGACCTCAAGTGATCCACCTGCCTCAGCCTCCCAAAATGCTGAGATTATAGGCGTCAGCCACTGCACCTGGCCTAGTGGTTTTTTTGTTTTTGTTTTTGTTTTTTTGAGACAGGGTCTTACTTTGCTGCCCAGACTGGTGTGTAGTGGCATGATCATGGCTCACTGCAGCCTCAATATCCCAGGTGCAAGTCATCCTCCTGCCTCAGCCTTCCAAGTAGCTGGGACCACAGGCCTGCACCACCATGCCTGGCTAATTTTTTATTTTTAGTAGCAACAAGGCCTCACTATATTGCCCAGGCTGCCCTTGAACTCCTGGCCTCAAGCATTCCTCCCACCTTGGCCTTGCAAAGTGTTGGCACTACAGGTGTCAGCCACTGCACCCGGCCCTTGTCTGGTTCTGTTGTGTACTGCACTCACCATCTCCTTTGCCTGGGTTATGTTGGGTGGCAGGAGCTGGATGCAAGGAGATGGAGTGATGGGAAGCTGAAAGAGGGTGGACTGCCTCTTGGGGTCCAGTGTGAAGTTCACAGCGAACCAGGACTGCCGCCTCCTTCTCCCAACCAGGTCCAAGACCCTCATTCTAGGGTAGGGTCACGGGGGAGAGGGGAACGTTGCTTCGATAGGGGTCCTGGGGTCAGTATTTGGAGTAAGTATGTGTTGGTAGGGTCCTTGTTTGAATGTAATTACTCTGATCTGTGCTTTTTTTTTTTTTTTTTTTTTTGAGACGGAGTCTTGCTCTGTCTGTCACCCAGGCTCGAGTGCAATGGCGTGATCTCAGCTCACTGCAACCTCTGCCTCCTGGGTTCAAGCGATTCTCCTGCCTCAGCCTCCTGAGTAGCTGGGATTACAGTCGCCTGCCACCACACCCGGCTAATTTTGTATCTTTAGTAGAGACGGGGTTTCGCCCTGTTGGTCAGGCTGGTCTCAAACCCCTGACCTCCGGTGACCTGCCAGCCTCAGCCTCCCAAAGTGCTAGGATTAACAGACCTGAGCCAATGCATCCGGACAATTTTTGTATTTTTAGTAGAGACGTGGTTTCACCACATTGGCCAGGCTGGTTTCAAAATCCTGACCTCAGATGATCTGCCCGCCTCAGCCTCCCAAAGTGCTGGGATTACAGGACATCTGTGCTTTATCAACCTGCTTTGTTACTTTTCGGTCTCTCCTATCCATCTGACCAAACCTGGGCATGGGAAGGGAGTATGACTCAGGACATGATGCACTGTTGAGACACACCAAGGTCCGTGTCCCCTCTGGGTCACTGGCTCGATATCCTCTCACAACAGGCTGGTTTACAACAAAACATCCAGGGCCACCCAGTTTCCTGATGGTGTGGATGTACGTGTCCCTGGCTTTGGGAAGACCTTCTCACTGGAGTTCCTGGACCCCAGCAAAAGCAGCGTGGGTATGTAGCCCTCACTCAAGGCCTCCGGGAGCTGGGATGGGGTTTCTGCGGGACTCGAGCTGGAACTGGAGGAACTCTGCTGGTTTGTACAGACAACCTGTGAGCTGTCTCTGATCAGCGTGGGCACAGAGCCCTGCAGCATTCTTCCAGGGACCTGCCGACTCTCACAGTCTCCATGCTGGGCATAGTGTAGGTGGCCGGCACTAGCTGTATCTTTTCTTATCCTCTGTATTTCTGTCTACAGGTTCCTATTTCCACACCATGGTGGAGAGCCTTGTGGGCTGGGGCTACACACGGGGTGAGGATGTCCGAGGGGCTCCCTATGACTGGCGCCGAGCCCCAAGTAAGCAGGCACTCTCGTTCCCTCCCTGAAGTCTCGGGAGGTAGGGACGAGGTGATCATGGGCACCACAGGTCTTGGGCTCTCCCCTTGTCCTTGGCTGTCCCCTGTCCCTGGGCCTCTGGCATCCAGTCTAGTGGTCATAGCCACCACCCGTGGTCAGTCTTATCCTGTCCTCCATTTCCCACCCTGCGACCTCTGGGCCTCTGAGCCCTGGGGAGAAATATAAGGCTTCCTCCCTTCATGGAAGGCAGGGGGACCCAGACCACTCAGTTTGAATGTGAGCACCCTCCCCTCCCCTCTCATCTTGTGTCTGGCCTGAGAAAAGCTCAGTGGTTCCGGCTCCAGGACCCTTCCTGCCTGACCCCTGCCTGGCTCTGGCCTGCAGATGAAAACGGGCCTTACTTCCTGGCCCTCCGCGAGATGATCGAGGAGATGTACCAGCTGTATGGGGGCCCCGTGGTGCTGGTTGCCCACAGTATGGGCAACATGTACACGCTCTACTTTCTGCAGCGGCAGCCGCAGGCCTGGAAGGACAAGTATATCCGGGCCTTCGTGTCACTGGGTGCGCCCTGGGGGGGCGTGGCCAAGACCCTGCGCGTCCTGGCTTCAGGTAAGACCCTACCTGGCCCAGTGTGGGGAGCTATTGCCAGGAATTCTGCCCTCTCTTCCCTTCCAAAGTGTCCTCCTAGGCCAGCATGCCTCATGTCTGTCCCACGGTGTGTGGGGTCTATGCAAATCTACCCCTAAAAGTCCAAGGAAGAAAGAGGCTGACAAATCTAGTTTCTCAGAGAAAAACATTTAATAGGGACATACGAGTAGAAGCCACATCTGTGTCTCAGGTGGTGGCTAGACAAGATGGTGGATCCCCACACTATTAGCCCCCAGACCCAGAGCTTATATTCTATAGGGAAAGGGCGACTCTGATGCGATGTGTTGAACATTGAAGGATGATAACACAGAGGCTGTGTGAGATTTATGGTAAATATATGCACAAGGAACAGTGGATAAAGTGGAAATCTCAGTGGCCTTCCTGGATCTGGGGTTAATCAGAAGCCAACATGGTGGATTAGTATCCAAGATGGAGTTGCTTTGGTCTCCACAATGACTCTTCTCTTGGGTCAGCCCTCTTTTTTTTTTTTTTTTTTTTTGTTTTGAGACAGAGTCTGGCTCTGTCACCCAGGCTGGAGTGCAGTGGCGCAATCTTGGCTCACTGCAACCTCTGCCTCCTGGGTTCAAGCGATTCTCCTGCCTCAGCCTCCTGAGTAGCTGGGATTACAGGTGCCCACCACCACACCTGGCTAAGTTTTGTATTTTAGTAGAGACGGGGTTTCATCATGTTGGCCAGGCTGGGCTTGAACTCCTGACCTCAGGTGATCCGCCCGCCTCGGCCTCCCGAAGTGCTAGGATTACAGGTGTGAGCCACTGTGCCTGGCCAGCACTCTTTTTCCTTCAGAGTGGCGTTCTTTTTTTTCTTCTTTTTTTCTTTTCTTTTCTTTTTTTTTTTTTGGTACAGGGTCTCACCCAGGCTGAAGTACAGGCTGATAGTATAGCTATCTCAGCTCACTGTAACCTCCACCTCCTGGGTTCAAGCGGTCCTCTGGCCTCAGCCTTCTGAATAGCTGGGACCACAGGCATGCACCACCACATCTGGATAATTTTTGTATTTTTTTATAAAGACAGGGTTTTACCATGTTGCCCAGGCTGGTCTTGAATTCCTGAGCTCGAGGAATCTGCCCACCTCAGCCTCCCAAAGTACTGGGATTACAGGCATGAACCACCGTGCCCAGCCCCATTCTTTTTCAAATATCTTTTTTTTTTCCAGAAGAGAATCTTCTGGGGGACTAGGTATGAAAAAGAGAGAGAGAGAGAGAGAGAATCTAACACTACTCCTAATTTCACCTATCTAGTTGATAGTCCTTGTAATCTGTATAGGTTTCTTAAAGCATGTATACAGAGTAGCATAACTGTTGGTCACACGGGTACTCATTTGTGCATACACACAACACACACACAAAACACACATATATACACACAGTGCTCAGGCATGGTAGGCCAGAGTGCTCAGGTGTGGTTAAACCTTGTCCCTCCCTCTTTTTTTTTTCTTTTGAGACAAGGTCCTGCTTTGTTGCCCAGGCTGGAGTACAGTGGCGTGATCTCGGTTCACTGCAACCTCTGTCTTTTGAGTTCAAGCAGTTCTCCTGCCTCAGCCTCCCGAGTAGCTGGGATCACAGGTGCTCACCACCACACCCAGCTAATTTTTGTATTTTAAGTAGATATGGGGTTTCGCCATGTTGGCCAGGCTGGTCTCAAACTCCTGACCTCAGGTGATCCACTCGCCTCGGCCTCCCAAAGTGCTGGGATTACAGGCGTGAGCCTCTGTTCCTGGCTGTCCCTCTCTTACCCCCATCCTTGCTGCTTCATCCCCACCTTCACGCCAGAGGAGGAAGGCTAGAGCATTTTTTTTTTTTTTTTTTGAGGCAGGGTCTTTCTCACTCTGCCACTCAGGCTGGAGTGCAGTAGCGTGATCTTGGTTCATGCAACCTCTATTTTCCAGGTTCAAGTGATTCTCCTGCCTCAGCTTCCCGGGGAGCTGGGACTACAGCCGTGTACCGCCACACCTGGCTAATTTTTGTATTTTTAGTAGAGACTGGGTTTCACTATGTTGGCCAGGCTAGTCTCTAACTCCTGACATCAAGTCAGGAGGATCTGCCTGCCTCAGCCTCCCAAAGTGCTGGGATTACAAGCATGAACCACCATAGCCAGCCAGATTTTTTTGTATTTTTAGTAGAGATGGGGTTTCACCATTTTGGCCAGGCTGGTCTTGAACTCCTGACCTCAAATGATCTGCCCACCTTGGCCCCCCAAAGTTCTGGGATTACAAGGATGAGCCCCTGCACCTGGCCTCTAGACTACAGTTTTTAATTTATGAATTGCACCTCCATCTGCGGGCAGCAAGGAGCCTCTGTAGGCAACACAGGGAGGAAGCAGGTGCAGGTCTGGCTGCACCTGCTGGCCTGGCAGTTGGGAAAGCCACCCCTTTTCTAGGTCAGCGCACAGGCAAGTGGGCGGAATGAGGCCACTGCTGGCTGAACACTGGTCTGAGCTCAGGAAGAGAAACTTGGGAACCTTTTCTGGTTCCTCCCCCATCTTTTCAGGACTGTTGCAGCTCACCAGCTGCAGCTATAGAGTAGAGCTTCCTCCTCTAGGAGGAAAGTTTCCTCCCTCTGCTAAGACTTGAGGGAGGCTTATGGACCCTTGCTTTGGGAGCTATGAGCCAGGGCTGTGCCAAGCATCTCATGAGCTCAAGTCCCTGCCACTGCTTGACCTGCTTGGTCTACTGGCATTGTGATTGGGTCAGGCCTAGTGACTCTGAATTGGCTGGAAGATACTCAGCTTTAGTGAGGACTCATTAGAGCCACTCCTTCTGTCCAGCCTGGGCCTGGAGGGACGGATGTGGGCGTACTCTGAGTTTTGACAGGTAACCCTGGCTCCTTTCAGAGTTTCTCTGTGAGTCCCCTTAGAGCTTTGCTTCAAAGGCTGGGAAGCTGTTCTGTCCCACCTTGGCAGTCCAGGACTGGGGGGGTGGTGCGGGGAGGTGTCCGTGCACCCCTCGGGGCTTTCCTTACCTTAGAGGTCCCCCAGCTAGGCCACAGCAGGCAGAGCTGAGGCCCTACAGTCAGTCGGAGAGGCCTCCCTGCTTTCAGATACAGGGTGGGGTGATGGGCGACCATGGATCCTGAACAGTCCAGAGGCCCCTGTTCCCAAGTTGCAGCTTTTACTTCCCGGAGGCCTCCCTGGCTGCCGGGTGTTTGTGTTGCTCCCATTCCTGTGTACTGGGACTCCGCCTCCATCTGCAGCCTCCCCTCCTGCCCTGTCTCTAGCATGCCTGGCTGCCCAGGTCAGCGCACAGGCAAGTGGGCGGAATGAGGCCACTGCTGGTTGAACACTGGTCTGAGCTTAGGAAGAGAAAAACTGGTACACAGTTCGGTGTCATAAAAGGGAAAGCAGAACATGTCATCTCTGGGCTGCCAACCTGCTGATTCACTAGACTAGGTCAGTGCCCACAGACCTGATCAGCACTTGGAGGATGGTAGAGTTTATAGAAAAGGAAGCATCAGAAATCACACTGTGGGTATGTGCCGCCTCACTCCCTGGTGAGGAAAGCAAAAGAAACAAAACATATCTTGGATGTGTGGTTCCCAGATGTAGCAAAAATAAAGAGAAACAAAGCCAAGGCAAGCAGCCTGGGCAACATAGCAAGACCCCATCTGTATAAAAAGTGGAAACATTTTTAGCTGGGCATGGTGGGACGTGAGTGTAGTTCCAGCTGCTCAGGAGGCTGACATAGGAGGATTGCTTGAACCCAGGAGCTGGAGGTTGCAGTGAGCCAAGATTGCACCACTGCACTCCAGCCTGGGTGACAGAATGATACCCTACCTCAAAAAAAAAAAAAAAAAAAATTTGCCAGGCATGAGGCATGGTGGCACATACCTGTAGTCCCAGCTACTCGGAAGGCTGAGGTGGGAGGATTGGCTGAGCCTGAGAGATTGAGGCTGCCGTGAACCATTATCATGCCACTATACTCCAGCCTGGGCAACAGAGTGAGACCCTGTCTCAAAAAGAAAAAAAAAAGAGCCAAGGCAGGGATGGGAGTCACAGTGATTACAATGATGCTAAGAGGGTAGAGATGCGGGACTGTGGACTGGGCCCCTGGCGGGGGCCTGGTGGAGAACATGCTGCCCAACCAGCTGGCATTCCTTTTTTTTTTTTTTTTTTGAGGCGGAGTCTCGCTCTGTCACCCGGGCTGGAGTGCAGTGGCCGAATCTCAGCTCACTGCAAGCTCCGCCTCCCGGATTTACGCCATTCTTCTACCTCAGCCTCCCGAGTAGCTGGGACTACAGGCGCCCACCACCTCGCCCGACTAGTTTTTGTATTTTTAGTAGAGACGAGGTTTCACCGTGTTAGCCAGGATGGTCTCGATCTCCTGACCTCGTGATCCGCCCGTCTCGGCCTCCCAAAGTGCTGGGATTACAGGCTTGAGCCACCGCGCCCAGCCTACCAGCTGGCATTCCTAAGCACAGACTGACGTGATCCGCCCGTCTCGGCCTCCCAAAGTGCTGGGATTACAGGCTTGAGCCACCGCGCCCAGCCTACCAGCTGGCATTCCTAAGCACAGACTGACCAGAGCCTTCTCCCTGCAGGAGACAACAACCGGATCCCAGTCATCGGGCCCCTGAAGATCCGGGAGCAGCAGCGGTCAGCTGTCTCCACCAGCTGGCTGCTGCCCTACAGCTACACGTGGTCACCTGAGAAGGTGTTCGTGCAGACGCCCACGACCAACTACACACTGCGGGACTACCGCAGGTTCTTCCAGGACATCGGCTTTGAAGACGGCTGGCTCATGCGGCAGGATACAGAAGGGCTGGTGGAGGCCACGATGCCACCTGGCGTGCAACTGCACTGCCTCTATGGCACTGGTGTCCCCACACCAGACTCCTTCTACTATGAGAGCTTCCCTGACCGTGACCCTAAAATCTGCTTTGGTGACGGCGATGGTACTGTGAACTTGAAGAGTGCCCTGCAGTGCCAGGCCTGGCAGAGCCGCCAGGAGCACCAAGTGTTGCTACAGGAGCTGCCAGGCTGCGAGCACATCGAGATGCTGGCCAACACCACCACCCTGGCCTATCTGAAACGTGTGCTCCTTGGGCCCTGACTCCCGTGCCAGGCAGGGCTGGATGGCTCAGCTGTGGACCTACTCTTGGCCTCTGGTGCTGTCATGGCCCATGAGTTTCGCAGAGTTTGTGACTGACCATTCAAGGCCCCGAGTCTTGGACTGTGAAGCGTCTGCCATGGGGAAGTGCTGTTTGTTATCCTTTCTCTGTGGCAGTGCAGAAGGAAGAAATGAGAGTCTGGACTCAGGGACACTGGATGGCAAGAATGCTGCTGATGGTGGAATTGCTGTGACCTCAGGACTGCTCCACAGGGTGGGCTGGCTAGGCCCCGGTCCCAATCCCTACCTGGGGCCGTGTGTCCCCCCTACTCCTATGGGCTTTTCATACTTGCCTACTGGGCCCTGGCCCCGCTGCCTTCCTATGAGGGATGTTACTGTGCTGTGGTCCTGTACCCAGAGGTCCCAGGGATGGGCTCCTGGCCCCTCGGGTGACCCTTCCCACACACCAGCCACAGGTAGGCCTGCCACTGGCCATGGGTAGCTAGAGCTGCTGGCTTCCCTGTGGCTTAGCTGGTGGCCAGCCTGACTGGCTTCCTGGGCGAGCCCAGTAGCTCCTGCAGGCAGGGGCAGTTTGTTGCATTCTTCATGGTTCCCAGGCCCTGGGACATTTCACTCCACTCCTACCTCCCTTACCGCCAGGAGCAGTCAAGCTCTGGATTGGGCAGCAGATGTGCCCCCAGTCCTGAAGGCTGTGTCCCAGGAGCTCTGATTTCCTCGGATGTGCTGTCGGCCCCAGGACTGAAGCTGCCTCCCTTCGCCCTGGGACTGTGGTTCCAAGGATGAGAGCAGGGGTTGGAACCACGGCCTTCTAGGGACCTGTGGAGAAAGGGAATCCAAGGAAGCAGCCAAGGCTGCTCGCAGCTTCCCTGAGCTGTAACTCTTGCTAACCCCACCACCACACTGCCACCCTGCCCTAGGGTCTCACTAGTACCCAAGTGGGTCAGCGCGGGGCTGAGCACGGGGCTGAATGGGACCCTGAGAGAGCCAGGGGTCCCCTGAGGCCCCCCTAGGGGCTTTCTGTCTGCCCCAGGGTGCTCCATGGGTCTCCCTGTGGTAGCAGGCATGGAGAGTCAGGGCTGCCTTCATGGCAGTAGGCTTTAAGTGGGTGACTGGCCACAGGCTGAGAAAAGGGTACAGCCTGTAGGTGGGGTTCCCAAAGCTGCCTTCAGGCTGGACTGAGCTGCTCTCCCACAGGGTTTCTGTGCAGCTGGATTTTCTCTGTTGCGTACATGCCTGTTCCTGAGTGGTGGGCCCCGCGTGGGGCTCTGAGCAGGCTGAATCTAGATTCTGGCAATAAAAGTACTCTGGACGCTGTAAGGTGCCCTGGCCTACGCTCTGCTCTGAGCATGAGGGGAGGGAAGTGATGGAGGTACAAGGTGGCTGGAGAGGCAGGAAATTAGGGGCTGGGCCTTTACAGGAGCCTTGACAGGTGCTGTCAGCATCAAAGCATGGTTCCTGTGCTCTTCTGTGGACTTCATCCTCCTGCCCTCTCTCCTGGAATCCAGTCCCCTCCTGGGACTAAGAATCAGAACCTGAAACATTCCTGTGGAAATGGGGTCCTGTCCTCCCCCTGCTTCTGCCTGGTCAGCAGGCCCCACATGCCACCCAGGAGCTGGGAGCAAGGACAGTCCTGCAGGTCACCTGGCTAGACCCTCCTTCCCAGCCTCTGTCTTCCCTCAGCTTGCAAGTGTCAGCATCCTTTGAACCTAGAGTTCTTTTTAGGATGCCACCCTTCTTTGCATCTTCAGCTCATCAGCCTGCCATCTGTACCCCTGGGGAGGTACAGACGAGAGAGATCAAGGGAGGAAAAGAGACTACTGGGCTGAGACTGGTATGGACAAAGACAGAAACAGAGACAGGGAAACATGGATAGGGGATAGGGTCCTGGCCTGAATTTTGTAGTCCAGAGCCCAGCCAGTACCCAGTTCTGTCTTCACTCAGCCCCACCAGCTGGGGCGCCAGGCTTCGATACACCAGAGGCCACAAGAGGGCGCTCTGAACCCTCTCACCGAACCACCTGTTAGCCAAACCTGGAAGGACAGGGTGACCCAGAGTGGGGGTAAAAATGCCTGGGGTAAAAATACTCGGGTCCAGCTGCAGCTCTGGCCTCAGTAAAAGGATGACAACATGACAGGGAGCTTCACCTCAGGTCCTGCCCAACCTCATTCCCTGCTTGGCCCTGACACCCCCCTACTCATGGCACCCCACTCACCACTGACCCATTTCGCTTCACTGTCATCCTCAGTTTCATAGCTGCAGAGAGAGAGGGCATGGAATCAAAAGGCTTTAGGACCAGCACACAAGGGTTCAAAGCTCTACTAGCTGCAGCCAAGTTGTCTGGGGAGCCTTCTGACCCTCAGTTTCCTCATCCAAAGAATGGGGACATCTGGGTGCACTGGCTCATGCTTGTAGTTCCACCTACTCAGGAGGCTAAGGCAGGAGGATTGCTTGAGCCCAGGAGTTTGAGACCAGCCTGGGCAAGACTTTAAAGGTGAAATAGGCTGGGCGCCATGGTTCGCGCCTGTAATCCCAGCACTTTGGGAGGCCAAGGAGGATGGATCACTTCAGGTCAGGAGTTCAAGACCAGTCTGGCCAACATGGTGAAACCCCATATCTACTAAAAATACAAAATTAGCCAGGTGTGGTGGCGCATGCCTTGTAGTACTAGCTACTCTGGAGACTGAGACAGGAAATCGCCAGAACCTGGGAGGTGGGGGCTGCAGTGAGCCAAGATGGCGCCACCGTACTCCAGCCTGGACAAGATAGAGTGAGCTAGATCTCAACAACAACAACAACAACAACAAAAAAGCCGGTGGCTCACGCCTGTAATCCCAACACTTTGGGAGGCTGAGGCGGGTGGATCACGAGGTCAGGAGATCGAGACCATCCTGGCTAACATGGTGAAAGCCCGTCTCTACTAAAAATACAAAAAATTAGCCAGGCG
>NW_012123265.1:1647386-1649194 GCF_000951035.1 Colobus angolensis palliatus | reverse complement strand
TCTCAAAAAAAAAAAAAAAAAGATGAAATAAAAATAAATCTGTAGTCCCAGGTAGGAAGCTGAGGCAGGAAGATCGCTTGAAACCAGGAATTCAAGGCTGCAGTGAGCTATGATCACAACTGTGAATAGCCATTGCACTCCAGCCTGGGCAATAGATCTCTGAAAGCAAAAGAAAAGAATGGTTACAAATAAATGTATCTTGCAGGGTGGTCCTGAGGAACACTGATGGTGTTAGAGAACATCTGATTCAGAGTGTGGTGTACATGGGGCTTTCAGCTGATGGGCTACGTAACTGGGTGTGAGACTGCAAAGCCAGAGGGAGCTGGCATATGTTTTTTTTGTTTCCTTTCTTTTTTTTTTTTTTTTGAGATGGAGTTTCGCTCTTATCGCCCAGGCTGGAGTGCGATGGCGTGATCTAGGCTTACTGCAACCTCTGCCTCCCGGGTTAAAGCGATTCTCCTGCCTCGGTCTCCCAAGTAGCTGCAATTACGGGCATGTGCCACCACAATAGGCTCATTTTGTATTTTTAGTAGAGACGGGGTTTCTCCATGTTGGTCAGGCTGGTCTCGAACTCCCAACCTCAGGTGATCCGCCTGACTCAGGCTCCCAAAGTTCTGGGATTACAGGTGTGAGCCACCAGGCCCAGCTGAGCCGGCATACCTTATATGAAGCTGTGGCAGGGACAAGTGGCTGGGTGCCGACACAAGTGTCCAGAGTCGTCCTTCTGCCCAGCCAGGGAGGCCAGAGGAACTGATCTGGGAGGCAAAAGGTGCAACTGGATTGATCCAAATATATATGTCCACTCACTGACACGGGAGGTGTTCCAAGCAGAGGGCAGGAGGGCAGCACCAGCGAGGGCTCCTCAAGCATTGTCATCCAGGCCTGCAGAGAGGAGAATGGAAGGGTTTTTAGGCAGGGGAGATACAAAGTCATTGCAATCTGTAATTTAGGAGCATCCCCTACTCTGTGGAGATGGGTTAAGGGGAGCAGGAAAGGGATTGGGAAGCCATTGTGGCTGGGGAGAAGAAAGCAGGGTGTAGGCCGTGGGAGGAGTGGGGAGGAAGGGTCTGAGGTGCTACCCATCTCTGGCTGGGTCCCTGTCACTGGGTGGCAGGGAGCAGGGTGTTGGGTATAGTCTGGAACTAGAGGACATGCACTTGTGGTCATAAGGCTGGGGGAAAAGACCCCAGGGCCCTGGACCAAGTCAGTGCTTGAGGTGTTGACAGGAAATTTCGGTGGAGGGCTCAGGGGCCCATGAGGTCAGGAGGCTCTAGACAAGAGAGCCTCAGAGACACCAGAGGAAAAGGAACTCGAGAGGAAGATGGAGGAGCAAACAGAGGGAGGGGAAGTGGGCAGGAGGTGCAGCTCCCCCAAGAGGGGTGGCAGCTCTCTTGGGAAGATGAGGACAGAGCCCCAGGGAGGTCTGGGGTTGGCCAAGGGAGCCTGCAGTTTCTTTGTGGGTGTGGGAGCCTCAAGGGATGCGAGTCTGAGCTGTGCGTGTGTTTGGACAAGTCCCCAGAGTGTGTGTCTTCTCGGGGTTCCTAGATGCAGGGTGGCAGTGGCCCGGCGGCGGCGGAGGCCGTTTGGATCCCTGTGTGACCTGTAGGGGGCGCCCTGGGCGCCGGGCCCAGGTCAAGGGCGAGATAGGAACGGGGTGCTGGGGCGGATGAGAGCTCCCCGGGGGAATGTCTCGGTGTGGACGCCCTCGGAGGCCCCATCTAACTCCAGGGCGGCGAGGGTGGCGGACGCCCTCGGAGGCCCCATCTAACTCCAGGGCGGCGAGGGTGGCCGGGCCCAGGTCACGGGCT
>NW_012123265.1:1644700-1647016 GCF_000951035.1 Colobus angolensis palliatus | reverse complement strand
GCCGCGCGAGAGGCGCTGCGGCTGAGGGGTGGCGACACGAGGAGCGAGGGACCTCGAGCGTGAGGGCCGAGTATGGGAGAAATGCTGTATGGGTGCGAGCCCCGGAGGCCGATGGTGACCGCGAGGAAGCCAGTCTTGGAGTGTGCTGGCGACGCGGCGAGTGTGAGGGAGACGCGGGGTGTGTGTGGAGAGGGAAACCCCAGGTACGAGGGTGACCGGGACTCTGTGTGTGCGGGCCGCGCTGCGAGCGTGAGACTGTGCGACGGTGACCCTGAGTGGGACTGTGACTGCGCTTGCGACTGCAGGACAGAGAACCTGTGCTGTGTGGCGGCCGCGGTAGGGCGGAGAAAGATGCGGGCTCAGGACTGCAGGAGCCAGGCTTCCTGGGGCTGTCGCAAGAATGACGATTATCATTTTAAAATCAGTCCATTTACTTTAGAGAATGCCGCAAGGTTTTGTGGCGTGTTGGGGCCTGGAGCGTTGGGCTGCTGGCGCTGGGGAACCCGCGTGGCCCCGGTGATTATGGCTGTTTTGAGCGTCCCCATAGCCTGTCATCTTGTGTGACTATCTCTCGTCCTGAATGTGGGGAGATAGACGTGAAACATTCTGAAAATTCTTCGCTGGGCTCTAAGCAAACATGTTGTGTAATGGTCAGTATAAATAGGAATCAGGGTGTCGGCGAACACGTTTTTGAGTACCTCTTGTATGCCCTGGGCTTGGTGACACAGTTAAAAAGAATTCAGTCTCTGCCCTTGATGGGGGAAAAAGCCAGGCCAGCTCAGCTCGCAGGGCGGCAGTTCAGTGCCCAGCCATCGGGAGCTTATCTCTCAGAGCTGCTCCCAGATTTCAGATCTGGGAGGAGCAGACTTGAAAGGCTGTGACTGCTTCCTGATATCAGTTCCACCTCTTTTTGGTGGCGGTGAGGCCCTTTGGGGACCTGCCCAGGCCACCTGCATTACTCAGGTCCCGTGTGTGCTGTGCAGATGGCTTTTGCTTCCCAACTTTGATCTCAGATCGTCATTCAAGTCGTTACACTGGAGTTTATTTTCCTGGCAAGTGTGTGGAAAACCACCAACCTGATTTTCTCCTCTCTTCCTCTCCTTGTCCTCCTTCCCTATTTGGCCATGGATGTATTTTTATGGCATATACCGGTTTTATGATCCCCATCTTCCAGGAACTTCTTAGTAGAAGAAATTTGCTGACCTTTGTGTTTCCTGCTGTAATCTCTTGGATGTAGATTAGTTTCTAAAAAAGTTATGCAGGCCAGGCACAGTGGCTCAGGCCTGTAATCCCGGCACTTTGGGAGACCGAGGTAGGTGGATCACGAGGTCAGGAGATGGAGACCATTCTGGCTAACACAGTGAAATCCCGTCTCTACTAAAAATACAAAAGATGAGCCAGGCGTGGTGGCAGGCGCCTGTAGTCCTAGCTACTCAGGAGGCTGAGACAGGAGAATGGCTTGAACCCAGAAGGCAGAGGTTGCAGTGAGCCAAGAGTGCGCCATTGCACTGTAGCCTGGGTGACAGAGTGAGACTCTGTCTCCAAAAAAAGAAAAGAAAAAAGTTATGCAAACAGTGCCCACGGGACCTGGGGCCCCAGAGCTGCCTAGACATGCATGATTTAATGTGACAAGGCCAGTTCTCTGCTTCAGTTATACCCACCCTGTGGGTGTCATGGAACCTGCCAGTAATTAGGACTGCCCCTGCCGGGCATGTAAAATTTAGATTTTACAAGGAAATATCATTCTGCTGCTTTCTTGGTTAATTTTTAAAAATTACGTAAATATATATACACATATATTTTTAAATCCGCTTTCTCAGGTTAAAAGTGTTCATTTTTTGATCAGTTCCCTCCCACTCTTTGTTGCAGAGTTTATGTGGCCAAGGCAGACAAGTGAAATTAGGCCTTGCTGCGGGGACTTCATTTCCTTCTCAGTACTGGACCCATTTATGAGGAGGTGGCTTATGAAAGTGTGATGTTCACGTATTTCTTGACAGGTGAATATTGTTGCGCTGTCTTTTCTTATGTTTGTGTGATTTACAAAGAGTTTTTACTTATTTGTATACAGTATGAGCACAATACTAGTAAAGAGAATGGCTTACACATAATTAACAATTCTTTAGTATTACATGTTAAATAACACTGTAATTTATTATAAAAATAAATTATATATTTATTTATATTACAACTCTTTCTAAAGAGTAATTGGGTGGGTTTTTTTTTTTTTCTTTTTGGAGACAGAGTCTCATTGTGTCACCCAGGCTGGGGTGCAGTGGCGTGATCTCTGCCCACTGCAACCTCCGCCTCCTGGGTTCA
>NW_012123265.1:1640832-1644330 GCF_000951035.1 Colobus angolensis palliatus | reverse complement strand
TTTTTTTTTGAGACGGAGTTTCGCTCTTGTTGCCCAGGCTGGAGTGCAATGGCGCAATCTTGGATCACTGCAACCTCCACCTCCCAAGTTCAAGTGATTCTCCTGCCTCAGCCTCCCGAGTAGCTGGGATTATAGGCGCCCGCCATCATGCCTGGAAAATTTTTTATATTTCTAACACAGATGGGGTTTCACTGTGTTGGCCAGGCTGGTCCTGAACTCCTGACCTCAGGCGATCCACCCGCCTCAGCCTCCCAAAATGCTGGGATTACAGGCGTGAGACACTGCGCCCAGCCATAACTCATAGAGTTTTATAGGAAAAAGTCTTCTGTGTTTTCACCATAGTTAAGATTTTGATTCAACCAGAGGGAGAAATAAAAATATTTTGATGTATTTCTCTGTGATACAGCAAAATATTTTTTGGTCTTCAGCCCATTTCCTAGCATACAACTCCTAAAATACTTAGAAAGACCAAAATAATGTCTTTTTGTATGCTGATGACTGGTGGCTGGCAGCCCCTAGAGAGCTTCAGGATGGGGACTGGTCATTGGAAAGACCAAGTCAGGATTAGAGGGTTGGGACTTTGAGCCCTACCCCCAACCTCCGGGGAGGGGAGAAGGAGGAGGGTGAGGTTAAGTTGATCACCAATGGCCAGTGGCTTAATCACTCATGCCTATGTAATGAAGCCTGCATAAAAACCCAAGAGGCCGGGGGTGTGGGGAGCTTCCGGATAGCTGGACACGTGGAGGTTCCTGGATGGTACTTCTCCCTAGGAGGACAAGGAAAGTCTGTGACCCTTCCCCCTTCCTGGCTCTGCAAACCTCTTCATCTGTATCCTTTGTAACACCCTTTATAATATACCAGTAAATGTAAGTAAGTGTTTCTCTGAGTTCTGTGAGCCGTTCTAGCAAAATAATTGAACTGAAAGAGGGGTCTTGGGAGCCTCAACTTCAAACAGTTCGGTCAGAAGTTCAGGAGGCCTGGATTTGTGCCAGGTATCCTGTGGGGGAGGGGCAGTCTGTGGGACTGAGCCCTTCCGCTGTGGGATCTGCTGCTGTTTCCAGGTAGATAGTGTTGGGATTGAACTGGAGGACACTCAGCTGGTGTCCCTGGGGAGAAATGATTGCTTGTTAGTGGGGAGCCCTCCCCCCGGCATTTGGTCACAGAACTCTTCTGTGTTGATTGTTGTGGTGTGTAAAACCATTTTACACAGTAAAAATGGTTTTGAGTTTTTCCCAACATTCTCAATAGCATTTTTTTCTTTATTCATTACAAAAATTTTGGTTTCAAATCCAGTTTGTAAAACTTCCTTTGTAATTGAGCTTCCCCCATTTCATCCCATCGTTTTCTGATGTAATTGAATTGTGATAAATTCATTTATTCCAAAAATTGCTTGTGGCAGTTTCGTGGTTAAATTTTCATGGGGAAATTTTAGTAGTCTGTTAAATTCCTTTATTACCTGCTGCAGGAGACTGCAGGAATTAAAAAAAAAAAAAATTTAAATTTTTTTGTTGGCTGGGCGCGGTGGCTCACGCCTGTAATCCTAGCACTTTGGGAAGCCAAGGCAGGCGGATCTCCTGAGGTCCCAGGAGTCCGAGACCACCTGACCAACATGGTGAAACCCCGTCTCTACTAAATACAAAAAATTAGCCAGGCATGGTGGTGCAGGCCTGTAATCCCAGGTACTCAGAAGGCTGAGGCAGGAGAATCGCTTGAACCCAGGAGGCGGAGGTTGCAGTGAGCCAAGATCGCGTCATTGCACTCCAGCCTGGGCAACAATAGTAGAACTCTGTCTCAAAAAAAAAAATTTTTTTTTGTTTTTGCTGTGTTGCCCAGGTTGGTCTCAAACTTCTGGCCTCAAGCCGTCCTCTTACCTTGGCCTCTCAAAGTGCTGGGATTACAGACTTGAGCTACTGCACCCAGCCTAATTTTGTGTGTGTGTGTTTTTTTGTAGAGATGGGATTTTGCCATGTTACCCAGGCTGAGAGAGATTGATATTGTGTGTGATCCTCACATACCAATTTCTCTTTTTTTCATTGCACCTGTAACTAATTGGAAGTAGCAATTTCTCTTATGAACTGGATAAAAATTGAGGGAAAGGATAGCCAATTCAGGAGGGTGATCTGGTAGAATTTTGATGACTCTGTCATAATGCCTAGCTGGAGGTAATGTCTTAATTATTGGCCTTTTGAATCAGCGATTTTCATTCCATTGTTGCAGAGGGTCTGCAGATCTACTCTGGGGACAGGATAGGCAACGCGTCTCACACAGGTAGGCACTGCTGTTTTTGGAATGTATGTAGCTACTGTTGTGATTAATTAAATGCAAATTCCTTCAAAACCAAGTCTTAGTAGCTTTTTGCCATTATTTATTCTTTTTTATCAATTGTTACCGGAAGAATAAGTACCGTGACAGAAAATGTCTGATGTTAACATAGCCAGTTCACCTTCCTTCCTCCCTTCCTCCCTTCTTCCCTCCTTCCCTCTTCCCTCCTCTTCCCTCCTCTTCCCTCCTTCTTTCCTTCCCTCCTTCCCTCCTTTCTTTCCTTCCTTTTGTAGAGACAGAGGTCTCCCTATGTGGCCCAGGCTGGTCTTGAACTCTGCCTCAAGTGATCCTCCCTCCCTTCTTGGCCTCCCACTGACTGGCCAGACATTTCACTTGTTTTTTTGGAGACCAAGTCTCACTCAAGTGCCTAGGCTGGAGTGCAGTGCTGCGATCTCTCAGCTCACTGCAACCTCTGACTCCCAGGTTCAAGGGATCATCCTGTCTTAGCCTTCTGAGTAGCTGGGACCACAGGCGTGCGTCACCATGCCTGGCTAATTTTTGTATTTTTTGTAGAGACAGGATCTTGCTCTGTTGCCCAGGCTGGTCTCAAACTCCTGGGCTCAAATGATTCCCCCTGCCTCAGCCTCCCAAAGTGCAAGGATCATAGGTGTGGGCCACCGTGCCCGGCTTGACATTTTTACGTTTAAATATGCTATAATCCCATAATACATTACTACTATTTTTGTTTTGGGTGGTCAGTTATATTCTAAAGTTATTAAAAATGAGCAAAAATGTGGTTGGGCACGGTGGCTCACACCTGTAATCCCAGCACTTTGGGAAGTCGAGGTGGGCGGATTACCTGAGGTCAGGAGTTCGAGACCAACCTCACCAACATGGAGAAACCCTGTCTCTACTAAAAATACAAAATTAGCTGGGGCCGAGCATCATGGCTTACACCTGTAATCCCAGCACTTTGGGAGGGCGAGATGAGTGGATCACGAGGTCAAGAGATCAAGACCATTCTGGGTAACATGGTGAAACCCTGTGTCTACTAAAAATATAAAAATTAGCTTGGTGTGGGGACATGTGCCTTTAATCCCAGCTACTCAGGAGGCTGAGGCAGGAGAATTGTTTGAACTTGGGAGCTGGAGGTTGCCGTGAGCTGAGATCGAGCCACCGCACTCCAGCCTGGGCAACAAGCGAAACTCCGTCTAAAAAAAAAAAAAAAGAGCCGGG
>NW_012123265.1:1638736-1640613 GCF_000951035.1 Colobus angolensis palliatus | reverse complement strand
AAAAAAAAAAAAAAAAAAAGCAAAAATACGTATTTAAAAAATATTTACTTAGGCTATTTGGTATTGCCCCACAGCTTGATGTTCTGTTCTATTTTTTCACTTTTTCCATTTTGACCCTTTTGGTTTTCATCTCACTGCTAAAGTTCCACATTTGTTTCCTCATGCTGTTCAACTTTTCCAGTAGAGTCTTTAATGTATCAAACACAATTATTTTAAATACATTGTTTGATGTTTCCATTATCTGGGTCATCTCTAAGTCTGGTCCTATTGATTACTTTACCTCTTGATAATGGGTTGTTTTTCTTGCTTTTTTAATGTTGCTTGTAACTTGTTACTGATTGCCAGACATGGTACGTGGAGCAGTAGAGACTGAGGTATATAACATTTATTTTGGGAACTGGGTACAGCTCTTCTTTGCTAGACTGTTTATATGGGAGTTTGAACTCCTAGTCAGGAGACAGTTGTGTTTGGGTGTTATTGTTGCTATGGTTACGTTAGGTGCACCAGTGGCTTCAAATTCTTCTCGTGTTTCCTTGCCAGCTTATGGTTGGTTTGCTGGAGGGAGGCTTTTTCTCAGTGGTTATCCTCCATCCATACCCTCAGCTTATTAGCCCGGCGTGGTAGTGCACACCTGTAGTCCCAGCTACTCTGGAGGCTGAGGCAGGAGAATCCCTCGAACTCAGGAGACGGAGGTTACAGTGAGCCGAGATCGTACCACTGCACTCCAGCCTGCGTGACAAAGCAAGACTCTGCCTCAAAAAAAAAAAAAAGAAAAGAAAAAAAAAAGTAAAAAAGTCTCACTCAGTCATCTCACTCTGTCACCTAGACTGGAGTGCCAGTAGTGCCATCATGGTTCACTGCAGCCTCCAACTCCTGAGCTCAAATTTACCTCTTAGCCTTCTGAGTAAATAGCTGGGGCTACAGGCGTGTGCCATCATGCCTGGCTACTTTTTAATTTTTTCTGTAGAGATGGAGTCTTGCTATGTTGCCCACGCTGGTCTCGAACTCTTGGCCTCAAGTTCCTCCAGCCTTAGCCTCCGGAGGCTACACAAGTGTAAGCCACTGTGTCCAGCCACCCTCAGCTTTAGGATTTCTCTGTGCACCTATGCCTCAGTACACAGTCTCAGTGGTAGACTACTGTTGCTTGTTTCTGGGTGCTTGCTAACCTGGTGGTAGGGAGTGGGGATTTCTCTGTTGTCCTGGTTCAGCCTCAGTCTTAGGCAGGCCCTGTTTGTTTCCCTGGGTCTTGGGAGTGGATCTTTCTGGGTGCTCCTGCCCTTTTCCCAGGAGAAAGCACCTCCAGTGGTCTTGCCCAGAATTTTCTACCCCTCCTCCAGGCATAGAGTTTTTTTTGTTTTATTTTGTTTTTGTTTTTATCCTGCCCCAGCTGCCTCAGGAGTGACAGAGTTTGCTGCCCTTTTCCAGGGGTTTATGGTTTTTATTCTTCAGAGAAGAAGGGTATAGGTTGGCCTTTGTATTTTCCCTCCCACAAGCCAGCACTACCAAGAGAGGTTTTCTCAGGTGACCTGCCCAGTATTTCTTTTGAGTACCCACTGAGGTCTATGGAAAAAACCTGAGTGTCTGTGGCTCTTCCTAACCCACAATTGACATTTGGTAATTTTTAAAAAAATTTACCTGAATTCTTCTGACTCACATAAATGGTTGTCTCATCTTTCTCCCACTGCCACAGGTGAGCCAGACCTTGTATCTCTCTATCTCCTTGGAGGTGGCCGTCTTTCCATCAGTTTCTTTCTTTCTTTTTTTTTTTTTGAGACGGAGTCTGGCTCTGTCCCCCAGTCTGGAGTGCAGTGGCGCGATCTCTGCTCACTGCAAGCTCCGCCTCCCAGGTTCACGCCATTCTCCTGCCTCAGCCTCCC
>NW_012123265.1:1628809-1638614 GCF_000951035.1 Colobus angolensis palliatus | reverse complement strand
CCCCATGAGTTTCAATCTAGTTGGTTGCCCTGTAACTTCAGCTTTCTGATGGCTCCAAGAAAAAGTGTTGTTTGTCACTGGAGTGGGAATGGTGCTATCCATCCTGAGTGGAAGGTGGAAGTTGAGGACTTTCCGTTTTATACTAGATTTTTTTGTTTTTTGAAACAGTCTTGCTCTGTCGCCCAGGCTGGAATGCAGTGGCGTGATAATGGCTCACTGCAGCCCTGACTTCTTTGGCTCAAGAGATACTCCCACCTTCTCCTCCCAAGTAGCTGGCATGTGCCACTGTGCCCAGCTAATTTTTGTATTTTTGTAGAGATGGAGTCTTGCCATGCTGTCTAGGCTGGTCTCGGACTTCCGGGCTTAAGGAATCCTCTTGCCTCAGCCTCCCAAAGTGCTGGATTACAGGTGTGGACCACTGTCCCTGGCCTAGTTTTTTCTTATTTCATTTTTTTGTAGAGATGGAGCCTCCCTATGTTGCCCAGGCTACTCTTGAACTCCTGGCTTCAGGTGATCCTCTGGCCTTGGTCTCCCAAAGTACTAGGATTACAGGCGTGAGCCATCATGTCTGGCCCCATTTTATTTGTAGTTTTTTGTTGTTTGTTTTTTGAGACAGGGTCTCTCTCTGTCACCCAGGTGGGAGTGCAGTGGTGTGATCATGGCTCACTGCAGCCTCAACCTTCTTGGGCTCAGATGATCCTCCCACTTCAGCCTCCTGAGTAACTAAGACTACAGGTGTGTGCCACCATGCCCAGATAACTTTTGTAGTTTTGTGGTGTAGACAGGGTTTTGCCATTGCCCAGGCTGGTCTCCTGGGCTCAAGTGATCCACATGCTTTGGCCTCCCAAAGTGCTGGGATTACAGGTGTGCACCACTGTGCCCTGCCAAGGTGAAGTTTAGATATGGCGAGGAGGTAAGGGATGGCCTTGAGGTTGTATGTGTGGCCAAGCCAGCCTAGGACTTAGTCACGTGCTCTTGGGAGCTGCTAGGGTTACATCACAATTTTGCTCTTGCGTGTTTAGCAAACAGGCAGGAACTTTAATTACTTTTGCCAAGGACAGGCTCTTGATAACAATTGCATTTTTCTTTTCTTTCTCTTCCTTCCTCTCTCTCTCTCTCTTTCTTTCTTTTTGAGACAGAGTCTTGCTCTGTCACCAGACTGGAGTGTAGTAGTGCTATCTCGGCTCACTGCAACCTCTGCCTCCCAGGTTCAGGTGATTCTCCTGCCTCAGCCTCCTGAGTAGCTGGGACTACAAGTGCATGCCATCACATCCAGCTAAATTTTTTTGTATTTTTAGTAGAGACGGGGTTTCACCATGTTGACCAGGATGGTCTCAATCTCTTAGACTTGTGATCCACCTGCCTCAGCCTCCCAAAGTGCTGGGATTACAGGTGTGAGCCACTGCACCCAGCATGCATTTTGTTACTGAATGAAGAGAATGAAGCCTGGCATGGTGGCTCACACCTGTAATTTGAGCACTTCAGGAGGCCAAGGTAGGAGGATCAATTGAGGCCAGGAGTTCAAGACCAGTCTGGGCAACATAGTGAAACACTGTCTCTACAAACAAATTTAAAAAAAAAATAGCTGGGCATGGTGGCGAGCAACCGTAGTCCTAGCTACTCAGGAGGCCGAGATAGAGGAGTGCTTGAGCCTAGGAGTTGGAGGCTGCAGTGAGCTACGATTGCATGATTGCACTCCAGCCTGGGTGACAAAGTGAGACCCTGTCTCTTGAATAAAAAAGAGAGAGAGAGAGAGATTGAAAGAGAAAGAAGTCTTATCTGCCTTCAGTTATGTGTGATTCTGCTACTCTCCTTGGCAGAAGGAGTCCTTAACCTTCCAGCAGGAACCTTGTCTTTCATTCAGGTGCTGTGACTGAAATCCTAGGCATGAGGTCTTGTTGGGCTGTGACTGTGCCCCACCTCTCCAAATAAGGCCACTGGGTAGTTTCACCAGTGTATCTGACAAACCTGATAAAGCCGTATCAGCATCACCAGTGCCAGGTTTTATGAATACAAAGGGAATACCTAGTAACCCCAATCCCTCCTCCCAGCTAGAGTCTGATGGAATAGGGGGAGCTGTATTGGTTACTGGGGTCAGATTTCTCCATGTTGACTTGGGTAGAAAAGGCATCCTAGGTTTCTTTGCACCTGACTCTTATGTGAGACTATAGGCTCCCCAGCTGTTTACTGGTTTTGTTCTAATGGATGCCGGGGCTCACCTGACAGGCACATGAAAACAAGTATGTTTCCACGTGCCTGTGTAGGGAAACCTGCATGACTTGGTGCCAGAGCGAGAGCAAAAGTGGTGCTGCCTTAAAGCTCAGCCTCACTGAAGCAGAGGTAGGCACTCCTGGGACTGGGGGAAGGCTTGACTGGGGCCTGGGAGGAGCTTTTTTACTTGGGCTCAGGTCCAGACTTGAAGGGGTTTGGGATAGGGAAGGCAGGAGTTTTGGGTGGCAGTTGTGGAGATCAGCATTTTCCCTAAGAACTACTCACTCTTGACTGTGGTTTCCTTGCTCTGAGCTCCATGAGGCCAGGTTCGGCACATCACATACACATTTGTTGAATAGATAAGAGGCTTCTGGAAAGATGATGTGCTTGCCAATCCTGTTCCTATTGCTGATTCTTGGAGGTTATCTCCGTGACCTTAAAGGACTAATTCGTGGGTGGGAATCAAATGGCCCACCAGATTTCTTCTGAAGATGAGATGGGATCAAGGGATCAGAAGTGTGACTGGCATAGGAGTTGAGGAAGGGAGAAGGTCACGCTGGGTGCAGGGTCAGGAAGGTGCTGATTTTCCTTTGATAGATTCTGGGTCCTTCCTAGGTAGGTTAATGTGGAATCCAACACGAGGGGCATGCTGGGGAAGAAAGCAAATACGCCAATGGCAAATTACCCCTGGGTTGGGATGCCCCTGGATGTCCTTTCTCCACCCTGTCTTATTACGTAACCCCTCTCTTTTGGGTACTTTGGAAAAAGAAAGATGTTGAATGGGCAAGCAGCAACGTGGGAGAGTAAGGTAGGTGTTGCAGACACAGTGATACATAGTATTTTGTATTTTTTATTTTTTGAGACCGAGTCTCACTCTGTCACCAGGCTTTAGTGCAGTGGTGCGACCTTGGCTCACTGCAATCTCCGACTCCCTGGTTCAAGCGATTCTCCTGCCTCAGCCTCCCGAGTGGGGATTACAGGTATGTGTCACCATACCCAGCTAATTTTTGTATTTTCAGTAGAGACGGGGTTTCACCATTTTGGCTAGGATGGTCTCAATCTCCTGACCTTGTGATCCGCCTGCCTCGGCCTCCCAACATTCTGGGATTACAGGTGGGAGCCACTGTGCCCGGCCAGGCGTGTATTTTCATGAGGGACTTCCCCTTGGTCTAGTCACTACAGTGATGATATGCGCCTGTCTTAGCATCTTCCTCACCCTTCCCACCACCTCCTCATGTTCTGTACTGACCTGAGAGTAGCTGCAGACGTCTCCATGTCTCGCTGGACATTGCAGAAGTCCCACTTTATGTTTGGGTGGAGGTGAGTGGGAGGATTACCTGGGTATGGACAGTGAGAAGCCTTTCAGGCTGGTGACGACTGTGTACCAGGTGCAGGGACTCTGGTCTTCTCTGCAGGGCAGGTTTGTGGGTTTTAAGCTGGTGAGAACAGAGCAAAAATCTGTAACTCAGGGAGAATCCAGTCATTGGACAAATTTAATGCCAGCCTACTGTGGGCTGCAAGACAGGTATTTGTCATTGGAAGTCGTCATCACATCATGCGTGAGCTCTCATGGTGTCTTTCTTCGGAGCAGTGAAAGTCTGCCCACTTCTGTTTCCCTGTGTCCTGTGGTGGGAACGGAGACAGGCTTATTGTAGTTAGGGCTGTGTGCATGGCATGCTGTCCCTAAATAGGAAGTGGGCAGGGAAATCTGGTCTAAATAGAGCCTTACCAGCTCCTGCCCTAGACTGACATACTTGTATTCTTTGCCAGGCCGCAGTAAACACAGGTGTGCAGGAACTGTTTGTCATGGAAGCCAGGGAGCCTGGGAGGCCCACACCCACCTACCATCTTGTCCCTAACACCAGCCAGTCCCAGGTGGAAGAAGATGTCAGCTCGCCACCTCAAAGGTCCTCCGAAAGTATGCAGCTGAAAAAGGAGATCTCCCTGCTGAATGGGGTCAGCCTGGTGGTGGGCAACATGATCGGCTCAGGGATCTTCGTCTCACCCAAGGGTGTGCTGGTACACACTGCCTCCTATGGGATGTCGCTGATTGTGTGGGCCATTGGTGGGCTCTTCTCTGTTGTGGGTGCCCTTTGTTATGCAGAGCTGGGGACCACCATCACCAAGTCGGGAGCCAGCTACGCTTATATTCTAGAGGCCTTTGGGGGCTTCATTGCCTTCATCCGCCTGTGGGTCTCACTGCTAGTTGTTGAGCCCACCAGTCAGGCCATCATCGCCATCACCTTCGCCAACTACATCATCCAGCCGTCCTTCCCCAGCTGTGATCCCCCATACCTGGCCTGCCGTCTCCTCGCTGCTGCTTGCATATGTAAGTGGGGGCTGAGATTGGGAGGATGTTGGAGGGTGGTGGGTACTATAATAATGGTACTTTAGGCCGGGTGTGGTGGCTCATGCCTGTAATCCCAGCACTTTGGGAGGCTGAGGTGGGTGAATCACCTGAGGTTGGGAGTTCAAGATCAGCCTGACCGACATGGAGAAACCCCATCTCTACTTAAAATACAAAATTAGCCAGGCATGGTGGTGCATGCCTGTAATCCCAGCTGCTCGGGAGGCTGAGGCAGGAGAATTGCTTGAACCCGGGAGGCGGAGGTTGCGGTGAGCAGTTATCACGCCATTGTACTCCAGCCTGGGCAACAAGAGCAAAACTCTGTCTCCAAAAAAAAAAAAGATACTTTATATTTGAATAGCATATTTTGCATTTTGGAGGGGAGGGAGGCTTCTTACCTTTTGAGGAAGTAATTTTACCAGTCATTTGGTCCCGAAAGATAAGTAAGCATAAAGGATGGGGACGGGAGAAGTTTGAATCTGTTCATGGTTTTTGGTGCCTCATATTCCTCCTCTCTTGGCTGCCCTTGTTCTGTTTTGTGGTCTGTGTGACAGGTTGGGGCATGTCTTTTGTCTTGACAGCTGTTTTGGTTGAAGTCAACATCGCTAGTTGTGAGCCCAGAAAAAACCCCACCGGTGTTGAGGCCTTTATTCTGTTGCTGAAGGAAAAAAAAAAAAAAAAGAATTATTTTATTTCCCAGATTTTTATCTTAAACCAGTTAAAGGCATCAGTGAGAAAATAGGCTTCACTAGACTCTGGGAGTCCTACGGTGTTAAACCTGAGGCCCACAGGACCCTTTCCTGTCTGCCACTGCTGCTCTTTGTGGCTTGCTCTGAGCAGCAGGTACGACAACAAAACACCTTTTCTTCCTACTGTACCAGACTTCTTTACACTGACTTCGTAAACAAGCTCTGCCTGCAGCCACATTTGAGTTTCTGCAGATAGAACCTAAGAGATCCCAGTTGATCCCTCTTTATTTTCCTTTTTCTCTTACGGGGTAGTAAGGAGAAAAGATTGCTGTGAATTTACCCAGCCTTGCAGAACTAGTGTTTTAAATGAGAAAGGCCCAGAATTCTATGTTCCTTAGCACTGTACTGCCAGAGGTACTTAATAATATTCTGTTCTTTCCACATCTCCGCTTGCAAAAGCATTGGCAGTATATGCAGTTTATCCAGTGTTAAAAATAGCCCGAGAGTACCTTGGAGTTAGCAATAAAGGACTGTAGAATACCCATGCCTCTTGACTTTATAAAATTTGCTAAAGACAAATTAAAGGGAAAACGCTCCATATTCCTTAGGATAGTGAGAGGGAAACAGATACCCTTAGGATTAGGGAAGGCAGCTGCTCAGCTATATGTCTGATAGGCTTTGGCTAGGGAGGCTCTGGTCTGACTGAGCTTTCTAAAAAAGGGAGTAATTTTCTGATTATAAAATACATTTATTAGGGCAGGCATGGTGGGTCACACCTGTAATCCCAGCACTTTGGGAGGCTGAGGTAGGAGGATTGCTTGAGCTCAGGAATTTGAGACCATCCTGGGCAAGATGGTAAGACCCTGTCTCTACAAAAAAATCAAATTAGCTGGGCATGCTGGTGTGTGCCTGTGGTCCCAGCAATTCAGGAGGCTGAGATGGGAAGATCTCTTGAGCCTGGGAGGTCGAGGCTGCAGTGAGCTGTGTTCACGCCACTGCACTCCAGCCTGACCCTGTCTCCAACAAGACAGAGCAAGACCCTGTCTCCAACAAAACAAAACAAAACAAAAAAGCTTCATAAAGCATGTTTATTTAGAAAATTAAATTACTCTTAAGTCATCCAAAATCCACCACCAAAAGAAGAGTACTTTTTTTTTTTGAGATGGAGTCTTGCCCTGTTGCCCAGGCTGGAGTACAATGGCACAATCTCGGCTCACTGCAACCTCCGCTTCCTGGGTTCAAACAGTTTTCCTGCCTCAGCCTCCCGAGTAGCTGGGATTACAGGCGCCTGCCACCAAGCCCAGCTAATTTTTGTATTTTTAGTAGAGAGGGGGTTTCACCATGTTGGTCAGGCTGGTCAAGAAGAGTACTTTTATTTATTTATTTATTTTCAGTTTTTTTGAAATGGAGTCTAGCTCTGTCGCCCAGGCTGGAATGCAGTGGGGTGATCTCAGCTCACTGCAAGCTCCACCTCCCGGGTACCCGCCACCATGCCCAGCTAATTTTTTTGTACTTTTTTAGTAGAGACAGGATTTCACCATGTTAGCTAGGATGGTCTCGATCTCCTGACCTCATGATCCGCCTTCCTTGGCCTCCCAAAGTGCTGGGATTACAGGCGTGAGCCACCGCGCCCAGCCGAGAAGAGTACTTTTAATAGTTTGATAGTGTCTTTCTTTTGTTTGTAGACTTGGCACCATACTTTGCTTATAATTTTATATTCTGCTTTTTAAACTTAGTGTATCACAAGCTTTTCCCCATTTCATAAAATACTCTTCAAAAGCAACACTTTTTAGTGTTTTTTTTTTTTTTTCTTGAGATGGAGTTTCACTCTTGTTGCCCAAGCCAGAGTACAATGGCATGATTTTGGCTCACTGCAACTTCTGCCTCCTGGATTCAAGCAATTCTCCGGCCTCAGCCTCCCAAGTAGCTGGGATTACAGGCACACTCTACCACACCCGGCTAATTTTTTGTATTTTTAGTAGAAACAGGGTTTCACCATGTTAGCCAGGCTGGTCTCGAACTCCTGACCTCAGATGATCCACCTGCCTCGGCCTCCCAAAGTGCTGGGATTACAGGTGTGAGCCACCTCACCCAGCCTAGTATTTTTTAATTAAAAGGTAAAACATAGATTTTATACATAATTTTAAAAATACAGAAAAATAGAAAAAAGAAAATTAAGAATCACCCATGATTTTACCTCCTACAGTACTCTTGTTACTATTTGGGTGAAATACTTTCTAGTATTTTTTGTGTGCATATGTATTATTTTTAAATTAAAAAAAATTTTTTTGAGATGGAGTTTTGCTTTTGCTGCCCAGGCTAAAGTATAATGGCATGATCTTGGCTCATCGCAACCTCCGCCTCCTGGGTTCAAGCGATTCTCCTGACTCAGCCTCCCAAATAACTGGGATTTCAGGCATTCGCCACCACACCTGGCTAATTTTGTATTTTTAGTAGAGACAGGGTTTCTCCATGTTGGTCAGGCTGGTCTTGAACTCCTGACCTCAGGTGATCTGCCCACCCTGGCCTCCCAAAGTGATGGGATTATAGGTGTGAGCCCCCACACCCAGCCTATCTGTTATTATTATCATTTTTTTCTTTTTTGAGACGGAGTCTCGCTCTGTCGCCCAGGCTGGAGTGCAGTGGCACACGATCTCTGCTCACTGCAAGCTCCGCCTCCCCTTCAAGAGATTCTCCTGCCGCAGCCTCCTGAGTAGCTGAGACTACAGGTGCATGCCACCACGCCCAGCTAATTTTTGTATTTTTGGTAGAGACGGGGTTTCACCATGTTGGTCAGGATGGTCTTGATCTCTTGACCTCATGATCCGCCTACTTTGGCCTCCCAAAATGCTGGGATTACAGGCGTGAGCCACGATGCCCAGTCATAAGTACCTTTTGAGGTCATCTTTTCTTGTAGGTTGTATACTGCTTTCTAAAAATTTTTAAAAACTAATATTGGCTGGGCATGGTAGCTCATGCCTTGTAATTCCAGCACTTTGGGAGGCTGAGGAGGGAGGATCACTTGAGCACAGGAGTTTGAGACCAGCCTGGGCAACAAAGCAAGACCCCACCTCTAAAAAAAAAATAATCAGGCGTGGTGGCAGTGGCACTGGTGTGCATCTGTAATCCTAGCTACTCGGGAGCCTGAGGAGGGAGGCTCCCTTGAGCCCAGAAATTCAAGGTTGCAGTGAGGTATGATCATGCCACTGCACTCCAGCCTAGGTGACAGAATGAGACTTTGTCTCAAAAAAAAATTAATATTTAATCTCTTTCATCAAATACTCTTAGAAAACATGGTTTGAAGACACATAAGCAATTTCCAGGCAGTATAGTATAGTGGTTAGGATTGCAGGCCCCCATACCAGACTGGATTTAATTTTGAGCTTTATCATTGACCAACTGTTGATCTTGGGGAGTTAACTAATTGCTACCTCAATTTTCTCTTTTATTTTTATTTTTTGAGACAGAGTCTTGCTTTGTTGCCCAGGCTGGAGTGCAGTGGCTCAATCTTGGCTCACTGCCACCTCCGCCTCCCAGGTTCAAGTGATTCTTCTGCCTCAGCCTCCCAAGTAGCTGGGATTACAGGTGCGAGCTCCTGGCTAATTTTTATATTTTTAGTAGAGAGGGGATTTCACCATATTGGCCACACTGGTCTCGAATTCCTGAGCTCAAGTGATCTGCCCACCTTGGCCTCCCAGAGTGCTGGGATCATAGGCGTGAGCCTGTAAGTCGGGGCGGCCAGCCTGTTTCATTCCACATGTACTTTCATCCAGATTCCTGGGGATCTGAATTCCTGCAAGCTTTCTCTCCTTGAAGCACTGGCTTTTCCAGAATCCAGGCCTGAGGGCAAGAACTTGCTTGCCATAGTAATGGCAAGTCATAAAACCATATCCTCTTCCGACAAGGGTAGGCTTTAGGGTTCAGCTTGCTTACCTTCTTGGAACTTAGGTTGCAGTATCAAGCTTTCTACAGAGCTAGGATATGCTGAGAGAGTTTCCCTGAGTAAAGGCAGCAGTGGGAACAACATGGTTTCAGGAGACATAAATTGCACAAAACCAATTAGGTTATTTAGGGGGGAAAAAACCAAAGGTCTGCACTGAATCTAGGGTAAGACTTCGATAGGATAGGAGAATTAAGTTAGTCTTGAAATTGAGGCATGAGAGGGGTCTGGCTTGTTGGTTGGGAGACTGCCTAAACAAGTTATAGCCACGCCATTCTAGACACTTAAAAGTTCCATCCTAGAAGGAAGGGCTCAGGAAGTCTGTATATAACCAACTCTAGGGCAGAGGCTGTAAGCTGGTGGCCTGTGAGCCAGACTTGGGCCCCAGAGATAGATCTGTTTGGTTTGTGGTGTTGTAAATAATTTTGAATTATTTGCCAACATTTTAAAATCAGGACTTGCCTTTTCTCTTGAAAAATCAAAAGTTCTGGCATCGTTGAACCCAAATTCCTGCCTGATACAATGAGCTGGATTTGAGTAGTCGTATCTCCTTTAAAAAAATTTTTTTTGGGCCGGGCGCGGTGGCTCAAGCCTGTAATCCCAGCACTTTGGGAGGCC
>NW_012123265.1:1619962-1628169 GCF_000951035.1 Colobus angolensis palliatus | reverse complement strand
GCTAATTTTTTGTATTTTTAGTAGAGATGGGGTTTCACCATGTTAGCCAGGATGGTCTCTATCTCCTGATCTCGTGATCCGCCCGCCTCAGCCTCCCAAAGTGCTGGGATTACAGTCTTGAGCCACTGCACCTGCCCGGCTGTGGCTCCTTTTAAATGGAGTATGGACTCCCCAATCCAATGTAGTCCTCCACTTCTTGTATTGTACCCAGACTTTCTTGCCTTTGCTCACTCATGTTAGTTTCCTGGCCCCTGAAGGCACTGCACTTTCAGATCCTGGCTTTCTGGCTGTACCCCATCCCATTCCCAGGTTATACTGGCAAGGAGATCCAAGCAACTTTTTGTGGATTTCAGGCTATTTTATTTTACCTACTAATTATCCTAGAACAGTGGTCCTCAGCCAGAGGGGAGTTTGTCTTCCAGGAGACATTTAGCAATATCTGGAGACACTTGGTTGTCATAGCTCCTGGGAGGAGGTGCTTTTTGCTTCTAATGACAGAGGTCACGGGGGCTGCTGAACATACCACCATGCATAGAACAGCTTCTCACAAAATAAAGACTTACCTGGCCTAAAATGTCAATAGTGCTGAGGTTGAGAAACTCTGTCTTAAGGGTGCACTCTGTTCATATGTGTTCTGGGGTTTTGGAATGTGGTGAGGCAGGGCCGCAGGCTGCTGACTGAACTCAGGAAGTTTAGGGGCTCATACTCACTTGTGGGACGAATGGAGAGAAATATTCGTTCTTGAGGTAGGTACATAGGGTCTCCTCTTTGCCGAGGTGACCAGCAGGATTCACAGTAACCCAGGTGCCCAGTATTATGAATACTTGATTTGGCTGCAGAAGGGTGATGTTTCTGGCTTGGGTATTGTCAGCCCATTTATCTTTGTGGGCTTTGACCTCAGGATCCTCCCTCTTGTGTAGGCTCATACACATCAACGGAAAGTATTTGCTTTGAAGATTTCAACATGGAAGTAGTTCATTGCTGACACAGCAGCATCAAAACTCAGCGGGGTTTGTTTGGCAAGGGTGACAGTGAGCAGGAGGAAGAGAAGGAGGGAGACTGGGAAGGATGAGACTGGAGGGAAGAAGAAACACTGTATGATCACTGAGTATCGATTGTTTCCATGGTTTCTTGCTGTCTTGGACCCAGGCCTGGTCAGAGTTCTCAGTAGAAAGGATACACTCCTTATTTTGGCTAGTTGCTATGGACAGACAGCTTTCATGTTCAGAGAGTGATACGGACCTAGGGAGGACTGGGTCTTGATCATAGTTGCTTCAAGACTCCAACCCTATGTATATAGTTTGAATGTCTTCATAATGGGACTAAATGTATTTGTGTAATTAAAAACAAAGACACAGGCCAGGCTCAGTGGCTCATGCCTGTAATCTCAGCAGTTTGGGAGGCCAAGGCAGAAGGGTCACTTGAGCCCAGGAGTTCATGACCAGCCTGGGCAACATAGCAAGAACTCGTCTCTTAAAAAACAAAATAAAACAAAAAACCACACAGAAAAACAAGGATACTTTTATTTATTTGTATTATTTTATTTTTTTTGAGACGGAGTCTGGCACTGTCGACCAGGCTGGAGTTATGTGGCATGATCTCTGCTCACTGCCATCTCCGCCTCCCAGGTTCACCCCATTCTCCTGCCTCAGCCTCCCAAGTAGCTGGGACTACAGGTGCCCGCCACCACACCCAGCTAATTTTTTGTATTTTTAATAGAGATGGGGTTTCACCGTGTTAGCCAGGATGGTCTCGATCTCCTGACCTCGTGATCCGCCTGCCTCAGCCTCCCAAAGTGCTGGGATTACAAGCATGAGCCACCACGCCGGGCAAGGATACTTTTAAAAAAGATAGATACATTACATATTTATATACATCCCAGGAGGTAGCTACTGATTCTGGGATCCCCATTTGGAAGGGTTTACCTTCCCTGGAGTGTTGGAGAGCATTTCACTCCTGAATGTCTTGTAGTTGTCCCCTCCCTACCCTGCCTTTCTTCCTTCCACATTTTTTTTTTTTTAGACGGAGTCTCACTGTGTTGCCCAGGCTGGAGTCCAGTGGCATGATCTTGGCTCACTGCAACCTCTGCCACCTGGGTTCACGTGATTCTTCTGCCTTAGTCTGCCGATTAGCTGGGACTAATTAGCACACGCCACTATGTGCAGCTAATTATTTTGTATTTTTAGTAGAGATGGGGTTTCACCATACTGGCCAGGCTAGTCTTGAACTTTGACCTTGTGATGTGCCCGCCTTGGCCTCCCAAAGTGCTGGGATTACAGACGTGAGCCACCGCGCCTGGCCTTTCTTCCACATTTTAAAAATTATTTTTTGTTTAGGGTTGCACTCCTTTGTCCTTGAATGCCCCTTTATAACACTCAGCCTGTCTGGGAGAAATTGGAAGGTTTCCCTCCGCTCTTTGTTGCCTGTGGGAAAAGAGAGTTGTGACTACTGTCAGCGTAGCTGGGAGTACAGCCTCAGATTGCCAGGCCATCTCCTCATCAGAAAGAGAGTATGAAAGGCATAGTTCTGCCAGAGGGTGCATATGTTATTCACTATTAACTTGGGTTTCAGACAACAGAAAACCTTCAGCAGCATGGCTCAAACATGTTGATGTTTGTTTCTCTCACATGTTAAAAGGAGGCAGTGTGGGTTGGATGACTTCAGTTCTTCAGGGAGTCAGGTTCATTCCTTCTGTCTTCCTGCTCTGCCATCCTCAGCCTGTGACTTCTAGCTGGTGGTCCAGGATGGTCCAGGATGGTTACTAAAGCTCTAGCTGTCATGTCTGCATTGTAACTGACAGGAAGGACAAAGACACTGTCTCCCTCATTTAAAGACACTTTCTGAGGTCTTATATGAAATGTTTGCATACATCCCGGGAGAAAACCTGGTTGCACAGCCATACCTACCTGCAGGAGAGGCTAGGAAATGTCAGCTTTATTTTGGACAGACATGACTTCAGCCAAAATTTCTATTACGAAGGAAAAAGGGAAGAACAGATAGAGGAAGATAACTAGCCATCTGTGCCACAGAGACTTTGGAGATTTGTTTCTGCTTTGGCTTTCAGTCTGGATGTGCCATTTGAGTTCTCCTTTCTCAGCAATAAGCTCCTAGAGAGCCTTGAAGACCCTCATGTGGGTCCCACGCTCATTGGTGCAGGCTTGTCCAGCAAGGAAATGAGATCAGGAGAAGAGGGAAGGTTTTAACTGTGGTAGCTGAATCTTAGCATCTGGCTTTAAGGCCCAGCTGTTGACTTTGTTTGAACTCTGATAGTTTATGGTAAGGCTAGAGGGGCTGGGAGTTCTGGGAAGCAATAAAAGAGTAAGGATCAGATGGTGAAATTTTGTTTCTTAATTAGAATCAGGAGAACAGTCAAGGGACTTGGCTTCTGCTTGACAGAATGTTCTAGGAGCTCTCTGTTCTCTGGCAGGGCTGAGAATAGGGTGAGGCAAGCGAGATGCCTGGGGCCAGCGTTGAAGGGCATACTCACTCTCAGGTTCCTGCATGTGGTCCCCTGAGAATGAGTGCCTCCTTAAATTTTGTGCCCTAGGTGCCTCCTAGCTTCACACTGCCCTGGCTCTGCCTTCTGGTGCTACATTGTTGCTAATGAACAATTTTTATTTTTAAACAAATTCTTTTAAAATTTTTCAGGGGCCATGCTAATCTTTGCATCGTTCCAATTTTAGTATATGTGCTGCAGAAGTGAGCACAAACTATTTTTATTTTTATCTAGAAAGAGGCGTATGTTCATGGTAAACCAGTCATAAGGGCACACAGTGGAAAAGGTCTCCCTCCCTCTCCACAGCTTTAGTCTTTCTCCCCAGAGGAGCCACTCTCACCAGGTGCTTTTGTATCCTTCCAGCTGGTCTACTGGAATGGACTCTGCAGGCATGTCCACAAACAGCTGCCTGCATTCATTAGTTTAGCACATAGTTGTTGAATTTCCACTGTGTGTAATATTTACCTGTGTGCAGAGAGACCAAACCTGAAGGACATTTATGGCAGGATAGAGGGAAGGAGAAGGATCAGAAGTGAGACCCACTGTCTGTTAGTGGGTCTGAGGAGTGCATCAGCTTTTCTTCCCCTTGGAGCTGCAAACAAGAAGCACAGTTAGCACTGCCAGGATATTGTCAGTCTCTTTCTCCATCTGTATTTCCACCTTTTTGTGTCTTTCTCCTTTTGTCCTCTTCTCTCTGTCTCTGCCTCCTTGTCTCTTATCTCTCACCCCTCTGTCTCTGTCTTCTGTGTATTTTCTCGTCTTTCTTTTTTTGTTTTTTTTTTTTTTAGAGACAAGCTCTCACTCTGTTGCCCTGGCTGGAGTGCAGTGACTATTCACAGACGCTATTACAGTGCACTATAGGCCCGGACTCCTGGGTTCAGCAATTCTCCCACCTCAGCCTCCCACACAGTTGGGACTCCAGGTGTGCAACGCTGCCCCGACCCCTGTCAGTCTTTTTGTCTAAGCTGCATGCCCTCCCACTTCTGCTTCTTTTTGTGGTCCTGCTTCCTTCCTCTACTTACTTATGGTTTCTGTCCCTTTGTTACTAAGGGCTTGTATGTGACTTTGACTTGCTGTAGCTCCTGACCCTTCTGCCCATTACTGTTAGATTCAGTTTCTTGGTATTCCAATTCTGTGTTTCTGGGAGAGGCAATATAACAGAGTCAACTTGGGTCCAGTGTCTGGCTCCATCAGTCATGATAGGGAAGGGGGAGCAATTCCCAAGAAGGAGCTGGGCAGGTACTTCAAAACATGGCTACTGTACTGTACAGGGGCCTAGGGATTACCGATGCCTATTAACTAGGTAATCCGTATGTTGGCTGATTGAGGCTTAACCCCATACTGGTAGCTTTGATCATCAGGGTAGGTGCCTGGGAAGACCTGCCAGCAGCATGCATTTCTTTGGGCTTCTTCTCCCCTCCCATTTGACCACTGTCCCTCTACTTCCACATCATGATTGACTAGTAAGCACCTGTGTTACTTGCCAGTGTACTGAGTGAAAGCTCTTTGAAGCCATAGAGCCTGCCAGCTGCCACCTGTGTTCATTTTCACAGGCTGGCCGTAGGCACTTCTCTCCATTTGAATGGAAGATTATCCAACTTTCTGACAATTTGCCTTGCCCCAGGGAATTGGAAGTTAGAGTGAAAATCTTACCGCCTTGGTTCCAACCAGAGTTTATCAGTACCCCTCTTTGCTTGGCGATGAGCTTAAGAAAACAACATGGCCAGGTTCAGTGGCTCATGCCTGTAATCCTAATACTTTGGGAGGCTGAGGCAGGAAGACTGCTTGAGCCCAGGAGTTCCAGACCAGCCTGGGGAATATAGCGAGACCCCGTCTCTAATTTTTTTTTTTTAATTAGCTGGGTGTGGTTGTGTGCACCTGTGGTCCCAGCTAATAGGAGGCTGAGGGTCACTTGAGCCCTGGAGATCGAGGCTGCGGTGAGCTGTGATTGTGCCCACTCCAGCCTGGGTGACAAAGCAAGACCCTGTCTCAAAAAAAACAAAAAAAAAAAAAGGAGGAAGAAAGAAAATAAAATGATATACTGCTGTTGCCTTCTGAGAATTTGTGATCTTGGGAGAAGCATGACCCAATCACCTGAGGTAGAGATTTGACACAGGTGTCTACGTGACGATAGCATAGACACTAAGCTGTGCTAAGAAGCAGGAATGCCATGTGGTTCAGGAGACAAAGAGCTCAGAGAGGGGCTGGCTGGTGTATTTAGAGAAGGTTTTACAGAGGAAGAGGAAGCGGGGGCTGAACTAGACCTTGAAAGTGGGAGTTGCTGTTAGCTATGGCAGGAAGAGGAGGGGAGGACATTTCTTTTTATGTGTATGTCTGGTACGAATAAGAGAGAGAGTCTGGCTGAAGGGGAGAGTGCAAAGTGGGTAGGAGTAAATGGAGTTGGCCTAGAGATGGGCCCAAAAGATTTTGTAATAAGATTTGAGGTGCACATAAAAGTTCTATTTTTGGATGCTAGAGGCAGTACTTACAGATGTCACTGCGTTCCTTCCTGCTGGATATTGCTCTTATGTCCTCCCTATGGATCAGAGCAGTCATTGTTTAGCAGGAGCAAAGTGCCAGGGCTCTCAGCACAGGGCCCAGATGTCACTGAGGTGTGTGAGGAGCTAGAACTTAAGGCCACATGAGCCTAGGGAGTACCCTAGTGGGTGCGCTTCTCCATGGACTTCATTGAGAATTGGGAGGTATGGGTAGGAATGAGGGTAGAAGTGATCAGTGGGCTTGGGAATGTGAACTTAGAAATGGTAGTTAGCTTCTCTCAGCCTCAGTTTCCTCATCCGTAAAATGGGAATAGGAATATCTGTATTTTGGAGTCGTGAGAATTGATGCAGAGGTGTATGTGAAATTTTCAGGCATATAACAGACTTTTTTTCTTTCTTTCTTTTCTTTTTTTTTTTTTTTGAGACAGGGTCTTACTCTGTCATCCAGGCTGGAGTGCACAGCTCACTGCAGCCTCAACCTCCTAGGCTCAAGCAACCCTCCCGCCTCAGCCTCCTGAGTAGCTGGGACTACAGGTGTGCACCACTACGCCCAGCTAATTTTTATATTTTTTATAGTGACAGGGTTTCTCCATGTTGCCTAGGCTGGTCTCTAACTCCTGGGCTCACAAGATCCATCTGCCTCAGTTTCCCAAAGTGCTGGGATTATAGGTGTGAGCCACTGCACCTGGCCTCATTTTTACACTTACATGCAAAACACTGTCTCTCTAATTTCTTAGGTAACCTGCCATCTGCATTCAAATTTACCTCACTTACTGATGTGTTTCTTTTGGCCATGAAGAGGTCTTACGTCTCCTGTGGTTTGGAACCTTGGGAGTCTGGGTGGGAAAGAGTGGGTGAAATCACCCATCCCTGGGCCTGGGGGGGATTCCCAGAAATGGTGCTGGCCATCAGGATGCACAAGTATGTCTTCACGCATGCCTTCATATCCTTGAGCGCCAATAGTGATGGACGTGCCTGTGTGCTGTCAGCTGGGGCGGGTACAGGGTATCCCCTCGCTTGCCAGTTCACCTTGTTCTGACTGATCTATTGGTCCCTCTGCCTTAGGCAGGAAGGGCAGAAAGTAGTGCTCTCTGTAAAGAGGGGTTGGGCCCCTGTGCCCTCAACTCAAGCCTACCAGTGACTTTGTGGTTTTCCTCCTAGGCCTGCTGACATTTGTGAACTGTGCCTATGTCAAGTGGGGCACACGTGTGCAGGACACGTTCACTTACGCCAAGGTCGTAGCGCTCATTGCCATCATTGTCATGGGCCTTGTTAAACTGTGCCAGGGTAAGTAGTGGGAAGGGGGGGACCACCAGGAGTTCCTCTGGATTCCCTGAGGAGGACATGGGGACTCTGTTAGCTTCACTGCTCAACTGTTTCTATGTACATGCTAGCATATGTCAGTGAGTGCAAGAGATGGGAGTAGATTTCTTTCTGGGCTTTCTGGGTCAGGCTGGCTTGGCCAAGTGGACATGAGTCAGCCTCTCCCTCAGGGCTGCTTTCCTTTGGTGGAGGCTGGGAGCATTACAGGAAGCCAGCCAAGGGCCTAGGAGCTCCTGAAGCTTGGGTCATGATTGGGTCATAAAAGTAATCTGTGGGGATAGAGTGGCTCCTATTTGTGGTCTGTGACTGCCAAGCTACAAGTAGGAAGACTGGGCCCTCCTTGAGACAGGTGGCAGGGGATATGGAGCTGGAAGTGGGGTATGGAAATGGGTGGTTATTTTGCAGCCTTTACTTTTCATCTGAACTTGTATTCAACAATCCCTCCCCAAGTCAGCTCTCAGAAAAATATTAAAATGTTGTGCAATTGGCAGTGTCTTTCCTGCATGTTAGCTTTAGAAAGCTTTTCGTTCCTGGATCAGAGAGGACTGGCAGTGAGGGTAATAGGCCTACCAAGATCTCATGAGCCCTGGAGAGGTCTTGAGGTGTCTTTAGCCACAGATATCTCAATCATCTCACAGCCTAGTTCTGTAGGTCATCAGTCCTAGTGATTGTACACAGCTCCCCGGCTGTGTACAATCACCTGGGGAGCTGAGACCCTAATCTCAAATCTATTGGATCACATTCTGGTTGGCTTGGAGTCTAAAAAGCTGCGCTTTTAAGAATTGCCCTTGGCCGGGCGTGGTGGCTCGCGCCTGTAATCCCAGCACTTTGGGAGGCTAAGGCGGGTGAATCAGCGAGTCAGGAGTTTGAGACTGGCCTGGCCAACATGG
>NW_012123265.1:1585462-1619587 GCF_000951035.1 Colobus angolensis palliatus | reverse complement strand
GCTGAGGCAGGAGAATCATTTGAACCCTGGGAGGTAGAGGTTGCAGTGAGCCGAGATCTTGCCATTGCACTCCAGCCTGGGCAACAAGAGCGAAACTCCGTCTCAAAAAAAAAAGAAAAAGAAAAAGAAAAACAGAATTGCCTTTGTTGATTCTCGGGCTGCTGGTCTAGCCCGTGTACTTATATCAAGTTAGTAGAGCTAGCCATGTGGATGTCCCTGGAGGCTCGGGAGCATCCTGGGGTCAAATTGCATTTTGAGTAATCCTCCCCTGAAGATCTGTTCCTTAGGGAACCACTGCTGTGTATGAGGATGACACCCCTGAGGACAGGGGTCTCTATTTTCTCTTCTCTTGCTGCATAACTAGCTCTTTTTACCACATGAGAGCTGGGTCTAGGCTTTCTTCAGGGTATGACAATGGGGTTCCTTAGAAGTCTGGGTCTTGTTAAAAACCCCAGTTTGTCCAGAGGGTCTCTGTCCTGGGTAGCTGGGTGCTGTCCCCGGGGCTTTTGGGTCTGCAGTCTGTGAGGCCTCTGAGGAGAATGACAGGCGTCTGGGCCTGGGCTGGCTCCCCAAAGGGTAGGGGTGGCCCAGGCCTAGTGAAAGATAAGGTCTCAGTTCTCTATAGCATGTGATCTCCCCCAGGCAACCATAGCCACCGCGAGTAGAGCAGCAGAGAGTCCTTCCCATGAGGCTGATAAACCCATTTGACCAAATTGTGCAGTAGTCTGGCCCAGGAGAGGTAGTTCACAGGAAGGTCTAATTTTCAATGAAAAATGACTCCTTCCTGTGAAACGGGGTTCTTGACATAAATAGGTAGAAGAGCTGGGGCTTGCTGTGAGATCACTTGCAGGAAATGGAAATTCTTTAGGGTTTTGGAAGAAGTATTGTCACATCAGAGGGCAGCCAGGAATGTCTTTGGTTTTTTATTGTCTAGTTTTATTAGAGGAATGGAGCTTTCCTGAGGAAGTGGGTGGTGTGGTAAAGTGTAGGGAGCTAGTGGTTGCTGATCTTTTGGTGTTAAATTATGTTTTTTTTTTCTCTTTCCCCTACCTTCTTGTTTTTTCTTTTTTGTTCCTCCCCATTCCTCCTTTTTTTCATCTTCCCTTCCTCTTCCCTATTCTCCTTTCGTATCTTTCTCTTACACCTCCCATCTCCTCCTCCTTTCTTCTTTGGCCTGTTCCTTCTCTCTGAACCCCTCACCTGCCTTTGCCCCCACAGGACACTCTGAGCACTTTCAGGACGCCTTTGAGGGTTCCTCCTGGGACATGGGAAACCTTTCTCTTGCCCTCTACTCTGCCCTCTTCTCTTACTCAGGTTGGGACACCCTTAATTTTGTAACAGAAGAAATCAAAAACCCAGAAAGGTAAAGGCGGGATCACACTCTCACTCCCCAGCTTGGCTGGAACTCCTGCTGATAGTGGGCGTGGCTGCCCTCATCCTTCTCCTCCTCCCTCCGACTCTCCTCCCCTCTTCTCCCTACTCCCCCTTCTCCAGCTAGGAGGGGCTGAGGGCTAGAATGGGAGTGAGTGAAGGTGGGAAAGCCTTCAGCTCCCTGTCCTTATGTTCACACTGGAGGATACATAGGGTCCTTCCTAGAGGAGAGGCCCTTCAGTGGGGAGCAGCAGGCTGAGCTGGGGCTAAGGAATTAGGACCTTGCACCTTCAGTGGGGAGCAGCAGGCCCAGCTGGGGCAAAGGAATTAGACCTTGCACTGTGGTGCTGACACTACAGCCCACAGAACCAAAACTTATTCTGGCCAGCTGGGTCCCCAGCCTGGCATCTAGTCCCCAGGACACTGTTCCTGGCACTGTTCCGCTGAGATCATAGATGCAGGAGGATTATGAAACCCAGTGGGACCCACTGGCCCTACTGTGGCAAAGATCAAATATTGATCATGAGCTGTCTTCACAGAGCAAGTTCTCTTTTCAGTAGAAAGAGCCCAGGGTCAAGGGGAAGGTGAGCCTGCCTCAAAGACTCAGAGGCCAGTGAACTGTTAAATGTTAGGAAAATCCTAGTGGAGACTTGATAAACTTTGTTCCCAAGGAGAGGTTGGTTCTAGGTAGTCCTTTCTCACTTGTCCTGACAGAAATTTGCCCTTGGCCATTGGGATTTCTATGCCAATTGTGACGCTCATCTACATCCTGACAAATGTGGCCTATTACACAGTGCTGAACATTTCAGATGTCCTTAGCAGTGATGCTGTGGCTGTGGTGAGTCTCTTGGGATCCCCATTTGTTCATCTCATGATGCTGAGCCACCCTGCACAGCTCAGTCTCTCTTACTGCACTCTCCTCAGCTCTGCAGGATGAGGTCATGAGTCTAGGCCAGAGGGTGGGCTGCTTAGCAGTGATTGCATTTGTTCGGAGATCATAGATGCTGGAGGATTATGAAACCCTGTCCTGTTTAAGTGCCTCTTCTGTGCCCTGCCTCCAGACATTTGCTGACCAGACGTTTGGCATGTTCAGCTGGACCATCCCCATTGCTGTTGCCCTGTCCTGCTTTGGGGGCCTCAATGCATCCATCTTTGCTTCATCAAGGTACTGTGTCTCTGTGGCACTGATAGTAGACCACAGTATTTCATTCTCTGGGGCTTCGGGGTAAGAGTTCTTTTTTCCCTTCTTATGGGCATACGGGGGGTGTGTGTGTGTGTGTGTGTGTATATGTGTGTGTGTGTGTGTTTGGTATGTGGGCATGTACTTGCCTTTGTGCAAGCACATCTGTGTGCTGGTAGCTCATGTTTCCATCTGAGATGAGGACAGATTGTGTGCTGATAGCTCATGTTATGTGTTGATAGCTCATATTTATGTGCTGATAGCTCATGTTTATGTGATGTGCTTGTAGCTCATATTTTGTGTGCTGGTAGCTCATGTTTATGTGCTGGTAGCTCATGTTTCCATCTGAGATGAGGACAGATTGATGAAAGGTATAGGGGAGAAAGGCAACAGCTTGGAGTGGTGACTCGGGCAGGGACCAGATTCTAGGCTCCTTGTGGGTTATGCTGTAGCCCCAGGATTCATTTCTTCAGTAAATCATAATACCACTTGCTGTGTACCAGGTATTGGTGCCGTATACAGAAAGACTTTTCCCCTCACTTCCCAGAAAATGCCGAGGCCATCAGGTCTCCTGATCTCCTCTCTGTGCAGACATCAATAAACGTGCTGGTCCTTCCTGTTGTTGCAGAGGAAGGAGCAGGTGTGCCTTTCCTGGCAGACCCTGCTACCTGGGCTCAGGGTTCCAGCACTTCCCCTCTTCAGCAGTTTGCTCCATCAGTTGGCCCTTCTCTTTGGTGGGTGCTCACTTGGAGACCAGCTCTCCATGAGCTTCTCTCCTCTCCACTTAGGCCAGTCACAAAATAGCATTTCGCATCTCCCCTCTTCCCACTTACTGGATGTACTTCTTTCTATTTTTAAATTAATTTTTTTTTTTAGAGATTGGGGTCTCACTATGTTGCCCAGGCTGGTCTCAAACTCCTGGTCTCAAGTGATCCTCCCACCTTAGCCTCCCGAGTAGCCGGGATTAAAGGCGTGCGCCACCATGCCTGGCCCTGGATGCACTTGTGAGACAGCAGTCTGTGCTTCAACTTTCATTCATTTTCCTATCTGTTACAGTTTGGCTTCTACTACCTGAAAAATATTCTTATTAAGGCTATCTCTTTCTTAGCCTGTCTTTAGTCCTCATCCTATTGGACCTCTGAAGCAAGTGATCCTGACCACTTGCCAATTTTGAAATGATCTCCATGGCTTCTATGACATAAGATACCTGAGAAGAAAGTATCCTGATTTCTCTTCCACTCACCCCATAACTGGTGGTGTCCCCAGGGCCGGGGGTATAATAGTCATCCAATAAATATTTGCCACATAAACACACAGAAGGATGAAAAATAAAAGAGTTTTGTCCTGTTCATTCTTTTTACTGGTTTTCACACACCAGTCCATGTATTGTGCCTCCCTGGCAACCGAAGAATTAGAGAAGTCAAGGCCTTGTAAAAGAACATAGTGTCCAGCGAGCGCAGGGCTCACGCCTGTAATCCCAGCACTTTGGGAGGCTGAGGCGGGAAGATCACCTGAGGTCAGGAGTTTGAGACCAGCCTGACCAATATGGTGAAACCCTGTCTCTACTAAAAATACAAAAAAAAATTAGCTGGGCATACATGTGCTTGTAGTCCCAGCCACTCAGGAAGCTGAGGCAGGAGAATTGCTTGAACCCAGGAGGCGGAAGTTGCAGTGAGCTGAGATTGTGCCATTGAACTCCAGCCTGGGCGACAGAGCGAGACTCCGACTCAAAAAAAAAAAAAAAAAGTAGTGTCATCTTCCCTTTGCTCAGGCTCGTTTTGATAGATGGACTTCTTGTCTAGCCTTTCCCTGACACCCTAGCCTCCCCTCCTCTAGTTTGCCCTCCAGACTGGTGTCAAATCCTGTCAGGCCCTTACCTCAAAGCCACAGCTGACTCTGGGCCTTGCATGCAGGTTCTTCCCAGCACCCTCTTCTCACGCAGCTTGTCCTGGGGCTCTTGGCATTCTACATCAACCTCCAAAGAGGTCACGCTCTTTCATGCCTCCACACATTTTGCCTTTGCACATGCTCGTTTTCTCCACCTACCGACTTGCTTCTGGAAACTCTTCTTTGCATCTCTTCTCTTGCAAAGCATTTTGGCACAAGCCTCAAGCCTAGCGAGTGAGTGTCGTGTACTCCAAGGTGATGCTGACCATGCTGAGGGGCAGTTCATTTCTGCGCCAGTCTTTTTTTGTTTGTTTTTGAGACAGAGTTTAGCTCTTGTTGCCCAGGCTGGGGTCCAATGGTGCAATCTCGGCTCACCGCAACCTCCGCCTCCCGGATTAAAGTGATTCTCCTGCCTCAGCCTCCTGAGTAGCTGGGGTTACAGGCAGGTGCCACCACACCTGGCTATTTTTTTTTTTTTTTTTGAGACAGAGTTTCGCTCTTGTTGTCCAGGCTGGAGCATAATGGTGCAATCTCAGCTGACTGCAACCTCCGCCTCCTAAGTTCAAGCAATTCTCCTGCCTTAGCCTCCTGAGTAGCTGGGATTACAGGCGCGTACTACCATGCCCGGCTAATTTTTTGTATTTTTAGTAGAGACGGGGTTTCACCATGGCCAGACTGGTCTTGAACTTCTGACCTCAGGTGATCTGCCCACCTCGGCCTCTCAGAGTGCTGGGATTACAGGCATGAGCCACCGCGCCTGACCTCGCCTGGCTAATTTTGTATTTTTAGTAGAGACGGAGTTTCTCCATGTTGGTCAGGCTGGTCTCAAACTCCCGACCTCAGGTGATCTGCCTGCCTCAGCCTCTCAGAGTGCTGAGATTACAGGCATAAGCCCCCGCGCCCGGCCACTGTGCCAGTCTTTTTCCCAGTTGGTGGAGCTCTTTAGGTATAGAAAGGAAGCCTGGATTTTCTCTTTGACCCTCAGTCTTGCCTTGGTGTATCATACATCAACTCAGGGAAAATATATGGAAGACATGAACAGAAATCTGGCTGCCCTTCAAAAGCCATTATGTTAGCTATGAATCTGTGGCATGGATTGGGTGAGTCTGTTAGTGGGTGACAGCAGGGTGAGGCATCTATTGGATATTGGTGAGGTATCTGTGGCTGAGAGAAGAGGGGGTGTCTGGGTGATGGTGGGTTTCATAGCTGAGGGCCTTGGGTGGTTGGTCAGTGGATAATGGTGGATGGGGCATCTGGGTAGTGGTGAGGTGCCCGAGGATGAAGAGGGAGGCAAAGTCTGTAAGGAAGCGGGGAGTGGGGAGGTTGGACTGGTGATGCACCAAGGACCTGGGATGCTCCCGGGAGGCTGCATCCTGCTTTCCTGGGGGGCTCTGAGCCGAGTTTGTCCGAGTGAGGAGTGTGGTCGTATGGCTGAGTAAAAGGAGTAAAAGGATCCCGCTGACACATTTCTCATCCTTCTAGGTTGTTCTTCGTGGGCTCCCGGGAGGGCCATCTCCCGGACCTTCTGTCCATGATCCACATTGAGCGTTTTACACCTATCCCTGCTTTACTGTTCAATGTAAGCTTTGCCGGGACCACGGGGCTCGGGCAGATCTGTGCATTGCTCCTTCTGATTTGTGCTAAGTTGTTACATAAGAGGGGACCTGAGAAAGGCCTTGCTCTAAGATTTGAAAAACAGGTCATTTTTTGTTGTCATTTAGTTCTTTTATAGTTTTATTAAGTTTAAATTTTGGATTAATCTGGAATTTATATTATAGCAGTGTTAAGAAAGGTGGGGATGCACTTAATTTTTTCTCAAATGGCAGCCAGCTACACCAATATTGTTTACTGAACAATCCATTTTTCCACAGTTTTCAAACTTTTATCATAGAGAATAATAGCTAATTTTTTAGGCTCCTTAATATGTGCCAGTTATTACTGTGTGCCCCTTAAATGTGCCATCTCAACTAATCCTCCCCATGGGTGCCAAGCCCCCTTAGTTTAGCTTCATACTGACTATCTGAAAACTAAAGAGGGACCAAGTGTACTTCTTTAGTCCCCCGCCCTTGGAATTTTCCTAGCAATTCTCACATTCGTTTATTTGTCTTGATGAACTTTTCTATCATTTCATCAAAATAATAGAAAAATCCTCTTGATATTTTGACAGGGTCAGCATTGAATTTATAAATTTAGGAGGTTATCTGACTACAGGCACATACCACTAAGCCTGGCTAATTTTTTTGTAGAGATGAGATCTCACTATGTTGCCCAGGCTGGTCTTGAGCTCCTGGGCTCCAGTGAGCTGCCACTTCGGTCTCCCAAAGTGCTGGGATTATAGGTACAAGCCACCATGCCCAGCCTTCTCTTCTTAATACAGGGTTTTCCCTTATCTCCATAGAATGAGCTATTTTGTTTTAAATCCTTTGTTGATAATTTGTAATGAAAAGATTATTGAAATTTAAACACATTTGACCTTGTCCCAGGACTCTAGGCCCTGATCCTTGTCTTCTAGGATTCTTTTGTTCCGGATGCTAATGCTGTTATATATCTGGATGGATCCATTTTGCTAGTTTCCAGGTCCAACACCTGACTTCAGAGGCCTGAAATGCTACCATTTCTTCCTGTGGCTCAAAATTCTTCCATGGGGAGAGAGTTATATTCCATTATTTATTGACATTATTTAGTCCAGATAGGTAGGGATCCCTTTTGCTAGTTAGCATTTCTCAGGCCCCAGGACAGTGAGATGGTTCTGAAGGCGTTTCCCCCATTCGTATGCCAGGTAGTTGGGACCCAGGTCTAAGCCCTCTCTAGGACACCGTGTAATCCATGTTAAGGTTGGTGCACTGAAGTGAGGAGGGCCTCAGCGTCTGCCTTTTTCTAAAGTGCTTGCAACAAGGGGGAGGAACTGCGTGGAGGAATGGCTACAACAGAAGAGGGAAAACTGCTACCCTGAGGGTTAATGTACCTCAGGGTACATCAAGGAATGGACCGATCTGATGCCAAGGGGTCAATGAAAAGAGCTGGAGGTAATCTGGTGAAGTGGCATCAGATCTAGTACTGACTGCTGGGTGGGGGAGTCTCCTGGGGGTGCAGGTGGTGACGATGCTCACCTGTCTCCCCACCCCTTTCCCACAGTGCACCATGACACTCATCTACCTCATCGTGGAGGATGTTTTCCAGCTCATCAACTACTTCAGCTTCAGCTACTGGTTCTTCGTGGGCCTGTCTGTTGTTGGACAGCTCTACCTCCGCTGGAAGGAGCCCGAAAGGCCCCGGCCTCTCAAGGTCAGCAGCTCTGGGCAGACTAGGAGGGGTGGGCCATCTCCCTAAGGTGGCTTTTTGCCCATGAGCTTTTTCCTCTTCCCACATTACTTAGTATCTCACCCCCTCTATTTCAGCTGAGCGTATTTTTCCCCATCGTGTTCTGCCTATGCTCCGTGTTTCTGGTGATAGTGCCCCTCTTCACTGACACCATTAATTCCCTCATCGGCATCGCGATTGCCCTTTCTGGAGTTCCTTTCTACTTCATGGGTGTTTACCTGCCGGAGTCGCAGAGGCCACTGTTTATTCGGAATGTCCTGGGTGAGCTTCTCCGCGCCCCATTACTCACTGGCGGCTGTGTGTGCATGCACATGCAGAGGTGGGGGGGGTGGCTAATAGCTTCCCCATACTCAGAATTTGCTGGAGGCCATGAGACCCAGCTGTCCACGACTTCCCTTTTGATTTTGACATGATCACTTTAGTTCTAATTTTCGTGTCCTATTTTGGGGCTAAAACATTACCTTCTGACAACACAAATCACCTGGGAAGAAGAGTCATGCATCAGACTCTGGCTGGGCATGGGGCAGAGGATGATGAGGCTTGTTGGGAGACAGGGGCAAAGCCTGAGTACTCAAGGGGCAGGTGGGGAGGGAGCCATAGATGTTACTAGTCAGCCTTGTGTTCAGGTTAGGGCTGTAGCTAGATGTTTACTAAAGCCTGTGCTTGCTCTATTTTCGTTCAGCTGCTATCACCAGAGGCATCCAGCACCTTTGCTTTTGTGTCCTGACTGAGCTTGACGTAACCGAAGAGATAAAGGATGAGACGAAAACTGACTAGAGGTCAGAGGTGGCTTTCCTAGGCCTGGAAGGCTGGCCACAGAGGGAAATCCTGATAAGACTCTGTGGGCCCAACTCTCCTGAATTAAAGGAGCCTTTTAACCCACATCATATAACGGGGCTCAGGGCCAGTGCTCACTCTTCTTGGTAAGCTATAGGAGACTCAGGATCTGGGCCAACCTCAAGGTGGGGGCTTCAGAGGGTTGGGGGAAGATTGGGGAACAGGGGAATGGTCATTTAGTTTTACTCCTGATAGGTAGAGGCAGCTCTTACAGATATTTACTTGGTAAGGTGCAGTGGGGAAGAGAGAATGCTAGGTTGATAGGGCTGGTGGCTTCTGAATTTGGTATCTGAGATTTGAACTAGGAGTCCCTATAGAGGGGCTGCTCTATGGGAAGTTTCCTCTGACCAGGTCCAACACCTGACTTTAAAGGCCTGAAATGCTACCGTTTCTTCCTCTGGCTCAAAATTCTTCCCTGGGGAGAGAGTTATAGTTCCTTATTTATTGATATTTAGTCCAGAACACCAGTTCTAATGAAGCATGAGTGTCTCTTCATCTACAGGATGCAATAGGCTGATTGTATTTAAAATTCAAAGTACCCAAAACTGAGTCCCTCTGGGCTCAGAAATGTCTGTGGTATTGGGTCAGACTCTGACCACAGATTTTATGCTGTTTAGCACAATCTTCTATTGAGTCTTACCTGCAACAATGAACCTTACAGATTTTTTTACGCACGTACCTGTTACACTTTAGCATATAGATAGATCATGTTATAAGCACTTGGCTCAGGTCCAGCAAGGACAGATGAACAAATTCATAAGTCAGAAGTCTGTTAATACGGCTGTTTTGAAGGATAATCCTTTATTTTACTTGAGACCTTGCATCTTTGTTCTAGCTGACAGTAAATCTCTGGGTTTCTGTTATGAACTCTTAAGAGGGCTGAAACTTCTGAAATTCAGGTGGATCACCTGAATTCTCTCAGCTATCAGTGGCTTGGAGAACATCTCAAGGGCCCAAGTCATCAAATAACCTCCCTGTAAGGGAAGTGTGAGGGACTGCTGCGCAGACCCAAGCAAACCCACCCTGGTGCTAGAAGAGGTCATTTCACTTTTTCTGAAAACCTCACATCAGACTGCATCCCGTTCTGTCCCTGGCACCAGGCTTTGTTTACACTTGGAGCCGCCTTGGTGTAGGTCACCAGGACAGTGTACTCCTCTCCTGCCAGCCTCCCCTTCCCCGAGGTGTGGTGGCTGCAGTCTCAGGAAGAGCTTGGTACTTGTGGGGACTTCTGTTTTCTCCCTGTGGAGATCAGTGAAGACTGGGAGGAAAGCTGCTTCAACCTGAGTTGGGCTCTTCAGCAGGCTGCACAAGTGGAAGCAACTAATTCTGGTGCTCCACCCAAGTTAGGCCTGCTCTGGCCTAATGGATCTTACTGTATGAGCAGGACGGCTGCACTGGATTGTACAACTGTTTTGTGATGCCCCTGGACACTGTCATCGTGGGCCCAGAAAAACCTGCTAGCTTGACATACCCCACGGGCTTCTTATTCTTGGGTTTTGGAATTGGTAAACAGTGAGGCAGTCTCCCTTTCTGACCATTCTTCACCCACTCACAGATAAGGGAATAACCTTGGCCATATATTTGCTCAATAAAGATTGAAGAAAGCATGGTCACAGTTGCCTTGGGTTCAGAGCATAATGCATATGTGAAGCATGGGGTGACATTCTTACTGTCATGGGTTTGGGATTTGTACGGCAAATTCCTGCCTGAAGACAGGGTGTCTTGTGCAAATGCTGACTTGCCTGAACTCTAAGAACATGACTTTTGTCTGAGCCAAGCCGGCACCCATCCCAGGGCTCCTCTGGAGCTAATCCTTTAAGCAAAATGTGCTTGCCTTTAAAGATCTTTGAAAGATCTCTGACCCCAGCTTTAGCTTTCTCCACCAGATAACCAGCTAATCCCAGGAATTTACTGCCCCCCGCCCCCACCCCCAGTGGCTTCTAGGGAAAGCAAGGACCTCACATGCCAGGTGCCCTAGTACTTGCTCAGTGAGCCGTGTCATCCTCCTTTCATTTTTGGATGGTGACAGCATTCTTCCCCTTTGTGCTGGATACAGACTTCTCCCAGGATCCCCTTTTTGGGAGCGAAGCCAGACAATCCCTACAGCACTCAAGCTTCAGGGTGGAATTAATTTCTGCCAGCTCTTTGTTGTCTGTCTCCTTAAATCCGTCTCCTGGTGTGCTTATCCCTTTTGCAGTGAGTGGAGTTTATTAAGTTATCAGCCCTTTAATATTGGGGAAAATTAATGAGTATAAATGGCAGGGAACACACTGTAACAGCAGTGTTTTGTTTTTTCACCTGGTTGCTGTGAGTGCAAGAATAGCTTTCAATCCTTTGTTTCTATGTCTACAGACAGAAAGCGAGATGTCTAATATTAGACATACAAGTTGCTGCCTGCTACAATGTTGAATTATACCTTTGTGCGTACCTAGGATGTTTGTTGTTTTAATTAGCTGCAATATATAGGGCCTGTGTACACAGAATTTAATCACTTCGTCAGGCTGAACAGCTCCATGTAGATAAGAGCTAGTGTAGGTAAACGTTTAGAAAATGGACATAAAGTCAAAGTGATGGCAGGTAGGATGAAGGAGAGATACTTAGGAAATCCTAAAAGAGGAGGCAAGAAGGCATCTCCCTGTGTAAATCCCCTTCCCCCATGACAGTGAGTCAGAGACACTCACAGGCTATGAGGGCACAGCCCTAGCTGAATGTTCTGCGTTGTCCATAATAGCTACTAGCTATATGTAGCTAATTACATTAAAATGAAATAAAACTAAAGCTCAGTTTCCCTTCAGTTGCGCTAATCACATTTCAAGTGCTCAGCACTACTACACAGCGCAGACAGAACACAGCGTCACTGCAGATAGTTCTACTGGACAATGTTACACTAGAATACACACCAAGGCAGTGAGTTAAGGCAGCTATGGTTTGGAAAGGCATAGGAACAGAGTGTGCTTACAAGAGATATAAGCTGTGGTAATAAAATTGATCCTGCTGATAGTAGTTTGTTTTTGTCGTGAGTGCTATGAAGAGTAAACCTTACTCAGTGGAAAGCTAAGTTCAGAATGTGCTTTGTTTTTCCTCCCTTGCTTTAAGTCCTTGGTATTTATAATCAATGCTGAAACTTTGGTCTCACTACCACTCCGTTTTAGATATTCAGATTTAAAAGGCTTTAAAAGAATTCCTTTCTTCCATGTTCAAAGCTAGACTTTACTAAACACATGTATCACATTCATATACATTGTTTCTTGGCCCCACTGCCAAAGGAAGTCAGTCAGTCATTTCACAACTATTGCCAGAGTTTGGAAGCCGAAATAGCTGTTAACTAAAATCTCCCACAGCTCACAGACTACTTTCTGCCCTAATGGCCACTACTATCCAGTCTGTGTTGCTACAAGGGACCCACTGGTCCCCCTTATAGATTCTATCAAAAGGAACAGGGTTTCCCAGAGGCAGGCAGCCTGGTGGTATGGCAGAGCAGAAACTTACTGCTAATGAAACGGGAACCTCTTCTTCCCTTGTGGTTTCAGCACAGCACCTGAATGCCAGGAAAAATTCCTGGGCCAAGAAGCTAAAGCTAAAGAAACCTTCCTTTTTACACATTTGTTTTTTTCTTTCAAACTGTAGGGTCACTTTTGATTGAGGCAAAGGGGCCCTACTGTAAGTGGAAAAGACTCACTCCTTTAACATAAGTTTTCACTGTGGTAGGATGGTGCTGCCTGACATGCTTGATGTGCTTTTCCTTCCATGTGTTAAGCTAGGAAACCTAAGAGGATGTCAGCAGGGCAGTTAACCCTGGACTCAAAGCCCTCAAGGGCTTGTGGCAGAACCTCATGGCTGGACATCACAAGACGATCAGTCTGAATCCAGGTCGTGGGGGCTGTCATAGCCAAACTCCTTCTGCACATCCAGAGGGTACTTGCTCCACATCCGTTGTCTGCTGCTGCCTCTTTCCTCCTCACTCAGGCTGTTGTAGTCAGCAGAGCCTAGAATGAGATCCCGGGAATGGATTCTAAATGTGATTTTCCTAGGCTACTGCAGGAACCCCTTCTCTTCTCAGAAAGGTCTGTTTTTGTTCCCGATTGTAATGCAAAATGCTTGCTCAATAAAGAAAATAAAGCATATAGAATTTTTTTTTTTTTTTTTAAAAGAAGCAATCACTTTCCTATCATCTAAAACAAGTTCCTTCACACTGGAGTATTTTGTCACTTCTCCCCTCCGTATAGTATTTTTTTGTTGTTGTAACAGTTGTAGTCATATTGTAAATATTTTTGTACCTTTCTCCTTTTAATGTGTTATTGACAAACCTCCCCAATAGAATATTCAATTGTTTGTTTCATTTCTCTGTTGTCAGACACCAATAAATTCTTTTTTGGGGGCCTTCTTCTACCTTCTTTAACATAGTTACCACAGGAATTATGTTGTCAGGTCATCTTTCTTTCTTCTTCCCCCAGGTATTATGTCTGTGTTGCATCTTTCTCAAAACAGTTGTATATGCAGCAGTTTTTTGAGAAGTTAGATAACTGATTTGTGAAAACTCTGGGCTTATTCCTATTGGCAAACCTCTCTCTTCCTTGGTTTCTTGACTGGGGCAGGGAAAGAGACAATGAGCTACATATTTTACACAATCTCAACCACCAAAATTCATATAGAACCATCTCATCTGCAGAGAAAATGAGGCTCAGTGAGGTGAAGTAACTGCCCAAGAGCCACAGCAAAGTAATGACAACTACAGATTTGAACCCAGGCCTGATGGATTATTACACCCCCAGGAGGCCCCTGGGAAACACTGGTCTTTGGGTCTCCTACAGCACGAACTGCTCAATGGCAGAGAAGGAAAGGCAGTTAAGATGCACCTGTCAACTATGCCTGCACCTCAGTCTCAGATCCTACCAGTCCCTCCCCGTCTAGGGCTGCCACCCACCTCTGGAATCCTCATCTCCATCACTGCTCTCCTCCTCTGGGTACTCATTGCGCCAGTTATTCTCACTGTTCTCATCATCTTCATCGTCGTAAATGTCCTCTGGTTCTTGATCATCATTCACCTACACATCTCAACACAAACATAAGTCCAAATCAAAACCTCTAAGGTTATGCTATGGGGGAAGTTGTTAGCATACCAGTTGGAGGGATGTCATGTAAAAGTGCCATGTGAAAAAACTGCAGACTGGGAGTTAGTTTGACTTCGTTGCACAAGAGGCTATGAGAGGGAGATAATAGCCTCCTTTCACCCAGAGTCCAGCTCCAGAATGATAGGACATGCTGAACTCCATGAGAAGGGAACACAGGGAAAAGAGAAGTGATGGCTCTGAGTGATTCCTTCAAATTCCAAAGGTCAAAACCAAAACCCAAGCATAAGAGGTGCAGAAAGGCAAGAGGAAGGGCCATGCAGTGGTCCAAGGTGAGTACCTGACTGCAACTCTGTGTCCTAATGCAGGTGCAGGATACAGTGCTTCTCGATTACAGTCTAAGCATGACAGTTAGGTGCCACCTTAAGTTTTCTTGTTAATCATTTTAGAATTTAAGGATAGGCCAGGCACAGTGGCTCACGCCTGTAATCCCAGGACTTTGGGAGGCCGAGGTGGGCGGATCACTTGAGGTCAGAAGTTTGAGACCAGCCTAGGCAACATGGTAAAACTCTGTCTCTACTAAAAATACAAGAATTAGCTGGGTATGGTGGCATGCACCTGTAATCCCAGCTACTTGGGAGGCTGAAGCAGGAGAATCGCTTGAACCCAGGAGGGGGAAGTTGCAATGAGCCAAGATGGTGCCACTGCACTCCGGCCTGGGTGACAGAGCAAGACTCCATCTCAAAAAAAAAAAAAAAAAAAAGATAATGGTGTCAGCTAGGTGTGGTGGCTCACAGCTGTAATCCCCCCAGCACTTTGGGAGGCCAAGGTGGGAGGATCACTTGAGCCCAGGAGTTCAAGACCACAAGACCAGTCTGGACAACACAGTGAGACCCTGCCTCTACAAAAAAAATCAACAAAAATTGGGCATCATGGTGCAAGCCTGTACTCCTGGCTGGCTGCTTGAGAGGCTGAGATGGGAGGATGGCTTGAGCCTGGGAGACAGAGGCTGCAGTGAGCTCAGATAGCACCACTACACTCTAGCTTGGGTGACAGTGTGAGACCTTGTCTCAAAAAAGAAAAAAAAAAAATAATGTCAGGTTGGTAGCTTCCTTCATGCAAGGTTTTCTCTACTTCTAAGGTACGAATTAAAAAATAGGTTTTGTTGTCATTCACATTAAGAATTTCTGGTTTTATCTTGTCTTTATCTTATCATAAGTCCCATATACATATTTCCCCCCAAGAATGGATAGCTATAAACAATAAAGATGATGTTGCAAACCTTCTAAAATGTTCGTTAATGTAAAAATTATCAATCTAAGATGATCTTTCCCAAAGTTCCCTGTACTATAAAGTCAGGTTCCTAAAAGGCACTTAGAATAAATTTTTCTTTTTAAGGAGGAAAAGAACTAAGGACAATGTTGATCAGGAGTGGAGCCCAGGGAAGCAAAGCATTCTGATTAGAGAAAGAGCTTCGAATGCCTCAAGCCCCCTCTCCTCATGGGCCCCCTTACCAGCTCCCACTCTTGGCTGTAGGGCTGCACGGAGAGGATGTTCTCAATCCAGCCTGGAGTGGCCGTCTCCAAGTAGTAAATGTCATACACATAGTCATCGTGTTTTTGTTCTTCCTGGTGCCTGACTCCAGGTCCATCCTCAGACACAGTCAATCGCTCACGGATCAACTCTACAGAATTGCAGAGGATCACATCTGGGTCAGATGTCTGTAAAGAAACCACAGATTACACACACACACACACATGCATGACCCAAAACATGATGTTCCATGAGGAGGAACCTATGAGTTGGGTGAAGGAAAGCTCCCTACAGTTGTGTGTGTGTGTGTGTGTGTTTTGAGAAGGAGTCTCACTCTGTTGCCCAGGCTGGAGTGCAGTGGCATGATCTTGGCTCACTGCAACCTCTGCCTCCTGGGTTCAAGTGTTTCTCCTGCCTCAGCTTCCCAAGTAGCTGGGACTACAGGCATGTGCCACCACAGCCGGCTAATTTTTTGTGTTTTTAGTAGAGATGGGGTTTCACCGTATTAGCCAGGATGGTTTCGATCTCCTGACCTCAAAAAATCTGCGCACCCCGGCCTCTCAAAGTGCTGGGATTACAGGTGTGAGCCACCTTGCCCAGCTACAGTTCCATAGTGTTGTGGTCAAGATTCTTACCCGCATGAATTCCTAGTCTTTTAACTAGTTATTACATTAAAAAATCAAGAATCTCTGTAAAATTACTGTGTAGTTCTTATTTTAAGATAGAAACCTACAAGATAGCCTCCTGCTCTTTTGTGCTTGGCTCTCACACCTATAATCCCAACACTTCAGGAAGCCAAGGTGGACAAATTGCTTGAGGCCAGAAGCTCAAGAACAGCCTGGGCAACATGGCAAAACCCCCGCCTCTACAAAGAAATACAAAAATTAGCTGGGTGTGGTGGTGTGCACCTGTAGCCCCAGGTACTCGGGAGGTTGAGGCTGCAGAGAGCTGTGATCATGCCACTGTACTCCATCCTGGGTGACAAGAGTGAGGCCTGTCTCAAAACAATGAAAGAAAAAAAAATATGGGAAGACTGGCCTAAGGAGAGGGGAAAGACAGAAGACCTGGCCAGTCTTGACCCCAAGCTCTAAGTCAGACCTGCTTCTATAGGTCTTCTGAGATCCTTTGGTATTACACAATGTTCTCTCTTTGGGGCTCAGTAGGCCCACAGTAGCACCCCTATGGCTGAACCTGAAATGAGTCTCTGTGTGGTCTCCTGTAGAAGCCAACAGGTGTTTTTCCGGTGACCTCTACCATTCCCCATCATTTGGCTTATCATATATTTACATCCCACTTTTAACCACAAATTGGGAATGGGCTCACCTATAGTCTTTCTACTGGAAAGAACAGTTTGAAATGCAATGCCCTTGAACACAAATGGCCCAGGTAAGATGTGCTCCAGTGCTGACAGGCTGTGTTATCCAGGGGCCTGGTGGCATGGGTCAGTTTGTTAACCACAGGGACATGCTACAGATGGCTCCTTGATAGGTTCATCAGAAGACACTGCACAGCTCCAAGCAGACACCATGCAGGAAAATGGGGAAGATCCCACGGCCGAGGCATATAAGGGGAGACCAGTGCTATAATTTACAGACTAAGGAATTCTTCCTTGCTCCTAAGTCAAAAACTAGAGATGCCAATTTTTCTGCAGGCTCTTGAGCAAACTTAAAGCTACCTATTACGAAAGTTCTGGCTCCAATCCACAAGTCCCTCCACTCAGTCAAATTATGCAGCCATTAAAATACAAGATTGCTGGGCACAGTGGCTCAAGCCTGTAATCACAGCACTTTGGGAAGCCAAGGTGGGAGGAATGTTGGAGCTCAGGAGTTTGAGACCAGCCTGGGCAACATGGCAAAACCCAGTCTCTACAAAAAATACAAAAATTAGCTGGGTGTGGTGGCATAGGCCTGTGGTTCCAGCTACTCAAGAGGCTGAGGCAGGAGGATCACATGAGCCCAGGAGGTGGAGGCTGCAATGAGCTGTGATCATGCCACTGCACTCTAGCCTGGGCAACAGAGCGAGATGCTGTCTCAAAAAAAAGTACAAGAGTAGCAATACAGAAAAATGACAGATACAGAATTTTGTACAAGGAAAGAAACCAGTTCTATTCCACTTACTTTTGGGTTGGTAGTAAAATGGGAGATTTTCCTCCTTTGCTGTATTTTTTCAGATTTCCTATAAGGAGTATAAATTATTGTCTTTTTCTTTTTTGAGATGGAGTTTCGCTCTTGTCACCCAGGCTGGAGTGCAACGGCGCAATCTCGGCTCACTGCAACCTCTGCCTCCTGGGTTGAAGCAATTCTCCTCCCTCAGCCTCCTGAGTAGCTGGGATTACAGATGCGCACCACCATGCCTGGCCAATTTTTGTATTTTTAGTAAAGACGGGGTTTCACCATGTTAGTCAGGCTGGTTTCAAACTCCTGACCTCGTGATCCACCTGCCTTGGCCTCCCAAAGTGTTGGTATCACAGGCATGAGCCACCGCGCCCAGCCTATTATTGCTTAAAGAGGTGGTTTTCACTATGTTGCCCACACTGGCTTTGAACTCCGAGCCTTAGGTGATCTTTCTGTTTCAATCTCCTGAGTAGCTGGGACTAAAGGTGTGCACCACTGCTCTTAGCTAGAAGAAAAATAATTATTATTATTTCTGCAGAGATGGAGTCTTGCTATGTTGCTCAGGATGGTCTTGAACTTCAGCCCTCAAGCAATCCTCCTGCCTTAGCCTCCCAAAGTGCTAGGATTATAGAAGTAACCCACCGTGCCCTTGCCAAAAATTATTTTAAAGTCTATGTCTATGTGTATTCATTCATTCATTCATTCACTCAGAATCAGGGTCTTGCTCTGTCGCCTAGGCTGGAAGGCAGCAGTATGATCATGACTCACTGCAGCCTTGAATTCCTGGGCTCAAGTGTTCCTTTCTTGGCCTCCCAAAGTATTGGGACTACAGGTGTGAACCACTGAGCCCAGCCCATATTTTCAGTTACACTACACACAGCATTTTGTACTGTGAAACATATACATTTTCCCCTACAACCAGTCTTCACGGTTATCAGTTCTAAGGGTCCAGACAGTTACATGTGTCAATCTCTTAACCTCCATGTATAGTGTTGCAATGAATGTGCCATTTCCTGCATTTGAAAATGGAGATGAAAATATCTAACTCATAAGTGTTTTGTGAGGATTACATGAGTTAATTAAAAGAAAATATAACCTAATATAGTACCTAACACACTATTTGACATAATCACTTAGTCAATCAACGGTAGCTTTGGTTAATATCATAGCTTAGCTATTTGCTTCTGCTGAATTATTTCCCTAGGGTAAATCTTGGGAGGTGAGACTACTAGTTAACAGGAACTGAAGTCCTTTAATTTTTAAATTTCCTATTAAGTTTATCTAATAGGAATTTATTTGCTTAAGATGTAAATTATGTCAATTTAAGGAGAAATTCATTGTAACATAACAGAAATGCTGTCATTTTAAAATTTCCTTAGAAATTTTTAATTTAAAAATTTTCCTAGATTATGCATGACTTTAGATCCAAACAATAATAAGTTTACATATGTAAAAATATGGCTCCCACCCCCGTAAAGCCATGCTGTTTTCCAAAAGGCTTGCATCAATTTTATTCCTACAATTGTATACACTTTTAATTACTGCCTTGCCAGCAGTGCTATCAACTACTTTTTTCCTGCTAGTCTAGTATGCATAAAACCTCAAGCATGCTTTAAGCTTAAATTCATTTTTCCCCCTATAATTACTCTATGCAAACATTTTTGGTATGTTTAGAGTCGGTATTGCTTTACTGGAAAAATCTTTGTTCATATCCATCATCAGTTTATCTCCTAGTTTTCTTTATTAAAATTAAATTAGCCATTTACTCTTTTTTTTGAGATGGAGTTTTGTTCTTCTCGCCCAAGCTGGAGTGCAGTCGTGCAATCTTGGCTTACTGCAGCCTCTGCCTCCTGCGTTCAGGTGATTCTCCTGCCTCAGCCTCTCGAGTACTTGGGATTACAGGCGCCCACCACGCCCAGCTAATTTTTGTATTTTTAGTAGAAACAGGGTTTCGCCATATTGGCCAGGCTGGTCTTGAACTCCTGACCTCAAGTGATCTACCTGCCTCGGCCTCCCAAAGTGCTGGGATTACAGGTGTGAGCCACTGTGCCCGGCCTAATGAACTATTTACTTGATTCAATTCCACTGAGCATTAGTTTACTTTACACATTTTATAAGTCATGCATTAGTCTGGAATGTTTTGGTGAAAGATATCACTATGGACATCACACACAAATTGCTATCCAGTTACACTAGCACCAGCCAGGCACGATGGCGCACACCTGTAATCCCAGCATTTTGGGAGGCCGAGGTGGGTGGATCACCTGAGGTCAGAAGTTCAAGACCAGCCTGGCCAACATGGTGAAACCCTGTCTCTACTAAAAATACAAAATTAGCTGGATGTGGTGGCTCACGCCTGTAATCCCAGCTACTCAGGAGGCTGAGGCATGAGAACGACTTGAAGTCCCAAGAGGCAGAGGCTGCAGTGAGCCAAGATCGCGCCACTGCACTACAGCCTGGGCAACAAGGGCGAGACTCCATCTCAAACAAAACAAAACAAAACAACAACAATAAAAAATTACACTAGTACCATTTGCTTGTTGCTTGTGGATTCATTTTGAATTATAATTTTTTTAAGTTTCAAAAATGATTGAGTTCTATAAAAATGTTTATCAAGACAGGGCACATTGGCTGGGCGCAATGGCTCATGCCTGTAATCCCAGCACTTTGGGAGGTTGAGGCGGGCAGATCACTTGAGGCCAGGAGTTTGAAACCAGCCTGGCCAACATAGTGAAACCCTGTCTCTACTAAAAATACAAAAGTTAGCCGGGTGCGGTGGCTCACGCTTGTAATCCCAGCTATTTGGGAGGCTTGAGGCAGGAGAATTGCTTGAACCCGGGAGCTGGAGGTTGCAGTGAGCCGGGATCGTGCCAATGCACTCTAGCCTGGGCCACAGAGTGAGAGTCCAACTCAAAAAAAAAAAAAAGGCACACCTTATGTTGAGAATCTTCTGGTTTTTTTAGAGACAGTATCTTGCTCTGTTGCCCAAACCAGAGGGCAGTGACTTGATCATAGCTCACTGCAATCTCTAATTCCTGAGTTTAAGTGATCCTCCTACCCCAGCCTCCCCAGTAGCTAGCACTACAAGCGCATGCCACCATGCCCAGCTAATTTCCTTTTTCTTTTTGTAGAGACAAGGTCTTGCTTTATTGCCCAGGCTGGTCTCAAGCGACCCTCCTGCCTCAGCCTCCCGAAGCGCTGGGATTACAAGGAGAATTTTATTTTATTTTTTTTGAGACAGGGCCTCACTCTGTCACCTAGGCTGAAATGCCACTGCCGCACAATCATGGCTCACTGTAGCCTTGACCTCACCAGGCTCAGGTGATCCTCCCGCCTGGGCCTTCCTATGTGCTAGGACTACTGGCGTCAGCTACTGTGCCCAGCCTCGAGGAAAATTTTCCATTTCTGTAGTTTTGCTGCATGTAATAGACTTCTTTTGGAAGTGAGTGCAAATGAATTTAGCAAATGTAATATAAAGAAAAGCACTGGATTAAATGTTAGAAGACTTGCATTCTTAGACCTAAATCTACCTCAAATTTGGTATGCTACTCAGAACTATTCCTTTAACCTCTCTTTGATCAATTTTCCTACCTGCTCTCTCTCTGCTTTGCTCCAGTGACCCCATCTCAGTCAGGCTGAAAGGACTCGTAAAGACATTTCCTTACAAGTACCTAGAGTGTCTAGCAGGCACTCCTCCCCTCAAATTCCTTACTGCTCTCCTCTAGCTCACTGGGCTCTAGGCACCTTGCAAGGAGCAGGGAAACTCGGCTTCAGAGCCTCTTTACTTTCAGGTTCTCTGCCTGGAAGTCCTCTCCACATGTGGAATGCCCTGCCATTCACCTTCTGCAAGTCTTCACTCAAATGTCATTTTCTCAGTGACACTCTCACTGAAGTGGTACAACTCTTTCTGCTTTGTCTCCCCGCCTCCTTACATCCCTTATCATCTGACACCGAATTGACTTGTTTACTGTTTCTGTTTACTTGCATGTTAGGTCCACACTGCTGTATCCACAGAATCTAAAAAAAATACCTGGCATTTGGTAGGCACGTAGTTAACACATGTTGGATGAATAACCAAATCTGTAAAATGAGGCCATCACGCCGGATGGATCATGCATCCCCTTAAGATGAAACTGTGCTGCTGCTGGGCCCAGTCTTCTGGCATTACCGTCCTGAGAAGCCCAGCGCCCACCTTCCGAGGCGTACTCACTTTGCAGGAGCCTGCAGCGGCGGCTTCAGGTTCTCCCTCCTCATGGACAAGGTCTAACAACTGAAAGCCCGAGTCCCCGGCGGCTTCTGGGTTCCCCGGTGTGTACTGGGACTCCTGGCCGCTCGAGGTGGTCCCCAAGGATCGGCGGCTGGAAACCACCCGGTAGCGGCCCTCCTGCCGGATCTCCCGAGCCGAGGCGCGGAGATTGCAGCGGACACGCTGCTGGCTGTCCCGTGACGGGCGCAGAACTGCCCGCAGGAGAGGCTGGACTGGTTCCTCCTAGGGGGCAACAGGGGAGGGAGGCCAGCGTAAGCATGAGTTCGCGAGCGGGTCAGGGATCAGGTTTCCTACCGGCTGCACCCTAAGATGCCCCCCACACCAGCTGCACCACGCCCAATACCTGAGAGCATACAGTGGCCACCAGGTGGAAGACATTATTCTCCGCTGCTCTCTCCAAACCCTCCGACGTCTTCTGTGCCGCCGACTCGACCTCGTCGCTCCTGAGGCGTTTACAAGCGAGCACAAGAGCCTCGGCCGGCTCCGCACTGCGCTTCCGCTTCACCCGGAGCACAGCTGTCCTGCCGGCCTCCATAGTGGCTGCCGCTGAGCACTGTGGGAACGCGCAGGGTGTGATGGGATAGCCTTCTAGTTCTGCCTTGGGACCCGTCCCCCGTCCCCCGCGCGCTCCTCGGCGCAGGGAGGTCCCGCCCCGCGTGCTGGACGCGGCAAAATGGTGGTAGCAGAGGAGGCGAGCGGAGGGTTTCCCGCAGCAGGTGAGGCGCTGGGTGTGCGGGGAAGGTGGGGTTGCTTTGGGGTTCGGGGTGCAGCCAGCATCATGACCTCAGCACCAGGGGTTCGGCAGAGGAGCCTGGCGTGGGCGTACTTGGACTCCGGGGACTTTTCTAGAGTCCGCGTGGGGCAGCTCGGAGCACCCTGGCCTGCAGGAGAGCGGGGTTCCAGGCTGGCCCCGGCTCTGCAGTTCAGCCGGGTGCCTGCCGCTCGCGGGGCTGGGTCGCAGTACTGGTGCCTGGCGCCTCCCCTTAGAGACCGCAGTAGCTCCAACCGTCGCATCCCTAACTAGGCCACTAGTTCTCTGATTGACAGACCCGCTGATATCTTCCCCGCTCACTGCGTTCTGAGTAATTGGAGAGTCATGTATTCACTACACGCCAGCCAGAGTGGTCCTGTAAAAGCGTACGTCCAGTGTAGATATGCTTCTGCTTAAAACTCTTGAGTGGCTCCCACTACTTTTGGAACAAGATCCAAACGCCTTTCCGAAGTCGACAAGGCCCAGCTTGATTGAGCAGAAGATGTGATAGGAGATGAGGAGTGGGGGCTTCTGCAAAAGTGCTTGGGTCGCTCAGGCTTTTGGCACATTTTGCTTGTGCACCTAGTTCTATCTTAGGGCCTTTTCTTGGGAAAGTTGGGGTAAGGATTCCTGACCTGTAAAACCTCTTCCCCAACTTTTATCCTGGTCTGTCTGGTATATCTCAAATGCTACCTTCCTCAAAGAGTCCTGTAACCTTGGTTTTCTCTTTCTACAACGCTCTGTATATTTCTTGCATTCATGTAGTCTGTAATTTGTATTACTCTCTCATTAGTCTAAGCTCTTGGAGGGCAAGGGTTTTCTCTAGCTTGTGGTGGTGGCTCCAGTCCCTAATATAGTGCCTGGCACGTAGAAGGTATTCAATCAATTTTGCTATTTTATTTTTTCGAGACAGAGCCTCACTGCTGCCTAGGCTGAGTGCAGTGGTGTGATCAAGGCGCACTGCAGCCTTGACCTCCTGGGCTCAAGCGATCCTCTCACCTCAACCTCCAGAGTAGCTGGGACTACAGGCATGCGCCACTATACTCGGCTAATTTTTAATTTTAATATACGTATATTTAATGCATACATATATATTTTCAAGACAGGGTCTCACTCTGTCACCCAGGCTGGAGTTCAGTGGCGCCATCTCGGCTCACTGCAACCTCCGCCTCCGGGGCTCAAGTGATTCCCCTACCTCAGCCTCTCGAGTAGCTGGGAGTAACTGGGACTACAGGCACAGGTCACCGCGCCTGGCTAATTTTTTTTTTTTTTTTTGAGACGGAGTCTCGCTCTGTCGCCCAGGCTGGAGTGCAGTGGCCGGATCTCAGCTCACTGCAAGCTCCGCCTGCCGGGTTTACGCCATTCTCCTGCCTCAGCCTCCCGAGTAGCTGGGACTACAGGCGCCCTCCACCTCGCCCGGCTAGTTTTCTGTATTTTTTTTTAGTAGAGACGGGGTTTCACCGTGTTAGCCAGGATGGTCTCGATCTCCTGACCTCGTGGTCTGCCCGTCTCGGCCTCCCAAAGTGCTGGGATTACATGCTTGAGCCACCGCGCCTGGCCTACCCCGGCTAATTAAAAAAAAAATTTTTTTTTGTAGAGAACGGGGTCTCACTATGTTGCGCAGGCTGATCTGCAACTCCCAGATTCGATATCCTTGCGCCTCGGCCTCCGAAAGTGCTGGGATCACAGGTGTGAGCCACCACACCCTAGCAAACACATTTTGAATGAATGTTAAGGACCATCTGCTCTGCAGTTTGACGGGTAATACAATTAGGGCTTGGCATGGTGGTTTCTATTTCCTCCTTGTAAATGGCCATGCGAGTTTACAACTCTTGGAGAATGAGGAGGGGGTCAGGGAATATCTCCTGAATCTGTAGTGTAGACTTCTTCTGGGAGAGGACAAATAATAATGGATGAGGGCATTAGCCAGAGAAGGTGTGTAGTGCCCACCAGAAGAGGTTCTTTTGCCTTCATAAAATTGTTAACACGACATGGTTCCAGGTTTGTTTGTTTTTTTTGAGATACAGTCTTGCTCTGTTGCCCAGGCTGGAGTGCAGTGGTGTGATCTTGGCTCGCTGCAACCTTCGCCTCCCAGGTTTAAGCAATTCTCCTGCCTCAGCCTCCCAAGTAGCAGGGATTACAGGCAGCTGCCACCACGCCCACTAATTTTTTTTTATTTTTAGTGGAGATGGGATTTCGCCATGTTGGCCAGACTGGTCTCAAACTCCTGACCTCAAGTGATCCACCTGCCTTGGTCTCCCAAAGTGCTGGGATTATAGGCATGAGTCACCGCGCCTGGGCTCTTCCAGGTTTTGAAAACACTGTGGTCCTGGTGTTCGACTCAGCAACATCACAGATAGGAAAGGAATCCCATGGATTTAAGTTCTTTACTATGAGTTTGTTTTTTTTTTCTCCACTTCAGCTAGGTAACGTGCCAGTGTAGTAAAGTTTGAGGGGAGGCACGTCTGACACAGGCGCCTGAACATCCAGTCATCACGTTTGTGAATTACAAAAGGATCACTCTTAATCGTTAAGTAACTTCAGAATTGATTCCACGTGGACCACAGGATTAGTATTTCAGGACTCTACCATGTGGCTCCTATTGACAGTGTTTGACACCTGGTCCAGTTTTACTTCACCAAACTGATTGATTTAATGTGTGTGATTGTCCAAGCCTTTCTAATTGGATGAAATGCCTTCTCCCTCCACCCCCTTCTCCTCCTGCCTCAGCTGAATCCACCTTTTAAGCCGTCCCTGAACATTCAGCCAGATATGGCCATTTCTTTCTCTACTCTAGCATTTGTTGGACACAGTTTTCCAACGCACATTACAGATTCTGATAGTTCTAGATATTCTATCTGTAAAGTAAGTGTTAGTACGAGATAAGTGGATTATAGCAATGCTGTTAAACTGCTGGTTGCAACCCATTGATGAGTCCTGACCAGCAAGTAAAAGTGCAGCTGGGTGCTGTGGTGCATGCCGGTAGTCTAGCTACTTGGGAGGCTGACGTAGTAGGACCTTGAGTCGAGGAGTTCAAGGCTGTAGAGTGTAATGATCATGCCTATGAATAGTCACTGCACTACAGCCTGGACAGCAGGGAGATCCCATCTCTTAAAAACAGCAGAAATGAAATAGAGTGTATCAGAGGGCCTTGTTCGTAGGAAGTCAGTATTGTTTCGTGGAACTTTTAGTTATATGCAGGTGTGTGTATTGAGGCTCATTGTAAGTATATTTCTTACTTGGGTTATCAGAAAGTTTGAAAGCCATTAGACTGGGGATAGGTATGCTGGGATTTTAGAAGTAGAGTTTTACCTGGACAAATTGTCTACTTTGAACCTGACTACCTGAGTTTGTTCAGGGAAGATTGTTTCTAATCTGTTTTTTGTTTGTTTGTTTGTTTTGGGGACGGAGTCTTACTCTCTCGCCCAGGTTGGAGTGCGGTGGCGTGGTCTTGGCTCACTGCAGCCTCCGCCTCCCGGGTTCAAGCGATTCTCCTGCCTCAGCCTCTCAAGTAGCTGGGATTACAGACGTGCGCCACCATGCCTGGCTAATTTTTGTAGTTTTAGTAGAGACGGGGGTTTTGCCATGTTGGCCAGGCTGGTCTTGAACTCCTGACCTCAGGTGATCCGCCTGCCTTGGCCTCCCAAAGTGCTAGGATTATAGGTGTGAGCCACCGAGCCCAGCCTATTTCTCATCTATTTGTGTAAGAATTCCATGTTTACTTAAAGATAACTTCAAAAGAAAAAAACTCTGGCCAGTAAAATGCCGTAGGAATGTTTAGGGATCTGTGGCGTAGGCATTCTTTCTAAAGTTTCCTGAAGATGCACCAATGTTTAACAAGAAAGGAAGGGCAGTGTAGAACACCTATTGCTTTCTGAATGGTAAGAGGAGAGGGTATTGGGAGAGCCCACATCTGCTGAGGAGTGCCTTTAGGCTTTGAGCGGTGGCGTTTCTCTGCCTCCCAGACATAGATCTCTTTGGAGAGACAGGCCATACAAGACTTGAATCTGGTGACATTTTATTTATTTGAAGCAGAATTTTTTTAGTTGAAGGAAGGTTTTAAAAAATTGCTTTTAAAATTACAATTTGAATAGATAAGTAGTAATCACTATAAAAAATAATGAAGCATAAGGAATGCTAGTGTTAGCTGGGAGTAGGGCACTCACTTGTAGTTCCAGCTGCTGGAGAGACTGAGGCAGGAGGAATGCTTGAGCCCAGGAGTTTGAGTCCAGCCTGGGCAACATAACGAGACCCCATCTTAAAAATAAGAAGAATGGTAATACCATGAACATTTATGTTCCCACCACCCGATTTAAGAAAAAACAATACTTTTGAAGTCTGCTGTGTACCCCTCCTTGATCCCATCTCTCCCTTCTCTTTTAGAAGTGAACTGTCCTGATTCCCTGCTATGCTTTTTAGTGTGATTCCTGAAGAATGTATCATTCCATTTTGCATAGCTATAAATTTCATAGAAATGGAGTTGTATTGCATGTGTTGTGTGATTTGCTGTTTTTGCTCATCATTATATTCCTGGCATTATCCATTTTTAGATTTATGTGTTGCTGTGATATATTGTTTAGATGAAAGTTTTCCCGGTTTGACTTGCTCTATCTTCATTTTTTTCCTTAAGCTAAGGGTTCAGGATACAAAGGCAGTATTGGTGGCACTTCTTTACCAGCACCCCATCTCTTCTCCTAGCCTTGAGGGCTGTACCTAGATGAACCTGTGAGGCTCATTTGACCCTTTTGGAAGCACCGAAGCCTGCTGAAGTTTCCAGACATCTGTATAAGTCTGTTGTAGTTTTTTAAATGTTATATGCTGGATATAAAACCAAGTAACTCCTGCTGGAAACATTTACAATATTGATTAACAAATACTGTCAGTGGCTTTGACATATTTGTCAGTTTCTTGATTTTCCCCCCACTTTTTGTCTCCCCTCCCCACCTCCACATTTTGGGGCATTATGCTGTTAATAGATTTTTTTCTGTTCGTTTGTTTATACACCTCCTGTTTCCTTCTGATGTTAATAGGTTTCTGACAGTCAGACTCCTCCACAAGAACTCAACTGGCAAGGCTGCTTTTCTGTGCTGAGACTGGGGAGCTGGTGGGCACCATGAAGATCTTCTGCAGTCGGGCCAATCCGACCACGGGGTCTGTGGAGTGGCTGGAGGAGGACGAACACTATGATTACCACCAGGAGATTGCAAGGTACTGGCTTGGTTTATAGCAGGCTGCAGCTGGGTGGGGCACTGATCTCAAAGCAGATGCCTTGGGATCCAGTCTGAGCGTGGGCTAGACTGTCAGTGCTTATGATGAGTGCTGGTGTTGGTGCTGAGCAGGTCTGCTCAGCCAGGTAGGTATATGTGGCGGTCAGGCCAAGTCATGCTTGTTTGGAGTGTCAGACATTATGTAGCAGTCTTAGCAGAGTCTCAGCATCTGTTCGGTGGAGCGAAGAAAGCCCAAGCCTCAGTAGTGTTGCCGAAGTTGAATCATTCACTTGCCTTACTGAAATGGTGACAGTGTTCATCATACAGTTAAATTCTTTTGAATGAAAAAAATGAAATTTTTTTTCTTCCCTTAGGAGAAATATTTAAAAGTATGTGAGTTGTTGGCCAGGCACAGTGGCTCATGCCTATAATTCTAGCACTTTGGAGGCTGAGGTGGGCAGATCACCTGAGATCAGGAGTTTAAGACCAGCCTGACCAACATGGAGAAACCCAGTCTCTACTAAAAATACAAAATTAGCCGGGCGTTGTGGCTCATGCCTGTGATCCCAGCTTACTTGGCAGGCTGAGGCAGGAGAATCGCTTGAACCTGGGAGGCAGAGGTTGTGTTAAGCCAAGATCACACCATTGCACTCCAGCCTGGGCAACAAGAGCAAAACTCTGTCTCAAAAAAAAAGTGTGTGAGTTGTTATGTAGCAATCGTTAAGTGCATTCGGTGTGCCAGCATTGTGCTAAGGCTGTGGATACTAGATGAGGAAGATCCCGTTCTCATCTTCAAGGACCATGCAGTTTTGTGGAAGAGACGGGCACATAAAAAATTACAGCACAAAGGCCGGGCACAGTGGCTCATGCCTGTAATCCTAGCACTTTGGGATCACTTGAGGGTCAGCAGTTCGAGACCAGCCTGGCCAACATGGTGAAACCCCGTCTCTACACAAAAAAATTAGCTGGGAGTGGTGGTGGGCGCCTGTAATTCCCAGCTACTTGGGAGGCTAAGGCAGGAAAATCACTTGAACTCAAGAGGTGCAGGTTGCAATGAGCCGAGGTTGTGCCACTGCACTCCAGCCTGGGTAACAGAGTGAGATTCTGTCTCAAAAAAAAAAAAAAAGATTACAGCACAGTGAGATAAAGGCACAAAAGGTCATGGAAGCAACAAGAACCAGCCGGACTTGGGGTGGGAGGTAATGTTTGAATTATTTCTCAGTTCTAAAGGAAGAGAAGCTGAAGTCTGAGCTGTAGGGATTACATGTAAGCTTTCAGATGAGCCAGTTTGTGACTGGGTGCAGTGGCCCACACCTGTAGTCCCAGCTACTTGGGAGGCCAAGGCAGGAGGATTGCTTGTGCCCACGAGTTCAAGTCCAGCCTGGGCAACATAGTAAAACCCTGTCTCACAAACAGAAAAAAAAAGATCAAAAACAGGCCGGGCACTGTGGCTGACGCCTGTAATCCCAGCACTTTGGGAGGCCAAGGTGAGCGGATCACCTGAGGTTGGGAGTTCAAGAACAGCTTGACCAACATGGAGAAACCCAGTCTCTACTAAAAATACAAAATTAGCTGGGTGTGGTGGCGCACGCCTATAATCCCAGCTGCTCGGGAGACTGAGGCAGGAGAATCACTTGAACCGGGGAGGCAGAGGTTGCCGTGAGCTGAGATCGCGCCATTGCACTCCAGCCTGGGCAACAAGAGCTAAACTCTGTCTCAAAAAAAAAAAAAAAACACAAAAAAACACAGATGGGCTAGTTTGGGGAGCAGCTAGCAGTTTAGTGTGTCTGGAGTGTGGTGCAAAAGTACTAGGGTAAGAGAGGCGGCCGAAAGCATAGGCGGGCTCATTTTGTAAAGGATGGTAGCAAAATGCAGGAAGAGGAACACGAGTTTAAGTCCGAGCTCTGCCACTTCTCTACTCTCTTGGCCAAGTTACTTCTCTGAGCCTTAATCTAACATAATATATACTTCAATATGATAATACATTATCTCACAGTGTAATACAATTATCTTAGAATTGTTTGATGATTAAGTGTAATACAGTGTCTGATGCAGGATTAGGGCTTAAAATTTTTTTTTTCTTTTTTTTTTTTTTTGAGACGGAGTCTTGCTCTGTCGCCCAGGCTGGAGTGCAATGGCGTGATCTTGGCTCACTGCAAGCTCCGCCTCCCAGGTTCACGCCATTCTCCTGCCTCAGCCTCTCGAGTAGCTGGGACTACAGGCGCCTGCCGCCATGCCCGGCTAATTTTTTGTATTTTTAATAGAGATGGGGTTTCACCGTGTTAGCCAGGATGGTCTCCATCTCCTGACCTCATGATCCGCCTACTTCGGCCTCCCAAAGTCCTGGGATTACAGGTGTGAGCCACTGCACCTGGCCAGGGCTTAAAATATTTCTAAACATTTTGGACATTTTCTTGTTTTGTTGTTGAGACGGAGTCTTACTCTGTTGCCCGGGCTGGAGTGCAGTGGCGCAATCTCGGCTTCTTACAATCTCTGCCTCCCAGGTTCAAGCGATTCTCTTGCCTCAGCCTCCTAGATAGCTGGGATTACAGGCACCTGCCACCACACTTGTCTAATTTTTGCATTTTTAGTAGAGATGGGAGTTTCACCTGTTGGCCAGCCTGGTCTTGACCTCCTGACCTCAGGTGATCCACCCGCTTCTGCCTCCCGTAGTGCTGGGATTACAGGTGTGAGCCACTACAGCTGGCGTGGACATTATTTTCTAAGTGATAAACAGGAGAGAAAGAGGATTGGATTGCATTTTGGAACACTCACTGAGAGCAGCATGGAGAGAAGAACATTTGGAGATATTGCAGTCCCAGAGCTGCATAGTCCCAGAGGAGACAGCTCGAGGGAGCTTGAGTTTGGTAACTCACTGCATATGATGGAGGGAGAGAGAAGATTCAAGAAGTACCACGACTTCTGGTTAGAATGACAAAGTGGATGGGACTGCAAGGGAGAACCCAGGAGGAATGGGTGGCGTCGGGGAGAGGAACACGATGGAGATCAGGCATTTAAGTTTGGACATCCACATAGAGATGCCAATGGCAGGTAGAATTTTGGGTCTGGAGACAGAATTTCTAGTTGTTAGAATTGAAACTGGGAGAGGTTGCCGTTTCTCAAGGGGGTGTGAAATGCGAAAAGTAGAGGGCTGAAGAAGGAATCCCGGAATAGCTGAGGAGGCAAAAGGGAGAAGGACGAGGGAGATGGCCAGCGTGGAAAGGAAGAAAGAGGGAGTATCTAGCAGGGTCAGAGGCACTGGGAAGTCCCAGATCCTGATGACTGACATCAGCTGCAGGAGTGAGCTGGTGGTGGTTACCGAGAGTGATGTCAGTGGAATGGTGGGCAGCAAGCGTGTGAAGAGACCAGGAAGGTGGTGAGTGAGATGCCTTTTAAATAGTGAGCAGAGGTAGAAATGACTACATTTCAGTTAAGCATCCATAGCTGGCTTCAGATATAAAACCTTGACATGCCATTAAAAAAAAAAAAATCCCCCTTCTTTCAGTGCACGCTCCTCAAAGTGTGGAATGTGGACCACCTGTGACACAATTGCCTGGAGCCCATTAGCCCAGCCTTCTCAATGAGAGAGAGAGTGTGTGTGTTGAGGGGGGAGGGGGGGACTCTGCATTTCAAGTAAGCTTTCTGGTGATTCTGGTGTTGACCCAAGGCTGGAGGGCCTCTGTTTTAGTGTGAGCTCCTTAGCTGTCCCCTAGAATTCCCAGAAAGCGTGGGAGGGCCTGCCTAGTTTTGGGTGCTCATCCCGACCCCGCCTGAGTTTCAATGTGTGAATTACTGCAATAGGAAATATGGAGAAGTGACTCTCCTCCCCTTAGAACGGTATTGGTGAACTCTTAGTTTTCCCTGATGATGTTAAGTGAACATACCCAGTGGGGTACCTGTCACATATACAGTGAGTGTATGTGAGTGCTTCTCTTTCCCCAGCTGCTCTCCTAATAGTACATCAATGGTTATCCCCAGGCACAGATGTACGCAAGGTTAGGTCAAGTATTAGGAAGATTAAGTCTGAGTTTTTCCTGAGGAGGAAAACGTATAGCGTATAACAAGATCAGGACGCTGGTGGCTGTGGAATTACTGTGACAGGGCTAACTGCTGAGACCAGCTCAGTAGTGGAGACCCTAACCCAGGGGTGCTAGAGGAATTAAAGATACACACACAAATATAGGGTGTGGAGTGGGAATTGGGGCTGACAGCCTTCAGAGCGGAGAGCCACAGAGTTTTACCTACTTATTTATTGACAGCAAGCCAGTGATAAACATTGTTCCTATATAGATTAAAACAGGGAAACAAAGGGATGGATCTGGCTAGTTACCTGCAGCAGGAACATGTCCTTGAGGCACAGACCGCTCGTGCTATTGTTTGTAGTTGAGGAACACCTTAAGCGAAAACTGCCCTGGGTGGGCCAGGTGTTTCTTGTCCTGATTCTGGTAAACCCACAGCCTTCAGTGTGGGTATCATAGCCATCAAGAGCATGTCACAGTGCTGCAGAGATTTTGTTAATGGCCAGTTTTGTGGCCTGTTCCCAACAGCTAACTACTGGAGCATTTTTAGGTCTGAGAACATCTTTCTCTGAGACTTTTTTCTGCAGCACTAGAGAATAACAACTTAAAACTCGATTAAAATAAAGTGGCCAGGTACAGTGACAGATGCTTGTAGTTCTGCTGAGGCAAGAGGATCTCTTGAGCTAGGGAGTTCAAGACTGCAGTGCCCAATGATTGAGACTGTTCATAGCCATTACACTCCAGCATGGGTGACATAGCAAGATCTTGTTTTTAAAAATAAACAAAAAAGTAGACCAGGCATGGTGGCTCACACCTGTAATCCCAGCACTTTAGGAGGCCGAGGCTGGTGGATCATTCGAGGTCAGGAGTTCAAGACCAGCCTGGCCAACATGGTGAAACCCCATCTCTAATGAAAATACAAAGATTAGCCAGGCATGGTGGTGAGTGCCTGTAATCCCAGCTACCTGGGAGGCTGAGGCATGAGAATCGCTTGAACTTGGGAGGCAGAGGTTGCAGTGAGCCGAGATCACGCCACTGCACTCCAGCCTAGGTGGTAGGGTGAGACCATTTTCCCCCACCCCCCCAAAAAAAAAAAAAATAAAAGACAGCCAAAAAATAGTTTAAAATAGATGACACGTTTGTTCTATCTGTTTAGGAATGTGTTTATATATGTGAATACTCGTGTGTGTTGATGTGTATCATGCAAAGGTTGCTGACCTGTCTTTTTTGTTTTTTAGGTCCTCCTATGCAGATATGCTACATGACAAAGACAGAGTAAGTGTAAAAGGAAACTATTATCTTGATGTGGGGTGTTTTGAAGTCTTGGATTACAAGAAGGTTAAAAATCCCTGGGGGTCATGATCTTAAATGACACTGAGAGGCAGTATGGTGTAGTGGTCAGGAAATCTGTTGAGAGGCTGGGTCCTGCTTCTGGCTCTGTTTTGTTGTTGTTTAATCTCCCAGCTTTAACGAGATGAAAATTGTCTATGTTTATGGTATACAATGTGATGAATATATGTGTATGGTGTGAAGTGATTAAATCAAGCTAATTAACATATCTACCACCTCATACTTTTTTGTGTGTGGTGAGAACATTTAAGATCTACTCGCTTAGTAATTTTTAAGTGTACTTTATTAACTCTAGTTCACCATGCCGTACAGCAGATATCCAGAACTTATTCATCCTGTCTAACTGAAACATCAGATCCTTTCCCTCAGCAGGTACCATTCTCTGGGTTTCTATGAGTTCAACTTTTTTTTTTTTTTTTTGAGACAGAGTCTTACTGTCACCAGGCTAGAGTGCAGTGGCGAGATCTCAGCTCACTGCAACCTCAGTCTCCTGGGTTCAAACAATTCTCCTGGCTCAGCCTGCCTAGTAGCTGGGATTACAGGTGCGTGCCACGACACCTGGCCTTCACTGTAGTTTTAATTGCCGTTTTTAATTTTAATTTTATTTTTTTTGAGACAGGACCTCTGTTGCCCAGTGCAGTGGTGTGATCTTGGCTTCACTGCAGCTTCGACTTCCCGGGCTTAAGCGAGCCCCCAACTCAGCCTCCCCAGTAGCTGGGACTACAGGCACGCCACCATGCCCGGCTAATTTTTATATGTTTTGTAGAAATGGAGTTTTGCCGTATTGCCCAGGCTGGTCTTGAACTTCTGAGGTGAAGTGATCCACCTGCCTCGGCCTCCCAAAGTGCTGGGATTATGGGCATGAGCCACTGTGCCCGGCTATCAAATACCTTTTCATGTGCTTATTTACCATGCGTATATCTTTGGCGTAGTCTAGGGTTATGAACATAGGTGTGATTTTTTTTTTTTTTTTTTGAGACAGAGTCTCGCTCTGTCGCCCAGGCTGGAGTGCAGTGGCATGATCTTGGCCCACTGCAAGCTCTGCCTCCCGGGTTCCCGCCATTCTCCTGACTCAGCCTCCCGAGTAGCTGGGACTACAGGCGCCCGTCACCATGCCCGGATAATTTTTTTTTTTTTTTTTGAGACAGAGTCTCGCTCTGTCGCCCAGGCTGGAGTGCAGTGGCATGATCTTGGCTCACTGCAAGCTCTGCCTCCCGGG
>NW_012123265.1:1584564-1584992 GCF_000951035.1 Colobus angolensis palliatus | reverse complement strand
AGGATGGTCTCGATCTCCTGACCTCGTGATCCGCCCGTCTCGGCCTCCCAAAGTGCTGGGATTACAGGCTTGAGCCACCGCGCCCGGCCAGGTGTGATTCTTGATAGACACTGCCACATTGCCTTCAAAAAGGGTTCCAGTTTCACTGTAGAATCTTCAAAACTGGATCATTAAAAAGTGACAGCTAATTTAATGGCATCGTTAAAGTGAAGGCTGTGCCATCCCTTTTTTACAATTGAGGACACTGTTCATCAATTTGTTTTTAACTTAAAAAATAAATGAAACAAGGCCTGGCACGGTGATTCATACCTGTAATCCCAGCACTTTGGGAGGCCGAGGTGGGTGGATCATGAGGTCAGGAGATTGAGACCGTCCTGGCTAACACGGTGAAACCCCATCTCTACTAAAAATACAAAAAAAAATTAGCC
>NW_012123265.1:1576622-1583904 GCF_000951035.1 Colobus angolensis palliatus | reverse complement strand
GCCCGGCTAATTTTTTGTATCTTTAGTAGAGACGGGGTTTCACCATATTGGCTAGGCTGGTCTCCAACTCTTGACCTCAGGTGATCCACCTGCCTCAGCCTCCCAAAGTGCTGGGATTACAGTTGTGAGTCACCACACCACGCCTGGTAATTCTAAAGAATATTCAGTTCTAGATATTTTCTAATTCCTGTCTGATTTAGTCTTTTGCCTATCAGTTTAGAAGTGTGTTTCTTAATGTTCGAAAATTTTTTTTTCTTTAGTTGTATTTCTAAGATTTCTAACTTTTTTGTACTGTGGTTAGAGAATATTGCCCTTTTGATGCCAGTTCTGTATTAGCTGTCTACTGTTATTTAACAAATTACCTTAAATTTTAATAGCCTCTTAATATTTCTTACTAATTTGGCAGGTCATCAGTCTATTTAAAAGATTTTCACATATTTTTTCCGTCATCTTTAGCTATTTTCAACAGAAGGATCACTGTGCCTATTGAGTCAGACTGTTATAGATGAAAGATGTATCTGTTTACGTTACTAAAGACCAGAACTAAAAATCTTCATGATGCAAAGGAGTTACTTTCTGATGGGGAAAATACTTTTTAGTCAAGCTCTCTGAGTTAAGAGTCGGTAAAGGAAAATAGAAGCCACATTACATTTGCAACAGAGGGACTTTAACACAAGGAGCTGGTTACCCAGCTGTGGGAGGGCTAGAAAGCAAATGGGAACGCTGAGTAACCTAGCAGTAGAGACTGCAGGGAACAGTTACCTTGCCTAGGGCCGAGAAACTAAATAAGAAGATTAGGGTTTCTAGAAGCCACAAGCATTCAGGAGAGATCCTGTGGACCACTGTCCAAGTACGGCTGCAGCTCTGAGGGACCCAAGGAGCTGGTTATGGGATCACTGGGAGAAGTTGGAGTCTGCAGTTAACTGCCCCTACCGAGAGGACCCTCATGAGAGCAACAGCATGCAGAAAGGAGCAAGCCTACTCTGTCCTTCTACCTTCCAGTCGCCCTCTTGGTCCTCCTCTTGGCTGTACCTAACAGTTGGAAAAAGGAGAACATGGTTTACAGGGCTCTGGCATCACTTAGTAGAGGTTAGAAGAGTGAGTGAGGAGCAGGGACAGTCGCTTAATAAAGGGCAAGGGGCTGACTCACAAGGCCTGCCCAACTTAGCTGGTGCTGTTCCGCCAGGGGCCAGAAAGGCCACAGGGCCCTGACTTGCACTGCCGCTGCCAGCTGTGACTCTAGAACTTTGCAAAGCACCTTTCCACTTACTTATAATAACTGGCAGTAAGTGACGGCCGTGTCTTCCTTAGAATGTAAAATACTACCAAGGTATCCAGGCTGCCGTGAGCAGGGTGAAGGACAGAGGACAGAAGGCCTTGGTTCTCGACATTGGCACTGGCACGGGACTCTTGTCAATGATGGCGGTCACAGCAGGTGCCGACTTCTGCTACGCCATCGAGGTAAGCCACCCCCTTCAGGTGTGTGTCCTGCTTCTTGCATGGGAAATCTCCTCTGCTCTTGGACTTTACCCATCTGTTCCTTCACAAACATTCGTGGAGTGCTCGCTCTGTGCCAAGCACAGAGTGTATAGAGATGAGTCAGACACAGTTCCTTCCTCCAGTGGCTAGTGTTCTCCTCTGTCAGCCTAGGCTGCACATCAGAATCACTAGGAGCTTTAGAAAATACTTACAGGCTGGGCACAGTGGCTCACACCTATAATCCCAGCACTTTGGATGGCTGAGGCAAGAGAATTGCTTGAGCCCAGGAGTTTGAGACCAGCCTGGGCAACATGTGAGATCCCGTCTCCACAGAAAAACCTTTAAATATTAGCGGGACGTGGTGGCACGTGCCTGTGTTCCAGCTATTCTTGAGGCTGAGCCCAGAAAGTCAAGGCTGCAGTGAGCCATGTTTTGGACTTTATGTGAGAAAGCAAAAAATTACTTCTACCGTGTTTAAGCCAGTTATTGTGGGACTTTGTTGTTTCCAACTAATCAGTATATGAACTCAGTTTTGTAGGGGAAAGTATTTAAATACATGCCCCCACACCACCACGCTCCAGCCTGGGTGACAGAGTGAGACTTTATCTCAAAAAAATCAAAACAAAACGAAGTCTAAGCAGAGTCTCACCCCTGTAATCCCAGCACTTTGGGAGGCCGAGGCGAGTGGATCATGAGATCAGGAGTTCAAGACCAGCCTGACCAACATGGTGAAAACCCATCTCTACTAAAAATACAAAAATTAGCCGAGCCTGGTGCTGCGCGCCTGTAATCCCAGCTACTCAGGAGGCTGAGGCAGGAGAATCGCTTGAACCCGGGAGGCAGAGGTTACAGTGAGCCGAGATTGTGCCGCTGCACTCCAGCCTGGGTGACAGAGTGAGACTCCATCTCAAAACAAAACAATCGTATGCCTAGTCCCCACCCCTAACAGATTTTGATTTAACTTCTCTGGGGTGAGGCCTGAGCCTTGGGACTTTGGAATGTGTGGCAAGGTTGAGGACCACTACCTTGAATGTCCCTACAGAGCCAGCTCTCATGTTTACCAATTTGTCATTAATAAAACGTGAAACAGCTTGAGCCCACAGAGCGAGAAAAATTAAAAACCAAACAAAATTAAAAATTAAACGTTATTTTTCTCAAATAATTCATATTATTGTAAGAAAGTTGGTAAATACCAAATAAAAATAGTATGTTGACTCAAAGTTAAGTACCATTAACATTTTGATGTATATTCTTCTAAGTTTTTGGGGCAGGCAGGGAGCGTGTATATAAATACTTTCCCTACAAAACTGGATTCATGTAGTGATTGAGTTGGAAATAAAGCCTCAAAATTACAGTGACTTAAACAAGGTAGAGTAGTTTTTTGCTTTCTTTTTAGTGGAGTGATCTCTACTCACTGCAACCTCTGCCTCCTGGGTTCAAGCAGTTCTTTTGTCTCAGCCTCCCAAATAGCTGGGATTACAGGTGTGTACCACTGCACCTGGCTAATTTTTGTATTTTTAGTAGAGACGGTTTCACCATGTTGGCCAGGCTGATCTTGAACCCGTGACCTCAGATGATCCTCCCACCTTGGCCTCCCAAAGTGCTGGGATTACAGGTGTGAACCACGGCGCCCTGCCTTGTTTCTTTTTTAAAAGGAAGAATAACTTCCCCAGGAATTTCTATTATAGCAAACCTCTCCTTGGGTACCGTCAGCTAGAATGAGGTTAAATCTCATTTCTTAACTCATCTCTGGCAAGAGGGATTCAGTTACTCTTAGCTCAGACAAGTGCACCGCTGCAAAGGGCAGTTACCCACGCTGCACCCTCACCTGATTTCAGGGGAGAGGGAGGACACAGAGTGGCTGTCGGGAAGTCATCTTCAGTGTCCACTCCTGGTAGTGTTTTGGGTGAGATCCTGAGCGGCTGAGGAGAAGGAGGTGTGAAGGTACCAGCCTGCAGGTTCAGGGAGAGGTGACTGATGAGTCAGAAGGCAGCAGGGATGAGGCACGACACTGGCTTTGGATATTGTCAGGGTGGAGGCAAAGTGATTGGTGAGAACTAGGGTTTAAGGCCCTCAAACCACATCTAAAAACATCAAGGCAAATCCTAGAAATGATTTGAAATAGCTGATGAAGATTTTTCTGGCAGAACGTGTGTGTGTGTTCCATGTAAGTACCGCATGCTAATCAGTTGCGAAACTGGAGCTGCTCACGTATGTACTTGTACTCTTTACGAAAGGTTACAGCATTTGTCCCTTGATTGTAGTCAAAAACATAGATATTCATGGTAGAAAATGTGGGAAATACAGAAAAGGATTTTGAAAACATGAAAATCTTACCAGGATCAGTCTCGTTATCATTTTGTTGTTTCCACTCCGTGTGAGGGGCCGCATGTGAGTCTGTCTGTTTTACGTGCTAGAGCTCTTGGGGCTGTGGAATCTAAACCGGATAAATTGAAAACAAAGAGTTGGAGGTGCTTATTTATGTTCAGGGAGACGAAGAGTTCAGGAAAGATTTCTGTACTGGGGATTCATGCTGCCCTGGGAAGTGGGGTTTGATTTGGCAGGTGGGGCTGGGATGGGGAAGGCTCAGGCTTGCCTAGTGATCATGAGGTCAGTGTGGCTGGAGCGTTGGTTGTTGGGGGAAAGGGGAAGGAAGGCTGGGAAGGTAAGGGAGGGCCTCCAAAGTAGTAGTTCCCCCTTATCTATGGTTTCACTTTTCGTGATTTCAGTTATCTGTGGTCAACTGGGGTCCAAAAATATTAAATGGAGCCAGATGCGGTCGCTCAGCCTGCAATCCCAGCACTTTGGGTGGCTGAAACAGGTGGAGCCCTTGAGTCCCAGAGTTGGAGACCAGCCTGGGCAACATGGTGAAACCCTGCCTCTACAAAAAGTTGCTGGGCATGGTGGTCTATACCTGTAATCCCAGGTTGAGGTGCGAAATTGCTTGAGCCTGGGAGGTGGAAGCTGCAGTGAACTGTGATCATGCCACTGCACTCCAGCCTGGACAACAGAGCGAGACCCTTCTCAAAAAAAGAAAATTAAATGGAAAATTCCAGAAATTATTTGTAAGTTGTAAATTGTGTGCCATTCTGAGTATTATTACATAATTGTTCTATTTTTAGTTATTAATCTCTTATTGTGCCTAATTTTTAAATTAAACCTGGTCATAGGTAAGCTTGGAGGCTGGAGCAGTTCCACCATGAATGCTAATCCTCCACGCTGACTTCTGACCAACCCCAGCTTCAGGAATGCCTCTAAAATTTCCACTCTCATGCACTTTGATGTAAATCCTGCCCTCAGGTCAGAACAACTTTGATGTTATCATAAATACATACTTGCCATAAATCCTGCCCTTAGTCAAATTTGCTGTGGTATGTAAGTCCTGCGTCTGAGCCATAACAGTGTGGGGGCCCGGTGTCTCACTGCCCGAGACAAGGCTTATGTTTGTACATTCCTATAAAATGTGTCTTTCTGAGAAGCTGGATTTGCCAGTCTCTCCTCAGCCTCTCAGCTCCCATGACCTCTTGGGGTAGGTTTGCATAGAGCTGCCCACCACGGAACAGTATGTGTGTATGCATAGCAAAAAAAAAAAAAGAAAAAAAAGGTATATATAGGGGTCAGTACTATCTGAGGTTTCAACATCCACCAAGGGTCTTAAAATATATCCCCCACGGAGAAGAGGCACTGCTGCGCCGTAAAAAAATGTAGGCTGTGTTCTGCCAACAGTGGGGATTTGGGACAATTTTGAGCCTAGAGGATGAGCTGCTTCCTCACACCTGCAGTCTTGCTCTCCTCTGGAGGGCACAGCACGTCTCCCAGGTTTACAAGGCAAGTCCCTTTCCTGGCTTTTGGCGTCCCCTTGGTGTGGCACTGACACCTACTGCTCTTGCTAAGTAGTGCAGCCTCCTCGGGATCCCCGGCAACCCCGCTGTGCCTGGCACAGAATGGGAGGCCCTAACCACAAGTTAAAGCCAGCTGAATCTCAGCCCTTTTTCATGATGCATATTTGGAGGATAAAGTATTTAAGTTACATATCTTAGGACCAGAATCAAGCAATAGCTTGCTCACCTTAAAGGTCAGACTACTGTTGAATTTATTGCTCACTTTTCCTTGGGTTTGGCTCTGTTTTCTAGGTTTTCAAGCCTATGGCTGATGCTGCTGTGGAGATTGTGGAGAAAAATGGCTTTAGTGATAAGATTATGGTTATCAACAAGCATTCCACCGAGGTGACTGTAGGTCCAGGTGAGATCTACACATCCTGTGTTGAAAGCTTTGCTTGCCCTTGTATGAGAGAAGAAAAGCGTTATTCCGGTTACCTGGAACAAATCCAGGTCATGGCATAGAAATGGGGCCTCTCTGTGTGGAGCTCCCTTCAATAAGGACTTGGTTTCTCTTGATGTTTATTTTCCTGCTAGTTAAAACTAGTCAGCAAGGAGTAGACTAGAGCTAGTCAAGTCCATCTGTGGAGACGCAAACAAAGCCTGCATTTGCTTTAAGCAAGTTGGAATTCTTATGGGGCTCAACTCTAGAGTTTCAACTACCAATAATCATGCCTTGGATAAAGCTCATTGGCTATGATACTGCCACTGTGCAAAGCTCAACTCTGAGTTTCAGCAGGTAGAGAGTACTTACTTCTGACATCCTGCCTCTGCATACAACATGAACGATTTTCCTGTATTACATTGTCTCTTAAGGTTTCCAGAATATATATGTACACATACACACACACATATATATGTATTTTATATACATATATATATATATTTTTTTTGAGACGGAATCTCACTGTGTCACCCAGGCTACGTTGCAGTGGTGCAATCTTGGCTCACTGCATCCTCCACCTCCCAGGTTCAAGTGATTCTCCTGCCTCAGCCTCCCAGGTAGCTGGGATTACAGGTGCCTGCCACCATGCCTGGCTAATTTTTGTATTTTTAGTAGAGATGACATTTCACCATGTTGGCCAGGCTGGTCTCTAACTACTGACCTTAAGTTATCCATTTGCCTCGGCCTCCCAAAGTGCTGGGATTACAGGCGTGAGTCACCATGCCTGGCCTCCAGAAATATATATTTTTTTTTTTTTTTTGAGACAGTCTCTCGCTCTGCTGCCCAGGCTGGAGGTGCAGTGGCACGATCTCAGCTCACTGCAAGCTCCGCCTCCCGGGTTCACGCCATTCTCCTGCCTCAGCCTCCCGTGTAGCTGGGACGACAGGTGCCCACCACCTCGTCCAGCTAGCTTTTTTTGTATTTTTTAGTAGAGACGGGGTTTCACTGTGTTCACCAGGATGGTCTCGATCTCCTGACCTCGTGATCCGCCCGTCTCGGCCTCCCAAAGTGCTGGGATTACAGGCTTGAGCCACCGCGCCCAGCCCAGAATATTTTTTATAGTCTAGAACTTTTCAGTCATTGAAAATTTCACATGCCACTGACACTTAGAAAACATAGTTGAAAGATTTGCAAAGGAAAAACTTCTGTGGTGAAGTTATGGGTAACACCATGGGTTTTTTCTAATTTTTTGTGGCGATAGGGTCTTACTATGTTGCTCAGGCTGAACTCTAACTCTTATGCTAAAGTGATCCTCCCACCTCAGCCACGCAAGTACCTGGGACTACAGGTGTGCACCACTGTGCCTGACTTTTTCACCACGGTTTTGAAGAATGCAGTATCATTCTGAATTGAAGCTTCTGCCTAAGGTCAACATTATTCTCCCATTTAACAATTTTTTCTTTTTTTTTTTTGAGACGGAGTCTTGCTCTGTTGCCCAGGCTGGAGTGCAGTGGCCGGATCTCAGCTCACTGCAAGCTCC
>NW_012123265.1:1565541-1576362 GCF_000951035.1 Colobus angolensis palliatus | reverse complement strand
AAGTGCTGGGATTACAGGCTTGAGCCACCGCGCCCGGCCAACAATTTTTTTTAATGGAGAATCTGAAACATGTACAAAAGAAGTGGATACTATCTTATGTATTTATTTGAGACAGAGTCTCACTCTTGTTGTCCAGGCTGGAGTGCAATGGCAGGATCTCAGCTCACTGCAACCTCTGCCTCCCGTGTTCAGGCAATTCTCCTGCCTCAGCCTCCCGAGTAGCTGGGATATACCACCATGCCCGGCTAAGTTTTGTATTTTTAGTGGAGACGAGGTTTCACCATGTTGGCCAGGCTAGTCTCGAACTCCTGACCTCAGGTGACCCGCCTGCCTTGGGATTACAGATGTGAACCACCGCGCCTGGCCTTTTTTATCTTTAAAACATACAAACAAGTTTACAAGTCATTCCATTTACAATCAACATTATTGAAGTATGATTTACATTAAATGAATATCCATTTTCATTAGTTTGATGAGTTTTGACAAATATAAACACACTTGTAACCACCACCACCATGATTAAGGTAATAGAATATCTCCATCGTGCTCAAAGAGATTCTTCATGACCCTTTCTAGTCAGCCCCCCCATATCCTGGTCCTAGGCATCCACTCATAGACTTCTTCATTGTAGATTAGATTTGCTTCTCTAGGATTTCAAGGAAGTGGAATCATAGAAGTGTGGACTCTTCTGTGTGTGCTCTTTTATATAGCGTGATGCTGATAAGGCTCTTCCACACCGTTCGTGTCTTGGGGGTTCGTTCTTTTGTATTACCGAGCAGCACTCTGTTAGATAGATGAACCATAGCTTGTTTATCCCCCCACCTGTTGATGGACAGGGATTTCTTGGATAGGTCTTTAGATTCACTGATCTTTTTTTTGCAGTGTCTGATATGCTGTTAATGTTAAGTATATCTAGTAAGCTCTTCATTTCTCTTTCTTTTTTTTTTTTTGGAGACAGGGTCTTGACCTGTGCCCCAGGCTGGAGTGCAGAGGTGTGAGCACAGCTCATTGCAGCCTTGACCTCCTGGGCTCAAGCAGTCCTCCTGCTTCAGCCTCCTGTGTAGCTGGGACCACAGGCTCATGCCACCATGCCTGGCTAACCTAAAAAAATTGTTTTTGGTAGAGATGGGATCTCAGTTTGTTGTCTAAGCTGGTCTCAAACTCCTGGGCTCAAGCAATTCTCCCACCTTCCAAAGCCCTAGGATTACACATGTGAGCTGCTGTGCCTGGTCTCATTTTTGATACTGTGTTTTTTATCTCTGAAAGTTCCACTTGATTATTTTTCGTAACTTCCATTTTTTCTCATATTCATAGTTTCCTGTAAGCACATTTATTTTAGCTTTTTGAACATCCTTCTGTTCCCACCATCTTTGTTTTTTCTGGGTTTGTTCTCTTGACTCATTTTTATCCCTGTTCTGGGTCACATTTTCCTTCTTCACATGTCTAATCATTTTTGTTTGGATGCTGTGGCTATTGGGATTTCCCCATTGTTGAGTGCTAGACTTTGTTGTTTTTGCTTTTTAGACTTTGGCATGCATTTGGGTTACTTGCAGTTTAGATTGATCCTTTCAGGGCTTGTTTAAGCTTGCTTTGGGGCAGGGTTAGAGTAGCTTTAAGTTAGGCCTTTTCAACAATAGTGTTGTGACATTTTGGCATTCTCCAACTAAGTGACATTTTGATAATTCTTTGTTGTGGACCCTGTCCTTTGCATTATTGTAGGTTGTTTGCAGCATCCCTGGCCTCTTCCCAGTGGATGTCAGTAGCACTCCCTCCTCCCACCATTCTTGCCAACTAAAGATGTCTCCAGATTGCCACATGTCTTCCTTGGTCTTGAGTGTGTAAAATTGTCACCTGTTGAGAACCACTGCTCTAAGGCTATTTAGCCAGACAGTTATTGCAACCTTTCTGGGGTGTCTCCTGAGAGCTCCTAGGTGTCCAGCAGGGATTCCGTTGTCTGACTGATCAGAATTTGAATGTTTCCCAGGCCTCTGAGAGTTCTGGAGATTGTTATCGCTCATGCACCCTTTGCTCGGCTTTACAGAGTATTACCCTCTGTGTATGTGAATGTATTAACACAGACCCTAGAGGAACCCTGTGCAGCATTCTGAAGGCTTTTTTTCTGTGTAACTTCCTCTCTGATTCTCTGCCTGGCAAGTTCCAGCTGCTTCCATTCCCTGAACTTATTTCCTGTCTGTTTAACTCAGCAAGACTGCCGTGCTCTGCATGACCTCTTACCCTGTACTGTGGTCTGGAAAGGGTCTCCTGGTTGATAGCCAGAGCAGGGTAAAGGTTACTTGGTTTGTTTTCGTTCTTAGGGAGCAAACTGTGTTGCCTCTTGCTCAACATCTGAAAACACTTGTTTCTTACATTTTGCCCAGTTTTCTAGTTGATAACAGCAGGAGGGTAAGCCTGATCCCACTTACTCCACTATGGCAAGAGTGGAGATTGATTTACATTTTTTGAGACAGTCTCACTTTGTTGCCTGGGCTGGAGTGCGGTGCTGTGAACACAGCTCACTGCGGCCTCGACTTCCTGGGCTCAAGTGATTCTCCTGCGTAGCTGGGACTACAGGCAGGCGCCGCTATACCCAACTAATTTTTTTGTTTTTTTAAAATTTGTATTAGAAACTAAGTCTTGTGGCTGGGTGTGGTGGCTCATGCCTGTAATCCCAGCACTTTGGGAGGCCGAGGCAGGCAGATCTCCTGAGGTTGGGAGTTTGCAACCAGCCTGACCAACTCTGTCTCTACTAAAAATATAAAATTAGCCAGGTGTGGTGGCACATGCCTGTAGTCCCAGCTACTCGGGAGGCTGAGGCAGGAGAATTGCTTGAACCTGGGAGGCAAAGGTTGCGGTAAGCCGAGATTGCGCTATGGCACTCCAGCCTGGGCAGCAAGAGTGAAACTCTGTCTCAAAAAAAAGGAAAGAAAAGAAAAACTAGGTCTCGCTTTGTTGCCCAGGCTGGTCTTGAATGCCAGGCTTCGAGCAGTCCTCCTGCCTCAGCCTCCCAAAGTGCTGGGATTACAGATGGGAGCCACTGCATCTGCCGAGGTCATTTATTCTTGAAAATCCATCCATTTTGACAGCAAGGTTGGCCGTGCAGTGTGCTGACTCTGCCTCCGGGCAGCATTGTTCACACACACCTCAGCTTAGGCCAGACCCCACATGTGATTTCTTATTTTAAAAAAAAATTTTTTTCTTTAGACGGAGTGGCTCTGTTGCCCAGGCTGGAGTACAGTGGCATGACCTCGGCTCACTGCAACCTCCACCTCCTGGATTCAAGTGTTCCTTCCACCTCAGCCTCCTAAGTAGCTGATATTACAGGCATGCACCACCACCCGGCTAATTTTTGTATTTTTAGTAGAGATGGGGTTTCACTGTGTTGTCCAGGCTGGTCTTGAACTCCTGACCTCAAGCAATCTGCCTGCTTCAGCCTCCCAAAATGCTGGGATTACAGGCGTGAACCACCACGCCTGGCCAATTTCTTAATACTTTTTCTTCATAGCACTTACCACTGCAATCATTAAATCATTATGTAGTTATGTATTTAATGTCTGTATCCCCACCCAGCTGAGGCGTCCTGAGGTCATGCACTGCGTGGGTTGTATTAACTATTCCATTCCGTTATTTGCTCAGGGCCTGTCATGTAAAGGAGTTCAGTTATTTTTGTTAAGTGAGTAGATCGTCAGCTGTGCTTCATCCATAATCCCTTGTAAATGTGACTTTGTTTCCGATCCTGTAGCGTGATAAGTGACTTCCTCATTGCCAGGTTGGGTGGCCTTTCCTCTGCTTTTCCTCTCTAACCACTGTGGCTTTGGTACTTCTGCCATTCCTTCCTTCTTGAAACTCTCCCTGGACCTTAGTGACATCTCTTCATCTTGGTTCTCCTGTGTTGCTTTCTTTCTGCTCCAAAAGTGTGCTTTCCAAGGTTCTGCTCTCAGCCCTTTTTAAAAGTGGCATCTGAAGTGTCCTGTTCCCCAGAGCTGGATTACGTGCTGAGGCTTGCGGAGAGCCAACCCAGGGAGCAGCGTGTGTTCATCCGTCTGTTTCGTTCATTTGGTGAAGGCTTAGGAAGCTCCTGGGGTGGCTACCCGCTTCTTGAGACAGTCTCACTGTATTGCCCAAGATGGAGTATGGTGGGGCAGTCTCAGCTCAGTACAGCTTCTGCCTCCTGGGTTCAGACAATTCTCATGCCTCAGCCTCCTGAGTAGCTGGGACTACAGGCGTGTGCTACCACACCTGGCTAATTTTTGTATTTTTAGTAGAGACAAGGTTTCACCACATTGGCCAGGCTGGTATCGAACTCCTGGCCTCAAGTGATCCGCCCACCTTGGCCTCTCAAACTGCTGGAATTACAGGTGTGAGTCACTGTGCCTGGCTCTTGATTTTTATTTTAATGAAGCAATTTGGACTGTAAAGCATTTTAAGTTATATAATTGGTTTAAACATTTAGGAGATAAAATTGGCAGAGTAGGTGATCAGTGGGTTGTAGGGTGACAGAAATCAGGAATTTATCTAGTGTGTGTTGACTTACGGGGCACTAGACCTTGTTGTGGGCACTGGTGTACAGTAGTGGACAGGCAGTCTGCGGTCCTGCTGTCCTGGAGCTAGTAAATGATGCCCAGGTTCCTGGACTATGTGACTCATTCATTGAGGCAGAAACCCTGAAGGGAGGAGCAGGTGTGTTAGGTGGGGCGGGTTGGATGAATTTTGGACAGTGTATTCCAGTTGGAGTTTGGCATGACATCAGAGAGGATGGGCAAGGCTACTCGGGAGGGTGGTTTCTGGCAGAAGACAGAAGTTTTTTCTTAAGCTCCACTGATACTGTCATGGAGCACAGGTGAGCTTCATAGGAAGTGTGTGTGTTTTTTTTTTTTATCTTCATCATCCCAACCACCACCACATGAGGCAGAGCCCATTCACCCATTTTACTGATGAGGCAACTGATGGTCAGAACTAAGGGCTCAGGGATAGGAAGTGAGATCCAGGCCAGGCTCCAGCCTCGAGCTCGAGGTTCACACTGTCTCTGTTGTGCTCTTCTATCAGCTCCTTTCTTTTTTTTTTTTTTTTTGAAATAGAGTCTCACTGTGGCCCAGATTAGAGTGCAGTGGCGCGATCTCGGCTTACCGCAACCTCTGCCTCCTGGGTTGAAGTGATTCCCCTGCCTCAGCCTCTCAAGTAGCTAGGATTATAGGCACCCATCACCATGCCTGGTTAATTTTTGTATTTTTAGTAGAGACAGCGTTTCACCATGTTGGCCAGGCTGGTTTCAAACTTCTGACCTCAGGTGATCTGCCCATCTCGACCTCCCAAAGTGCTGGGATTACAGGCGGGAGCCACTGCGCCTGGCCCCTGTCAACTGCTTTCATGTTTCTCTTTTCCTTGTGTCATCTGTGAGACTTGTGCTCTGTTGAGGGGAGATGAGTGGGCTTTGTCAGATTATAATTCATGAGGCATTAAAAGTGTTTACAGTTAATTCTCCCTGATGAATAGCCCCTTCCAAAGTCTGTTTTGGCTCTTGGCTCATTAAAAATTATAATTGTAGAAGTAGCAGTACGTTACTGAGATTTAGAAAACAGTTAACAGAAGAAGCCTCCCAAATCCTACCCTCCTCTAAAATCCTACTGTCCTAAAACAACTGTTATTTAAGAGATTGTTTGGTGACAAGGCGCTAAGTTCATTAAGGGATTTACCATAGTGATCTGGGGATTCTAAGTCATGGATCTCAATTTTGGCTGCCAGAGCTGAACTCACAGGAGCTGGAAGATCATCAAAGAACCTTGCTGTCTTGCTTTGGCTTTCCCTGCGTCTCCCTGCAACCTAAAAGTATTTGAAGTACCAGCATTTGGTTTTTGCTTTTCAAATAATTTTTCTAATTTAGTGGTTAACAGTTTAATTGTTAATTTATATCTCTCTAATTGCTAATAGGGATGAAAAAATTTCCATATGTTTGATTTCTGTTTTGAATTGTATGTTTATATTTTCACCTGGTTTCTTTTTGGATGTGTATTTTTTTCTTTTTTTTTTTTTCTTTGAGACAGAGTCTCACTCTGTCGCCCAGGCTGAAGTACAGTGACACAATCTTGGCTCACTGCAACTTCTGCCTCCCAGGTTCAAGTGATTCTTATGCCTTAGCCTCCCGGGTAGCTGGGGTGGCATGCGCCACCACACCTGGCTAATTTTTGTATTTTTGGTAGAGATGAGTTTCGCCATGATGGCCAAACTGGTCTTGAACTCCTGGCCTCAAGTGATCCTCCTGCCTTGGCCTTTCAAAGTGCTAGGATTACAGGTGTGAGCCACTGCGCCTGGCCAATTTTTGTGTCTTTTGTGGAAATGGGGTTTTGTCATGTTGCCCAGGCTGATGACAAACTCCTAAGCTCAAGCAGTCCATTGGGTATTGATAGTTTTCTTATCATTTTTTCCAGGTCTCCCTCCCAATATTAAACATACAGAATAGTTGAAAGAGTGGTACAGTAAACACCCATGATCCCTTACCCTAGATTTAGCAGTTAGCATTTTGTCATACATTTTACATATGGATTTTTTTTTTTTGCTGAACCATTGGCAAATCAGTCGCAGACATCCTGACGCTTCTGAATACCTCAGCATGTGTATGTGCTTTTCATGTGATGACCCCTTAACCACTTATTTTTCCCATATTTGCTGTAAATATTTTTCCTAGTCTGTTTCTTACGTCCGACTCTGTTTTCTTATGTTTTTCAGAGGGTGACATGCCGTGCCGTGCCAACATCCTGGTCACAGAGTTGTTTGACACAGAGCTGATCGGGGAGGGGGCGCTGCCCTCCTATGAGCACGCACACAGGCATCTCGTGGAGGTAGTGGACAGAGGTCTCAGCCAGCTCACACAGCACTCACACATGCACCGTGCTCCACACAGTCCAAGCCCTCAGCACCTCTCATGCACCTGGGACACCCCTCTATTCCTGGGGAGCTGTGGTTCTCCTCACTTGTGACTTTTGTGTCCCTTGAATGCCAAATCTTAATAGGTTAGAGTTGAAAAGCCAGAAACTATTTTCAAATTCAGTTCAGTTCAGCAGATATTCTCAGAAAGGCGATGTGAGCTGTCAATCCTGAGAAGTGATCAGGTGTTGGCCTGGCAGATGGAATATTTCTGGTAGAGGAGAGCAGCATGCGCTAGACGTGAGACTGAATCGGTGCGGTGGCTCCGGAACCTGCTTTGGATTTTGTGCTGTGTGGGAGGCAGGAGAGATGGGCTTAGCAACTGAGGTTAGAGAACTGGGCAGGGGCTAGATGGAGCGGGGCTTGGGGGCCATGCCCAGAGGGTAGCTGTCATCTAGAAGGTGGGGTGGCGTCGTCGGAGGATTTGAAGCAGAGGATTGATAGCAGATTTATGTAGGCAGACATGTGCAGGGCAGTTGGGGTATAGGGCTGGAGGTTGCGGGTGGGTTAAAAGGCTGTGGAGTCGTCCAGACGCTGTGGTGCAGTGGGCCTCAGCCAAGGGCCTGATAGGTGGTCCCAGGAGTTGGTGGTCCCTTAGGTGTAGGAGGTATTGATGCCAGGGTTTGGGCACCTCGGAGCACACGAAGAGGGGTAGCCTTGGGAAGGTTGGAAAGTGGTGAGGGCGATTCTTCTGGTTTAGACAGTTTGAGCTCTCTAAAGGTCAGCCAAGTAGAGAGGCCCAAGAGGCCCAGAGATGCATGGATTTAGTCAGTGAAGAGGGCGTGGTTGAGGTCACTCTGGAGAGTATGGAGGGAGAAGGTCTGGACCAGGGAGTCCCCTTGTGAGGTGGGGCAAAGGAAGCACAGCCTGGGGAATGAGGCGGGAGCGAGTCCAGTTACAGCGGCATTTCTCTACCAGAGCAAGGTTGGGAGACACCTCGCGGGGAGGCCATTTGTGCTGCTAACCTTTTACCATGTCCGGAGCAACCCCCACAACAGAGAATCATTGGTCCAAGAGGCTAGTGGTGTCATGGTGGTGAAAGCCACGTGGGTAGCAGCTGTGAGTGTGCTCTTGTTGGATCTCTGTTGCCTGGTGCATGGAGGATGTGGAGTGGATGCATGAGCTAGGAGGAAAGCTGGTCAAGGAGCTGGAGCCGCAGCCTGGGGGCTGAGTGCGCAGCAATGCCCAGCGGCGCCAGAAGGCTGGGCAGCTGAGTGGGCACCATGGTCCATAGGGCTTTGCCACAAGGAGGCTCTTGTTTTGGTGCTGGGCAAGAGCGGCACTGAAGGGATGCTGAGCCCAGAGCCAGGATCACTGGCCAGCAGCAGGACTTGAAGCATTTAAGAGTGCCAGGTAGCCGGGAACTTAGCTGACATAAGTCATTTTAGGCACAGTGTGTATTCTTTTTGAAATCTAGTACCTTTTTTTTTCCCTTTTCCAAGGGCATAGGGCTGAAAACAGTTCACTATTCTAATAGCATAAGGTGTTGGGCATTACTGAACCAACCTCATGTTAAGGAATAAACCTCTTGATCAGTGGGAATTACTGTGGGTCTGAGCACCTGATTTTTGTTTTGTTTTGTTTTTTAATATAAACTTAGGAAAATTGTGAGGCCGTGCCCCACAGAGCCACCATCTATGCACAGCTGGTGGAGTCCAGGAGGATGTGGTCGTGGAACAAGCTGTTTCCCATCCGCGTGCAGACCAGCCTCGGAGAGCAGGTCATTGTCCCTCCTGCGGACCTGGAGAACTGCCCTGGCGCGCCCTCTGTCTGTGACATTCAGCTGAACCAGGTGTCCCCAGCCGACTTTACAGTCCTCAGCGATGTGCTGCCCATGTTCAGGTACCAAGGAGCCACCATAGGTGATGGCACTTTAAGACATTTGATGGAAGTTTGGTCTTAGGAAGTTCTTTTTGCGTGGGAAGGAAACCTAGCTGCTGTCACCTGCCTCGAAGGCAAGAGTCTTTGCAGCCAAATGTCATTGCCAGTGAGGTCACTATAAAAGCTTAAAAAATGGGAGTGTGTGAGGTTAAACTCTGCTTACATTCTTGAATATTATTCCTCAGCATAGACTTCAGCAAGCAAGTCAGTAGCTCAGCAGCCTGCCATAGCAGGCAATTTGAACCTCTGACATCTGGCCGAGCTCAGGTGGTTCTCTCGTGGTGGGACATTGAAATGGACCCTGAGGGGAAGATCAGGTGCACCACGGCCCCCTTCTGGGCACACTCAGACCCAGACAAGATGCAGGTAAGAGGCAGCAGCCGAGCATGTGCCCTGTCAGGAAACTTGTTCACTGCTGTTCATGGGAAAGTAGCAGTTGAACCTTAGACCCATGAGAATTTAGAGACAGGAGGACTGTGTCAGAATCAAAGACAAAAGTTTTTAAAACACAAGCAAAGGCTAGCTGTAGTGAGGTAGCCTTTCCAGGGTGAGCTCATGGTCAGCACCCGTGGACGGTGGGCAACAGAGAAGGTGGCTTTCCTCTTCCCCTCATCATGATGCAGCTCTCCTTAGACGACCACCGCTCATCCCCTGAGTCATCCCAGGGGGCTCCCATCAGCTTGGAATAGAGAACTACAGCCTCACCTTCTGTGGCCTCGAAATCTACTTTCTCCACCCCGATAGAAAGTAGGCAGAGGACATGAAAGACAGGAAAGGAAATACAGATGACGGGGATAGTTGCCCACTCTCCCTCATAATAAGAGAAATGCAGTATTAGCTGTTCACAGCACCTGTGCTCCCAGCCTCTCAGGAAACTGAGACAGGAAGATTGCTTGAACCCAGAAAGTCGAGGCTGCAGTGAGTCGTGATTGCATTACTGCACTCCAGCCTGGGCAATAAGATGAGACCCTGTCTCTAAAAAAAGAGAGAGAGAAATGCAACTTTCAACTGCAATGATATATCATTTTCACCTATTAGTGAATAAAGTTTAAACAGTTTGCAAGCACACTGTTGGTGAAGCTCAGGGAAAAAGCAGGAAAGCGAGTCATCAGAATGTCTCAGGTAGAAAGCAATGCTGCTTCCAGATGTGGGGCTGTGGCTGGATTTGCGTCTGTGCAGAATAGTTGTGTCCAGCCCTGGTTTAGTAGAAAAAGGCCAACCTAAAGGCAACTAGCAGGGATCAAGTCCGTTATCCTTTTAGTGGGTGAGGTAGCTCTCTGTGCACTGATGTGGGGCAAGCTTCAGGGTGGATTATTACCTGACACAAAAATAAAGGTGCAGAATGGTGTGTCGTGTGGCAGCACTGGTGTTAGTAAAAACAGGAATATGTGTGTTTATGAGTGGATAGTTGTCTGGTGTACATATAAGGATATCTTTGGAAGAATTCCCAGAAATTGGTAAAACTGACTGCATCTGGGAATGGGGACTGGAGGTTAGGGGTGGAAAGGAAACATATTTTTCACTATGTGTCCTTGTATATCTTTTGAATTTTCTGTTATGTGCTTGTGTTATTTACACCCCCATCCACCCTCCCTCACTGTCCCACTCAGAGGAAAAGAAAGTGGGAAAGGTTCGTCATAATTGCCTAATGGGTTCTTCCCACCCACTGCTAGACAAAACCAATTCGCTGACACCATGGCTTTGCAATAAAAAGTTTAACTGACATAAAGCCAGCCACACCACGTGGAAGACAGAGTTATTGCTCAAATCAGTCTCCCTGAAAATTCACAGGCTAGAGTTTTTTGTTCGTTTTGAGACAGAGTTTCGTTCTTGTTGCCCAGGCTGGAGTGCAGTGGCGCGATAGCTCACTGCAACCTCCACCTCCTGGGTTCAAGCAATTCTCTTGCCTCAGCCTCCCAAGTAGGTGGGATTACAGGCATGCGCCACCACGCCTGCCTAATTTTGTATTTTTAGTAGAGATGGGGTTTCTCCATGTTGGCCAGGCTGGTCTCAAACTCCTGA
>NW_012123265.1:1562722-1565491 GCF_000951035.1 Colobus angolensis palliatus | reverse complement strand
CGCCACCTCGCCCGGCTAGTTTTTGTATTTTTAGTAGAGATGGGGTTTCTCCATGTTGGCCAGGCTGGTCTCAAACTCCTGACCTCAGGTGATCCACTCCCCCAGCCTCCCAAGGTCCTGGGATTACAGGTGTGAGCCACCGCACCTGGCCCAGGCTAGGGTTTTTCAACGATAGTTTGGAAGGCCAGGGAGTCCACTTCTGGGTGAAGTCATCAGACAGAAATGTAAAAACCCAAAAAGACATTTCAGAGGGTCAATCTTAGGTTCTACAAAGGTGGTGTTATCTGCAGGAGGAGTCAGGGAAGGCTGTAGATCTTGTAACCTAATAATGGCTTCACCCTAGCAGAATTCAGCCTCCTCTCATCCTCGTAACCTGATGATCTTTCATTAAGTTTAAGTTTAATTTTGGGGAAGGGCGGTTATCATTTAAAGTATTAATCGACTGGGCTCAGTGGCTGACGCTTGTAATCCCAACACTTTGGGGGGCCCAGATGGTTGGATCATTTGAGGTCAGGAGTTCGAGACCATCCTGACCAACATGGAGAAGCCCCACTTCTACTAAAAATACAAAAATTAGCCGGATGTTATGGTGCGTGCCTATAATCCCAGCTACTCAGGAGGCTGAGGCAGGAGAATTGCTTGAACCCATGAGATGGGAGGTTGAAGCGAGCTGAGATCATGCCACTGCACTCAAACCTGGGTGGCAGAGTGAGACGAATAAAAAATAAACTATTAACCAAATGTCTCCCAAAGTTAGCTTGGCCCAGACCCAGGAATGATTAAGGGCAGTTTGGACGTTAAAGCGAGATGGGGTTGGTAAGTTGAGATCTCTTTCACTGTCGTAATTCTCTCACTGTGTTTTGCAAGGGCAGTTTTGGTTTCAGGGCCAAGAAATAGAACCTGTCTCTACCCAGGAGCACCTTAGGCACCATCCTTTGTTCATGGTCCAGCCTGCCTGGCCTTAACCACTGGCTTTGTTTTAAATGCCCACCAGCTGGTTCTAGGTGGCCATAACATTGACTTCCTGGAAGGCTTTAGCAGCTTCCCCTACTCCATTCCCAGAATTACTGTGTAGGCCGAAGGGTCGTGACTGCTGGAGGATTGCTGTCAATCAGCGTACCCGTACCGACAGCAGCATGTGAGACTAAGAAGTATGTGAGCTTTAGAAGTATGTGAGCTTCTCAGCCTCCCCTCCACCTTCCAGGTGCCTGGCCCCGGGTGGGTGTGTGTCCAGCCAGGCCGTGCCAGCTTCCCTCTGCAGGCTGTGTGTGTGTGTCACTCTGAATTCGCCCACAGAGTTGAGATTGGCATTGCACCACATTCTTCCTAAGACTGTGTTGCAGAATTAGCATAAGAATAATGTTAAAATGTTAGGACTTTTGGCTGGTGGCTTACTCCTGTAATCCCAGCACTTTGGGAGGCCAAGGCGGGTGGATCATCTGAGGTCCAGAGTTCAAGACCAGCCTGGCCAGCATGGTGAAACCACGCCTGTACTAAAAATACAAAAAAATTAGTTGGGCATGGTGACAGGCACCTGTAATCCCAGCTACTTGGGAGTCTGAGGCAGGAGAATCGCTTGAACCCGGGAGGTGGAGGTTGCAGTGAGCCGAGACTGCACCATTGCACTCCAGCCTGGGCAACAAGAGCGAAACTCCGTCTCAAAAAAAAAAAAAGTTAGTACTTTTAATTTGCATGTCTTCAGAGCACTACTATGTATTTTTTCTCCTTGAATCCTCTTAGTGGACAAACCAGGTAACCACAACCGTAGCCAACCCGGGACTCAGCAGGCTCCAGGGATTAGAGCAGGGCCTTGTGTCCAGGAGCAGTAGAATGGGTCCTGCCCCTGGTCTCTTGACTGTGGGTCTTGTGTTGTTTCTCTACCAGCGTTGACTTTTTGATTGGAAATTTGAAAGCTGCTAATGAATCTCCCTCACGAATTCATCAAACTGCTTTGATCCTAAGTATATTTAGCCTGTCCCACCCTGGCACAGTGGGTTCTGTCACCAGCTGTTCGGCGTTAGGACCTAGGAAGTCCCTGTGGTGGGAGCATGGGCAGGATATGGTGACAGTGCAGTGCCATGGGAGCCTAGGAGGGGTTGGGAAAGAGTACTCCTGTCTTCTTCACATACATTTGCATAGTGTGGGAATGAATAAAAGGTTTAAAAGAACCTGTATTATTCCTGTTACTATTTATTTTTCCAGAACATATCTGGTCAGATTTTCATTTTCTAGTTTTTATGTTCAAGTAGGCGTCTTAAATGCATGGAAATGTCATTCTCTGCCTTTTTGTTAAATTCAAGACCAGGCAGGTGGGCACGTTCCTTACCTGTGCTCTTGGAGTCCCACAGGGCAAAGTTTTTCTTAGTTCCTAAAGGTGACGGAATGAGCGGGCAGTTGTCTCATCAGAGTTGAGCCAGGCATCTCCTGTTTTTGTTCGTTAGAGACAGGGTCTTGCTCTATTGCTCAGGTTGGATTGTAGTGGCACCTCTTAGCTCACTGCAGCTGTGAACTCCTGGGCAGAAGCGATCCTCCCACCTCAGCCTCTGAGTAGCTGGGACTACAGGCATGTGCCACCATGTCTGGCTAATTTTGTGTTTTTTGTTGAAATGGGGGTCACTGGTATGTTACCCAGGCTGGTCCCATACGCCTGGCCTCAAGCGATTTGCCAGTCTTGGCCTCCCAAATTGTTGGATTTACAGGCGTGAGCCACCATGTCCAGCTGGCATCTACTTTTTAGGACAGTTCTTTTTCTTTTTTTTTTGAGACGGA
>NW_012123265.1:1463831-1562537 GCF_000951035.1 Colobus angolensis palliatus | reverse complement strand
TTTTTTAGTAGAGACGGGGTTTCACCATCTTAGCCAGGATAGTCTCGATCTCCTGACCTTGTGATCCGCCCGTCTCGGCCTCCCAAATTGCTGGGATTACAGGCTTGAGCCACCGTGCCCGGCCGGACAGTTCTTTTTCAAAAAGAAGCTTAACAATTATGAGAGAAATAAACCTCATTATATAAAATAAAAATATCACTTATGGTCCTCCCTTTCACTCAAAATAGCTCCCTTTCTTTGGTCCCTCTCCAAATGCGTGGGCATCGTCGGTGCTCCTCTCTGTTCCGGGCCTTCAGCAGCAGCATTTAAGATGTCTGTCCGTATTCTGCACGAGGGCTTATATCCCGTTCTGAGCCCTGGCCATTTGGGTGGGTTCCAGCTTTTGCTGGTATAAATAATTCTGTGATTTGCATTTTTATGGGAATATAACTCTTTGTTTTTTTTTTTTGTTTGGGTTTTCTTAGGATAAAATCCTGTATGTGGGCTTTGTAGTAAGGACTAGCACAGCCTATTAAAAATTGACTCTGGATCATTGTCAACCATGTTTCACAATTTAGAATCTTCGGTTATTTAAATACTTCAATTCAAAGAATAAGCCAGAACCTTTTTGTATTTTCCCAACTTTTTATTTTGAAAAATTATCAATCTACAGAATAAGTGAAAATGAACACTGATAGTCCCTTTATTAATTTAAATTTACCAGTTAACGTTTGCCACACCTGCTTTGTCTTTGTCTTCTGCCTCTCCCTGCATCTCTCTCTACACACACACAGACACACACACATGCACACACACGCTCGTGCAGTTTTTTGCAAAATCATTTGAAAATAAGTTGCAGACATCTGACACTTTACTTTTAAATACCTCAACACATATCTCCCAAGAGTGAAAACAGTCTGCAACATAAACGAACCACATGATCACACCTAAGAAAAACAGTGGTTCCATAGTATCATCTAACATATGGTTCAAAATAAAATTTCTCTGTCTCCAAAAGTCCTTGATAGCTTTTGTTTCCTCAGTCTACGATCCAGTTAGGTGTAGTGCATTGCATTTGACTGTTCTGTAAATTCCGAGTATGTTAAAGCCTTTGGAGTGTGCGCCATGGGACTATTCTGAAAAGGTTCCCCTCAAACCACGAGGTTTAAACCATTGTCTTTTCCTTCAAATGAAACATTTGGCACAGCCCTGCATGTTGGAGAGAGAGCTTTGGTGCTCCTCTGATGGGATGGGGACTGGAGCCTGCACTTGTCCCTTCCCCTGAGCCACTCTGGCAGATTGCTGCCCTTGGCCACATTATGTCTTCCTAAAGCCAGCAGGGTTCCCACAAACTTTTGGTCCACTGGCCTCTGAGTTTAGAGTTTGTTTCTTTAGCTCCTTGGCCACAGTAGCCAGCTGCAGTCTACATTGTGGACGCCTGAAAACTGGCAGTTCTCTGGTATTTGGCTCCTGGATTTGCTCATGCTGCGGCATGTTGACAGCTGACTCTGTTCCCCGTTTCAGTGGCGGGACCACTGGATGCAGTGTGTGTACTTCCTGCCACAAGAGGAGCCTGTGGTGCAGGGCTCAGCGCTCTGCCTGGTAGCCCACCACGATGACTACTGCGTGTGGTACAGCCTGCAGAGGACCAGGTGCGCCGAGCCTCGTTGGGGTGGAGGATGAGCCTCTGAAACTTGTATGTAAATTCCCCATTTACAGACCCTCTGGAGGCGCCAGTGGGTTGATTTGTGTCTAGACAGAATAATATAAGAACAAAGATTTGTGACCAATGTGTCAGTGCCCGTTCGTATGTGCCCGGGAGAGGCTGTCCTGGGTTGCTGGAATCTGTTTAGAGCAGATGCGTAGGAAAAGTCTGGAATTAGCGGGTGCTGTAACCTCTCATGCCTACTGGAGACCAGTGTCCAGATTCGTGCCCTCTAGAGACCTGTGGAGGCGCTCACAGCCCGTGTCTGTCTGTTCATCTCCTGGCCTAGTCCTGAAAAGAATGAGAGAGTCCACCAGATGCGCCCCGTGTGCGACTGCCAGGCTCACCTGCTCTGGAACCGGCCTCGGTTTGGAGAGATCAATGATCAGGACAGAACTGATCGATACATCCAGGCTCTGAGCACCGTAAGTGTCCAGCCCCTTGGCTGGTTGTGGGGAATAAGGGAAAAAGAAGTTTGTCCCCTGAGCCCCAGCACTCTGCTTATGATTTGCTAAGTTTCTTTCCTGTGTCCTCTTGTCTCTGAATGGCTTCAGCGAGCGCCTTCTGGGGTGGGCACTATGGCAGAAAGCTGGAGAGCTTGGGGCTACTCTCTGCTCTCCTGGGAGAGCCTCTGGCTGGGCTCCTGCTGGATGCCTTTGCCTTGTCAGGCACAGTCGTTACTGTGGGTGGTCGCAGTGGATTCGGCCACCCCTCTCCTCTTTTCATGTGTTGCCACATTTCTCCAGTTTTCTAAAGTGTAGGTCTGATCATGTGACTCTCCTGCCTGAAAATCTTTGCTCCCTGCTACCTGTAGCAGGAGACTCGGCCTGGGGATTACAGATGGGGCTTAGAGGGAGGCTCTCTTGAGGCCCTTGGGGGTGTGGACAGAAGTAAGTGTACACGTGTGCATTCTGGAGGATGGGGGAGGATCCAAGCCATCCTGAGTTTCTCTCAGAGGGATCTGTCACCCAGAAAGGCATCCCTGCCTTTGGGGAGTCAGTTGTGAACCCTCGAGCCTTGGAGGCTCTTAGCTGTCTGTGCTGTCACCAGACAGGGAAGAAGCCTGTTGTGATGGACTGGGAGGTGGCCTGCATGTGGGGCAGGCCTTCAGTAGGGCCTCTAGGCTGGGTTGAGGAGTGTCTTTTCTGACAGTGGGGACAAGTAGGGAGACGTGAGCAAGGCGGGCGTGTTTGAGGCTGGGGGTGGTTACTGCATGAGGACGCAGGGGCATGGTCCGAGGTCTGGGCAAGCGGGGTGAGAAGGGAAACATTTCTGACAGCTTGCCAACAGGAATCTTCTGGCAAACTGGAGGAAGCCCTGTGCTGAGGTTGCCCGTTCCCCGCAGGTGCTGAAGCCGGACAGCGTGTGCCTGTGTGTCAGCGATGGCAGCCTGCTCTCCATGCTGGCCCATCGCCTGGGGGTGGAGCAGGTACAGACGCGCACCCTTGTCAGCCTCCTGAGGTGGGCTCGTGAGTTAGGGCGTTGTGTGGTCCGGGTACACAATTCTGTGATCAAGGCTCTTTGCAAGGGCCACTGTCGTGGGTGCAGCATGCTCGGGTCAGGGGCTGGGGTTTACTGCCTGTGTGTGCGGGCAGGCGTCAGGCTGCCCCAGGGAGGGAATGAGTGCAGGGAGGGTTGTTCGGGTGTGCCCTCTGCCTTGGGATGGTCTTGTCGCATTTTAATCTTTAATTTCTTCTCTGTTAAGTGAATATCTTACAACTAATAGCGTGGTGTTCCCTTTAGGTATTTACAGTCGAGAGCTCAGCAGCTTCTCACAAACTGTTGAGAAAAGTAAGTGAGAATTGTTGTTGCTACAGTAGGAGAGGACCTGTGGGATCTGGGTTGATGGCTTTGAAGTGGCATTGGCCCGGGGGGACGAAGGAGTGGCAGCTCACTTGCACCCCTGTGTTGTCTTGGCTGCTGCCTGGAGAGCAGCCAAAGGCCTTGGGGGCTGTCACTGAAATTAGAGGCAGGCATTTGCACTCTGCTTTGTTTTTTTGTGTCTGAAGTTGAGGCTTTTCTCCTCACTTCACATAAAGCTCCTGTTGCCGTAGAACTGAGTGTAGGGTGTGTTTCTGGGACATCCGTGCCGAGGGAGCCAGTGCTCACAGCCTGATGGGAGATGCCATTTCTCTCCCTGGCCAGTAACTGGTTTCATTTCCTCCCCAAAGGGGAACCCCCTTCACCAGAACTACAGGCCCGCACTGAGTCCTGGTGTGCGCCAGCGGGAGAAATTTCTTCTGCTTTCATCACATTCTGCTCCTGATCTCATCCGTGGTCTATAGGATGCCCCCCAAGGAGAGAATTTCCACAAAGCAGATAAAAGGGGTGCTCCAGAACTATGTGCCAGAAAATTCAAAGCGGAGAATGCAACTTTGAGAGATTTTTTTTCCTGACAAAAACAATGGTATGAATACAGTAATTTTACGGTTTTCTTTCTAAGATCTTCAAGGCTAACCACTTGGAAGATAAAATTAACCTCATAGAGAAACGGCCGGAATTATTAACAAGTGAGGACCTGAAGGACAGAAAGGTGAGTAGCGGGAGCCTTTTGGCCGCGCAGGGCTGTGTTAGGGTAGGCAGCACGGCACTGAGGTAGCCCAGGCCCCACCCTATCCTTGGGGTCTCACAGTGGGTCCTCCACGTAACCTTACCTCCTAGGAGCTCCCATTGTCGAGGCTTTCATGGAGCTGCCTGGTGAGCAGATGGTTGCACTGCTCTTTTTTTTTTTTTTTTTTTTTTTTTTGGAAAACAGGGTCTCGCACTATCGCCCAGGCTGGAGTGCAGTGGCACGATCTTGGCTCACTGCAGCCTCGACCTTCCAGCCTCAAGCGATCCTCCTACCTCTCCCGAGAAGCTGGGACTATAGGCATATGCCATTACGCCCGCCTAATCTTTATATTTTTTGTAGAGTCAGGGTTTCATCATGTGGCCCAGGCTGATCTTAAACTCCTGGGCTCATGCCATCTGCCAGCCTCAGCATCCCAAAGTGCTGGGATTACAGGCGTGAGCCACCACACCTGGCTGTACTGCTCTTAGCTCACCCTCATCTCTGCTCCTTCAGGTCAGGACAGAGCCTCTCTCTTAGCTTTCCTAGGAGCAGAGCGTGTCCTTTCCTCTCCATCGCACTCCTGTCTTCACTCCCCGTCCACGGCTTCCTGCTGCAGTCAGGCTTCCAGGCCCTGAAACTGCTTCTACCAGCAACCTCGTCGTTACTCCCATGGTCTCCCTGCAGGCTTCATCTACTCTACCTGCTTGTCCTTGTGACCTGGGACTTCTTCCTGTGCTGGGGAAGTCTCTTTCCACTCACCTTCCTGACTGTCCTTCCCTCGCGCTGCTCCGTGGCAGTCTCCCCGTGTCCCCCGCTTCCCTCTGCTGCATCCTCTCTGGTAATCCTGTTCCTTCTCATGTGTGAGTCAGTAACCGTCAGAGCCGGCCTTCACTCGTTGCAGTTTTGGATTCAAATCTCATGTCCAGCTGCTATCCTGTCACTTTTCCTTGGATATCCCACAAACCAGACTCATCTAAAGCAGAGCTGTCATCTTTCATCTTTCCTGCCAGTCTTTTTTTTAAATAACAGGTTTATTGAGATGTAGTTGACATACCACAAAATTAATGCATTTCAAGTATACAGTTCAGTGATTTTTTAAGTAAATGTATGGAGTTAAACAACCATCACCCAGTCTCATTTAGAACATTTCCGGGCCAGGCATGGTGGCACATGCCTGTAATCCCAGAACTTTGGGAGGCCAAGGTGGGAGGATCGCTTGGACCCAGGAGTTCAAGACCAATCTGGGCAACATAGGGAGACCCTGTCTCTGTAAAAAAAAAAAAAGAAAAAAAAAAGAAGAGAAAAAAAGAAAAATTAACCCAGAGTGGTGGCATGTGCCTGTAGTCCAGGAGGCTGAGGTGGGTGAGGCGGGACGATCGCCTGAGCCCAGGAGGTGGAGGCTGCAGTGAGCCATTCTTATGGCAGAGCACTACATCGTGGCTGACAGAGTGATATCTTGTCTCTAAAAAAAAATTGGAATGAAAAGAGAACATTTCTGTTACCTCCCAAATTCCCGGGAGCCTGTTGATAGTCAGCATGCTCATGCCCCGGGCCTGGCAGCCGCTGGTCTGGTTTCTGTCTCCAGTGTGTTCCTCTTCTGGCTTTTCTGAAAAGTGAGCTACACAACGTGTGTGGTCTTGCGAGTCTGGCTCCTTTCACTGAGCATAATATCTTTGAGGTTCACCCATTTCGTTCTTTTTAAGGCTGCATAGCATTCCGTGGTGTGGCTGTCCATTCACCTGCTTATCGACAGTTGGATTGTGTCCAGTTTCTGGCCACTTTGAATAAGGCTCCTGTGAACATGGGTTCACCGGTCTTAGGATATGGGTCCTCAGTTCTCTTACGCAGATGCCTTGGTGTGGATTGCTGGGTCGTGTGGTAGTTACGGTCAACTTTTTAAGCAGCTGCTGAACTGTTGTTCGAAGTGGCTGTCCATTTGACATCCCCATCGGTAACGTCTGAGGGTCCAGGTTCTCAGATCCTCACCAGCACTTGGCATTGGCTTGTTTTAGCATAACCATTTTAGTGGGAGTGTGGTGATGTCTCCGCATAGTTTTAATTTGTATTTGCCTAATGACTGATGATGGTGAACATCATTTCTTGTGCTTATGTCTTGCTTGGTGAAATGTCTATTCAAGCCTTTTGCCCATTTTAAAAATAACAGTTTTATTGAGATACAATTCACATACCTTACGATTCACTCAGTGATTTTTGTGTATTCATAAGGTTGTGTAACCATCGCCACATCAGTTTAAGAACCCTTTCGTTACCCATTGGCAGTCACGCACCATTTGTCTGCAGTCCCCCAGCCCAGGGCACCCGCTCTCCTCCTTTCTGTCTTTAGCTCGCCCATTCTGGGCGTCTCGTGTGAATGGAATCAGGCAGCGTGTGGTCTTCCGCGGCTGGCCTCTCATACGGCTTCATGTTTTCAGGGCTCATCCATGTCATAGCCTGAATCAATACCTCATTTCTCTTTCTTAATAAGATTCCATTGTGTGGATAGACCCTGTTACTTATCTGTTCATCAGCTGGTGGACATTTGGGTGGCTCCTGCTTTGAGGCTGTTGTGAGTAATGCTGCTATAAATATTCATCCACAAGTCACCCTTTTTCTCCCTCATAGATGAGGGCGTAGGAGATGATTCTGAAAGCCATTGTGTGGTGTACCGGTAGACCGGGTCATGTTGAATTGGAATGGTGGGAATGGGTGTTCTTTCCTTGTTCCTGATGCTGTGGCGGGGGGAGGCCAGGAAGCACGCAGGGCAGCCCTTTCTGTCTCCCAGCATTTCCCGCTGCATCTCCATCATCTCTGACTGGCCCCACTTTGGTGCCTGTTTGCTTGGGTCTGCCCGGGGTCAGCTGCCTCACCCTCTGCCACCCCTTCCTCTCCTCCCACCCCTCCCACCCTGCAGTCTCCATTTCTTGCCTGGACTGTTTCTGCACTCTCCCAGGTCGCCTCCGTCCCGAGCACCAGCAGATTCCCTTCCACACTTCGTGGTCCTCAGCAGGATCTTCTACATCACATTCCTTCTGATTTTGAACCCCTCATGAAAGCTTTTAGTGACACCCACCACCCCCGTCGCTGCCGCCTCCGGGATGAGTCCAGCCCCTTATCCTGTCCTGGCTCCTTTCCAGCTCCACACCCTCACCTTGGGGGATCTTGCTGTCTCCTGGCCTCACTCTTGCCCCTGCTGCTCCTCCCTTGGCTGTTCAGGCTCCTTGCCATGCATTTGTTCATTTACTCACAAATGTTCACGGAACATCTGGTCATGGCACTGGCCCACTGCTGGGGATGCTGGACCGCCAGTCCCTGCTCTTGTGGTGCTCAGAGCCTGGGGAGGGAGACGGAGTAAGTCCTGAGATAAAGTGTCCAGTGAGGGTTGACAGGATGCCACTCCGGAAGCCCCTCTGGCACATTTATTTCTGGGGTCCCGCCATGACCCCCTTCCTTGCTTTTTTCTGTCGCATGGGGTCAGCTGCACTTTGTCTGCTTCCCTCTTCCACTCTGCTCTCCTGAGCAGGGGACTCATATCTGGTTGTATTCTTTAAAGCCTCCAGGGCAGGTACAGAGCGCCTTCCTGCCTTGCTTTTTGACTGAGGGAGAGAGGGACTGAGGGAGGGAGGGAGGGAGGGAGGGAGGGAATGAGTGACTGAATGAGTGAGGGAGGGAGGGAGGGAGGGAGTGACTTGAGTGACTGAGTGGCCTATTGCTCCCTGTTCCTGTGAACGCTCCTGACACCTCCTGACACATGGGCCCTGCTTCTCGCCCTGCTCACCAGGTCTCTCTCCTCCTGGGTGAGCCGTTCTTCACTACCAGCCTGCTGCCCTGGCACAACCTCTACTTCTGGTACGTGCGGACCGCTGTGGACCGGCACCTGGGGCCAGGCGCCGTGGTGATGCCCCAGGCGGCCTCGCTGCACGCTGTCGTTGTGGAGTTCAGGGTAGGCCACCCGGGGGTGTTGCAGAAAAAAGCAGAGGAGGCAGGTGGGGAACCTTGTTTTCTTGCAGGAAACTTGGGCGCCTGTAGAGCAACTCGGGCCTTGATGATTGGAGCTTGTGTTTTCTTTCTGTGTCAGCACACTGCGGGGTTGAATAGAAGATGCTTGCCTTTTTAAAAATGCGATAATTTGACATATGAAATGGAAATGGCTGAGTGTTGTCGTTTTACAATTGTGGCTTATCAGAATAATTAAAAAATACAAATTAAACATTTCAGAAGCCATGCCGTGTGGCCTGCTCTGCTCTCATTAAGAGCCGAGGCTTTAGTTGTTAAAAGCATTTTGAGATGGGAGAGTCAGCTGCTTTATGCAAGAAAAAATGGAAAAGCTTCCTTTTAATTTTCTCATCAAAGCAGAACCACAGTCAATAAAGTCATTTTGGGAAGGGCAGTTTTATTAAAAGGATTTCGAAAAGCTTTACCCTGGATGGAGAGCGTATCTCGTTTGATGAGAGTGGTTTTCTCTCTTAGCTTAGTGGCTCCATCACAAATTCTGGGCATTTCTCCTGTGTTACTTGTTTACCTAATCAGATTTCCACATGAATACTGGTTTTCATGGCCAAAGAGGGGATGTCATGATCCATGCGTGTGACCAGGAGGAAGGGAGGGAAGGCTGTGTGGCCTGAGTGTCCTCTGGATTCCTCTTGGCAGGGCCTTTTTCTTTCCCCGGCATCCTCGTGAACTGGAGATGATGCTGGGGAGAGAATTGGCTTACAGATTTCTTCCTGAAGAAATGGTGTTCAGGATGGCCCGGACAGGAGTGTGCAGTCCCCAGCCTGGTAGCTTTGGCTGACTGTCCCTTAAAGGAGAGGACTCAGGTGTCATGTCGGAGCTTGCAGGTTCCCGCCCAACCCAGTCTGTTACAGAAACCGCTGTGGATCTTTGTTCTCTCTGAGCCCCTTCATGCTTGGGGGTCTCTTTCAGGTGTGCAGGGAACAGCAAGATGTGCGTCTTGTTCTTGCTGCCGCACTTCCCTGTGCCCTGGCGGGCGGGTGTGGACGGGGCTGCTCCTTCCTCACAGGACCTGTGGCGGATCCGGAGCCCCTGTGGTGACTGCGAAGGCTTCGATGTGCACGTCATGGACGACATGATTAAGGTAGGCAGGGCCACACTGCGCTGTCCCACCCACCTGCTCCTGTGGCACAGGCCTCTGACAGGGTCCTGGCTTGGGCAGCACGGGCTCTTCTGTTGGGGGCAGTGAGGTCAGGTGCTGCCATTTTGTGTGGTTCACCATGAGCATTGCTTGGTACCAGCCCTGTTCTTGGCTCCGTGCTGTCACCCTGAGTCAGAATCTCCACTGGGCCCGCACGTCCTGTCATTGGAGCTACCCCCGCCAGTGCCAGCAGCTTGTTTCCTGTTGGGGCAGCCTTTCCAAAAACAGTCTGGGAACCTTCTTAAGCAGTCATTTCCACGGTGGGGGCTCCATTCCCGGGGAGGGGTACCTGAGGAGTGTCCCACAGGTTATTTACATGGTGTAGGAGTTGGCAGCGCCCTGAATAGTAGTAACTGGGCCTACGTTCCCCAGAATCATGGGCCGTCCTGACAGTGCCAGTGGTTCTTGGATTCGTGGGGACTGAAGCTGAGAGTCCTGTTCCATCCATGTGAGAGGGGCAGGGTGAGGAGCATGGGCCGTGCTGTGTATTAAGGAAGTGCACGTGGCTCCTGCTTGTCATCCCAGCACTCTGGGAAGCTGAGGCAGGTGGATTGCTTGAGACCAGCCTGGGCAATATAGCAAGACCCTGTGTCTACAAAAAAGCTAGGCATGGTAGTGCACACCTGTATTCAGAGCTACTCAGAAGGCTAAGGTGGGAGGATGGCTTTAGCCTGGGAGGTCGAGGCTGCAGTGAGCTACATTTGCGCCACTGCCTCCAGGCTGGGTGAGAGAGGAAGACCCTGTCTCAAAAAAAAAGAAATCTCATGGACACCGGAGGAGCGGGAAGCAGCGGCGGCCCCGCAGCAGCAGCTGTGCACGGGGAGGTGGGGCTTTTCTGCTGCTGCTCACCTTTCCATTCACATTTTCCCACAGTGAACATGGATTGCCTGTGTGTGAACACTTTTAAGTAAATTAAACCTAGTGGATATTTTCAGTTTGCATCTTGCCTGCCCCTCACAGCAGATCACTGTTCCATGCTTCTAGAAATCTCCTTCGTGCTGAGCCCTACATGCTCTGGATCCATGTGCTGTATTCCTCCCTTGGGCCCCTGCTCTTGGCCTGCCCAGCCTGGCTGTCCCCGTCCCCTCTTGGTGACACGGTTCTGCCACTCTGGTCCTGGTCAGTGTCTGTCTCATGTGTGCCCGGACAGATGGCCGAGAGCGGTGGGTATCCCACAGTGGGGCGCCAGGCATGTTTTTATGCTTTCCAAATCCACCCGCCCTTCCCCACCCTCAGCCTGGCCCTTCCAGTGCCCTGTCTTAGACCTGGCGCCACTTCACACGACCAGCCAGGCCCAGGGCCCTGGGCATCCTCCCTCGCGAGTCCTCCCATCCCCTGCCATTAGTCTTCGTGCTCCCGGCGAGCCTCCAACCCGGGCTGTCCCCCGACTGCTGCCGTCCTGGTTTGGGCCCCTCCTGCTCTGGCCGTCCTCCACAAGGAGCCCACATGAACTTGTAGATCTGAGTCTGGCCACATCCCCACTGCAGGAATGCCCCGGATAGCTCCCCACGCCACCCCTGCAGAGTGGCCCAGCTGGCCTGGATGCCCTGGCCTGCTCTCGTGGCTTAGCTCTATCCTCAAGGCCCCCTCTGGCCCTTCTGCCGGCTCCCATTTGACTGTCGGCTCCCCTCCTCCAGGCAGCTTTCTGCATCCCTCCTGGATGCAGGTGCCCCCAACCTGCCTCCAGGCACCGGGGCTGTACTGTCACACATTTATCCCTCCCCATGGCCTGGGGCCCACCTGTCAGGGCCACACAGCTGTGGCGGTCACCAAGTTTCTAGGTGCTGGGTGTTCTCACCAGTGATGTAGACATGTGGTCCTCAGAACAGCTTGAGACAGGCGGCACCACCCCATCTTAAAAATCCGGAGAGCGAGGGCTCAGAGCCAGAGGTGCCTGGGGAGCCACTGATGAGACAGGAGTGGCAGAGACAGGAAGCGGCTGGTCTGCTGGGCGCTCGGCATCTTTATGGGAGAATACACAGCCCTTGTGACTGCAGTCAGTGGGAGCCAAGCCGGGGAGGGGTCCCTCTGTCTGGCTGCCGGCCTGTCTCTGCAGCCCCCAGGCCCCTTTCTGTTCGCAGCGTGCCCTGGACTTCAGGGAGAGCAGGGAGGCTGAGCCCCACCCACTGTGGGAGTACCCGTGCCGCAGCCTCTCCGAGCCCCAGCAGATCCTGGCCTTTGACTTCCGGCAGCTGGTGCCCCCACGGCCCCTGTGTGCCGAGGGCACCATGGAGCTCAGGAGGTGGGTGTAGGGAGGGCCCGGGGGGCAGGGAGGGGCTGCCGCGTGCCCTTGGAGTTCTCACCCCCATGGTGAGCACAGCTGGCCTGGGAGACGCTGACACGTGGATGGGGTATTCGTCCTTCCCACGACCTTGCCCTTCCCTGTCAGAGTGGTCCTACGTGTGTGGTGGTTCCCACGGTCCCATGTGTGCCAGTCGGCGGGGGGAGCCAGGGAGGGCTCTGCTCACTCCCCACAGCTGAGGCTCCCTTATTGAATCACACCTCAGAAAGATGGGAGCTTAGTTCCTGTGGTCACCGATGCACCGTTTTCCTGAACCCTCCTGGGAGCTGAAGCAGGTCAGGGTCAGGGAGTGCTGCTGGCGTCCAGGCACGGGCAGCCCTGTCCCACTCCGGCCCTCACCCCACTCTCGCCCGAGGAGTGACTTCTTCCCCGGAAGCACCTCCCAACTCGGGACAGGCAGCCAGGCAGGGCGGACGCCGCCACCTGAGCTCCCAGGGTTGCTGTCTGGGCTATCAGAGGGGCTTTCCAGCCTTCAGTGCCAGGCTGTGCCTCAAGCCCCCCGGACCCTGCAACCACACTGGCCCTGCCCCGTGTGTGGCCTGGCTGCAGGGCTCGGGTTGGCTCAGGCAGGGCTCGGCTGCGGCTGTTCTGGCTGGGGTTTTTCTGAGGAACATTCAGTTGGATGCGGCACTAGGAGCTCCCGGAGGGGCAGGAAGGAAATGGGGAAAACCACAGGTTTCTGGAAAGCAGCAGGAGCTGCAGCCGTGCCCCCCTGCCTCTTGTGTGACTGCTTCTGCTGGGCCCCCCTCTCCTTGGCAGGCCTGGGAGGAGCCACGCAGCAGTGCTGTGGATGGAGTACCACCTGACACCGGAGTGCACGCTCAGCACTGGCCTCCTGGAGCCTGCAGCCCCCGAGGTAGTGCCTGCGCGCCGAGCCCAGTGTGTGTGCAGACCCTGAGAGCAGGCGCCGCCTGGGGAGGCCTCCCTGCCCCTGTGCTCCGGGTGTGTCTCACAAGTTCTTCGGGCCAGATGATGACCCCCCGGGTGGTTCTGGGACATCTGGCCCCTGCGCAGCTTCTCTCTGCTGCGAGCTGCTTGGCCTGGAGCCTGGCCAGGAAGGAGGCTCAGGTACCAGGGAGCTCTCACCATCTTCCTGCTCTTCATCCTACAGGCAGGCTGCTGCTGGAACCCCCACTGCAAGCAGGCTGTCTACTTCTTCAGCCCTGTCCCGGATCCCAGAGCACCGCTGGGCGGCCCACAGACGGTCAGCTACGCGGTGGAGTTTCACCCCGACACAGGCGACATCACCATGGAGTTCAGGCTTGCAGACACCCCAGACTCACCACTCCTAAGCAATAAAGTGGCCTGAGGGCTGTGGCTTCTGAGTGGCTCATGGCTTTCTAGTGGGGAAGGCTGAAGGCTCTCCTCTCCTCTGCGGGAGCTGCTCAGCCTCGGGGATGGGAGAGACTGCGCCACGTTGTATCTTTGCACTGCTGGCCTCTGGCTCCAGCTGTGGCAGGGAGCATGAGAGGGTGACTGAATTTGGAGCCCTGGAGGGGTGGGGGAGACCCCCCTGCTTGTGCTTCTGAGGTGCTGAGAAAGCTCCAGCATGGAGACATCTCTCCCCGGCTGGGGAGGAAGTGGCACCACGGGGGGCTTGTGGGGCTGGCGGGTGGGGTTGTCCACGCCACCCTTGGCGAGCAGTCCCCATGGCAGGAGCCTGTCCTGCCCGTCCCACTCGGGGATCTCCGGGTCCCCCGTCCCACTCGGGGATCTCCGGGTCCCTGCTCTTCTGGCTTCTGCTAGGAGGGTGGAAACACTGAGTATGGCTGGGTCTCTGGGGCTTGAAGACCCTGGCTGGGCCTGGGTTCTGGCCCTTTCACCTGCCGGGTAACTTCAAGCCACATCCATAGGTGTCTGGCCTCAGTGCTGCACCAGCTGGTAGCCTGCCAGGACCTGAGACTGGACACAAGGCAGCTGTCCCAGAGCAGTTACTGAGATGCAGACCCAGGAAAGCGGCTATCAGGGGAGCCGGGAGGCAGCCCTGTTCCCTGTACCACCCTCGGATTGGAAAGCCCCTCCTGCAGGTGGGGTACAGCAGGGAGCAGCCCCGCTTCACCAGAGAGGCCAGAGGCGCCGTGGCCTTGCTTCTCTCACACACTAACCCCCTTTGGTTATGTTCCAGCTCTCAGGTAACAGCAGACACCAAGTGAGAACCCAGTGAGTGGCCTCTGGCTCACAGCTCAGGAGGTGAGGCTTGTGCCAGGCCAACCGAGCTGCCTGTATGAGCTGAGTTCTGGTGTCCTCGGATTTAGGCAGACTTGGGCAACTCCTGTCCTGCAGTTGGAGGCAGGACCTCCATCCTCTGCCCCCAGGCGTGCCCCTGAGGCCTGGCCCCAGCTTGTCGCTGAAATAAGTGGAGAACACCAGCCTTGAGCCTCACAGTTTTATTTTCTGCTCGTTATCCATCCTTCCTTTCAGCACCAATAAGGAAAAAGAACACCTCTCATCTCAAAATATTTTATCAGGTGTCAAGATTTGTTTTTCTTCTAGGGAAGAACCGTCTGGATATATATCGGATAATGTTACCAAAACCGTACGTGTGCGTACCATAGAAAACCCCTAATGTCCCGTGAAGATACAATACAGAAAAAATACAGAAATTAAAAAAGTTTTTTTATAACAGTATTTCTAAATCTCAGCAAGTTAAAAAGCAATAGTTAAAAAGCATCAAGATTAATATACTTAAAACTTAAGGTGGTTATGGACAAATGAAAATGAACATTTCCTTCCTCAGCGGCCCCCGCGCCTCGTAGCTTCCTTTGAGACTGGGCCTAGGGCAGGCACAGAGCCTTGGTGTGGGCCTCGGGTGACCCGTGTGCCCACCCCTGCTAGGCCTTAGATGCCACAGAATCTGAGATTCAGCAATGTTTCACTTAAAAAAATCAGTGGAAGGGCCTGGCCTGTACACAAGGCCTGGGAATCCACAGGCAGCCACTATGAGACACGTGGGTAGGGGATCCCGGCCTTGGCGCTGAGGGAGGTGTGCAGGGGCCTGGGGGCCGCACGTCCTTACTCTGGACGCCAGGACCTGACTAGGCAGAGGCAACCCTGTGATGACAGAAAATGACTTGCCTAAGGCTGCCTGTGATGTGAGGTGGGAGGGGAGGAGCGTGCGGCCCTGACTCCCACGCCTGCTGCCCGGGGTGCCTGGGTGGGGAAGCTATGCTGGGGTCTGGTGTGGGGGCCCTGCCTGGGCCTCAGCTGCTGTGTGTGTGCAGGCAGCCAGCACGGGCTCGGGGTCTAAGGGTCCAGGGCCAGCCCAGTCGCTTGTGTGAGCAGAGTCCCAGCTGCTTCTGGGAGTCGGGGGGGGGGGGGGGGGGGGCTCCACAGCATGAAGCCCAGTCAAGGTTCACAGGCCAGACCCGTGGAGGGGCGGGCCGAGCAGAGAGCCCAGCAGGACGCTCGCCCTCAGCAGCCCCTTCCTGGCTCTGGACTCTAGGGGGCAGGGCTTGGACCCAGGCACAGACGGTGCTTCCCAGGCCAGGTGAGTTCAGCCAGGCCAGTGTCACAAGGATGCACGTCCTAGCGCCAGGCTCCCCGGGCTCCGCAGCGTCGTCTGCCCCAGCAGAGGGCTGGGCGTCTGGCTGGCTGCGTGGCCTCCTCTTGGTCCCTCTTGCAGCTCAATGGGTGACAAGGCACAGCATCAGGGCACCAGCACCAGGAGGGGCTGATAGCAGACAGCAGGTCCTGGTGCTCCCTCCAGCCTCGCCAGGTAAAGCCAGCCCTGGGCCAGGCTAGGTACAGGGCCAGGGCACCACGAGGAGCGGAGGTCAGCGGGTATTGTCAAAAAGTCCCTCAAGTTGAGTCTCAAACTTTGAAACAGACAAAACCTTCGCGGCATGACAGGAGCAGCCCTGGCGTCTGTTAAAGGCAGGTGGGCAGAGGCAGTGCTGCCGAAGGGGCCTGGGGGCTGGAGGCAGATCGGGGACCACAGGCTGTTGGCCAGCTCTGCCATGCAGAACCTGGGTGCCAGTCTGGGCATGCGGCAACTGTCAGCCTTGCTGCCCCAGCCCGTGCACTGGTGAGGGCCAGGCTGCTGTCTGCACCTTGGCTTCCTGCCTCCTAGGCCGGGGTTCCCTTGTGGCCTTGGTGTTGGCTGGGGTAGCTGTTGAGGATGGACCTGGGAGACCAGAGCCGCAGACCTAGGGGGCAGGCAGGGGTTCCTGAGCTCAGCCGGCACGCAGGTGGGGCATGTCCCCAGGGAGGGATTGGTCCCGAACCAGAGAGGTGTCCGGAGGGGAGAGAGGATTGGCAGAAAGAGGAGGATGTGGTGGCTTTGATAGAAGAGAAGCTACAAATAGGTTATTTTCAAAATCAGAATCCCCCCACCCCCCTTTATGCTGAGTCCCTTCTTCCTGTTTTTAAAAAAAAAAAAATAGTGGATGCTGTCTTCTCGGATTCCCCGTTTATGGCTCCACTGCCCAGATGGGAGGCGCCCGGAGGAAGCCCGGGGCGCCAGAGCCTGCCGGACCCTGTTGTGCCTGGGCTGGCGAAGGGACCCCGTCTCGGGAAGAGCAAAGTTCTGTGAGTGACTTACAGACCCTGTGAAGTGAGGGTTGGTTTTGTGATTAACCTTTTTCTGTTTTTCTTTTTAAAATGTAATCGCCCTTGAATGGGAGACCCTGGGAAGAGCCCTGGGCTGGCGGGTAGAGACGCAGCCCTCGGACCCTGCGGGAGCCGGCCCACACTGGAGGCGGGAGAGCTGGTGGCCATGCCCGGGAAGTGCTTCTTTGGCTGGTTCTGATTGTGTTTGGAGTTTGGCCTTGGGTGAGGCCCGAGCAAGGGGTCTGTGGCTACGGTGTGGCACGTGGCATGCGGGCAGCGTGCATGCGAGGGTGCAGGCATGCGAGACGACATTGGCAGCAGACAAAAATAAAGAACCCTGGACGAAGCTTAAGAGATACAGAGAGTACATGAACCCGGTCCTCATACTAACCCACGGGTTACAAACTCGGTTGTGCTGTAGATTTATAGAAAATCACGTTGTGAAAGAATGGCACTGGTTAGGCAGCCGGAGGCTCCCGGGGCGGGCCTGACTCCTCTGTCTGTCTGCAGTGAGGCCCAGAGGCGCAGAGCAGCGCAGCTTCCAGGTTCCCGGGCACTGACTGTGGCTCCCTCCCTGTCCCTGTCCTCCTCCCCCAAGCACCGGGAGCTCGATGGAGGGGACACGGCCCAGGGATGGGCTGCGGCTCCAAGGGCTGGCAGAGGCCCCGCTGCTCCAGACGGTCTATGCCTCGTCCTCCCCTGAAAACACGGTCAGTCGCATGGCTACTGGCAGGTGGTCCGTCAGGCCGGACAGCTGGGTGATGAAACTGAATTCTTCCACCTCCTGGGGTGAGCGGGAGAGGGGAGAAACGGCCTTGGTCAGATTCCAAGGGCATCCTGCAGGGAGCGGGCTGGGGATCCCCAAAGTGAGGCCCCTGGCTGGGGTGGGCTGGGACCTGGAGGACCTGGGGCCCTAAGGGTTTGAGGGAGTGACGGGGCGTGGGGTCTCAGGGAGTCAGCTGTCGAGAGCTGCAGGGCCCAGGCCCCACTCTCTCTTTGCATGGGCCCGCCCGACTCACGGCCTTCCAGTCCGGGCACAGCCCCTCCTCTGCGTGCAGCATGTAGTCGATGCGCCGGCCGTTGCCCTTCAGCAGCTCCTTCCGCCCCTTCTGGCCCGAGCTCTTGCTGGTGGGAAACGCCAGGTACTCCCTGCGGCCCTCCTCGCTCTCCAGGACCCTGTCCACACATGCAGGAGGCAGGTGAGCCCCCATGCCCACCCCTGGGCCTGGCAGGAGCTGTGTGTGGAGCCACGGTCTCCCCCCCAGTGTGGGAGCAGGTGGTGGCACCAAAGCTCTGGGTTTAAGATCTGTCTCTCCTGCGGGCCCAAAAAGGGCCTCAGCTGGGGGCGGGCCCAGTCGCCTGCGGGTTCCTGGCTGAATCGGGGCTCCGGAGCCTGTCGAGGTGTCCTGTCCACGCCAGCCTGGCCAGCACTCCCTTTCCCTTTCTGAACTCGGACAGAACTGATCCCACCCGTTCCCCAGAATGGGCTTCTGCCCTGAGCCAACAGGGGGCTGTTTTGGGGAGCTTGGTCTTTGCCGTGAGTCTTGGGGACCCCTGTGACTGTTGTTCCCAGGTTGACGGGGCTGATGGAACCAGGAGAGCACCTCCGAGGAGTCTCATGTGGGGCTGTCCCTACGTGGCTGTGTGACTCTGCTTATGTCACCGAGCCTCCAAGCCTCCGTCTCCTCCTCTGAAACGAGAGTGGTTGCTGTGGGCCCCGAGACACTTCAGGGAACAGGCTGTCATCCCGCTTCTGAGTGAGGAGACCCATGATGGTGCTGGGGATCCACAGTGAGGGCAGGACGCTGGAGCGGGGGGATGTGACATCTGGAATCCCTTTCTGGCACTGTTGCCCTGAGACAAGCAGTGTGCCTGTCTCCTTCCTGTCAGCCTGTCCCCTGGGGCCTCAGCACCACTGGGCCGGAGGCTTAGGAGCCCCTCCTGGGAGCCCCCACTGCAGAGGGCAGGCTTGGGCCAGGGCCTGGGATGGGAAGTGCAGTGGTGAGAGACCCTGCACAGGCCGCCAGGTCAGTGAGTGCCTGGACGGATGGAAAAGGGGCAGCCAGTGAGGCGGGGCCTGCAAACATGGGCTTCCACCAGGTTTTCATCAGCCTTAAGATAAATACACTAATGACATTCGGAACATTGTTACAGCTCAGAAATGGAATCCATCACTGTCCTTTGCCTTTGATAATTAATTCCAGCATCAATGATCTGAGAGTTACTGGTAGTCATTTTTTAATCATCATCATAAAAAGAATTTTCTCAGCATAGGATGATGTTTCAAATTTAGTCTATAATCTAATTAATTGGCTCAAATTAGCCGCAAGGAACCATGGCCGTGACTGCAGTCTCAGGCTGTGAATCAGAAATTGGTTCTGCTGTTGGCCTCTCAGATGTGTTCTTTACGGACATCTCACCGGGCACAAGAGTGAATGCTGGCTGGGGTGGAACTGTGTCTGCTTTGAAAATGGTCGGCTGTGTTATTGCTGCTGGTGTCTGTATTTGCCTGATTGGTACTGCAAGCTACCAGGCTGCCTGCAGCAGGCGCCATACCCAGCAACTCTTTCACAGGGGTCGACCTGTGGCCTGGGCCTGGGACATTCCAGGCCCTTTCCTGTACCCAGCAGGCAGGGGCCAGCTCCTGAAAACAGGTTTAGGAAACACCCCTAGAGATTTAGCAAGGCCAGTCCCCTGGGCGTAAGGGCCTGACGTCCACCTGCCCGGCCCAGCTTCCGGCTCTCAAAGGTGGGATGAGGGACAGGTTTCCGCCAAACAAAAGCCCTCATGAGCCCAAGCTGAGCTCTCCCGTGTGGGTCCCGCCCAGGGCCTCAGTGCCTTGTCCCCAGCCTGGCAGTGCAGTGCTTACTTCTGCAGGTTGTCGGGGGTGCACACGTCCTCATCATACAGGCCATTCGTGTCCAGCAGAGTACCTGCGGGGGAAAGGGGACGACAGCGGTCGCTGCAGGTGGGGCCCAGGCAGCCTCTAGGGGGTGGTCTCTGTGGGCACGGGCTAGCCAGGGGCAGCAGTGGGGCCCTTGCCAGCAGTGGGGTCTTGGGGGCAGGTCCTAGTGGTCTTTGAGGGAAGCCTGTGGGGAGCCCAGTCCCCATCCTCCTCCCCCAGCCCCAGCTCACCGATGGCCCACGGCTTCTCCTCCCCGGGCCCCAGGCGGCAGGGGTCCCTGTAGTGGGTGAACAGGGAGTGCTGCTGCTCCAGTTTGTCGTCTGTGCGGGGAGGGAGGAAACGCTGAGGCATCAGCGGGCTTTGCTGTCCCACACGACCTGCGCCCCTGCTTCCCATCAGTTACTCCCCACGTGCTGCCAGGTCCCCGTCCTTTAGGCCACCGCCCCTCGGTGGGATCTCGGTCCCAGTCAGGTGCCCCCGTGCTTCATTTGTCACTGCTTTTCTGTGTCCTTGAGAACACCTCCCCGGCACACGCCCTGGTCTTCAGCCTTCCCTCTGAGGACAGTTACAGTGACCACTGTCCTTGGACAGAGGAAAGAAGGTCCCCACAAGGTCTGTATGGTCATCGGATCCACGGATCAGTTATTTACAGCAAGTGTTTGCTCTTTTACCCTAATGGTTCAGATCCCTGTGCAATCACTGCCTGGCTGTGTGACCTTGGGCTGGTTCTGCACCCTCTCTGAGTCTCAGCTTCCTCCACCACACCACGTGGAGACATGCAACGCTTCCCTCTCAGGGTTGTTAAGAGACTTAAGTGAAACAGCAATTAGAATGGCAGCTGGCTCAAAGTGAGAGCGCGGCACCCCATTGATGAGTGTTACTAGTGGACTCGTCCTGCGTCTGCTTCAGAGGCCCCCAGCCTTCCTTGTCAGAGGTTCATTTTTAGGGCATCCCTGTCTCCAGCTTTCTAGGCAGAGCGTGGGCTCTTCCTGTTCTAGGATTTCCAGGGGGCAGAGAAATCAGTCTTGCTAAATACCCCACCCACACACTCTCGAGGAGCAGGAATTCTCTGAGCTGGTAACGAAGTCTGTCTAGCTGTGACTGAGCCCACAGCCTCCCCAGAGCTGGAGACCTGAGTGGGGAGGAGCCCGGCCTCACCAGAAGAGCAGTTGTCAAAGTTGAAATCTCCGCAGACGACATCAAATGCCACCAGCTCCTCGGGGTTGGCTGCGCTGGACGAGGAGGTAGATTTTCGGAAATCAGCCAGCCAGTCCTGAAGCAGGTCCAGCTGCCCACACCGGATGGCGCTGTCCTCTGCAGGGCAGAAGTACAGAGACTGGATGATGAAGCTCGCCCCAGACCCCAGCTAGGCCCCAGGCGCTGATCCCATCCCTAGAAAATCACAGGCGGGTGGCAGCCCTACCTTGCGGGGCGTGCAGGTGTGTGCAGGCGATGTACCCAACGATTCTTTGGTCCTGAGGTGTGCTTCCCACCTGCACCTGGGGGAGGAGGGGGTCAGTGCTGCCACCTGCCAGTTGCCGTGGCCCTGAGAGCACAGGACACTGGCAGTGCCCACCCATGAGGTCAGACCCTCACAAGCCAGGCTCCTGGCTAGATTCTGGGGCCCGAGTAAGGACGAGACGCGTCCTGCTTCTAGGAGCTTACGGATCTGGGCCGGAGGCGGATGCTGAAAGAAACTCTCGGCCTGTGGCCTGGGGAGTGCCGGCGGCCATCTGTGCAAAGTGTGGGGGAAGTGCCGAACCGCACCAAGGCTCCCCCGAGGCCCAGGCCCTGCCATCTCCCAGTGACCAGCATGGCCACGCCTCTCAATTCCTTGTCCACTCCTGCCTGTGGCTCTTTCCTCCCTCCCTCAGTCACACCCTGGTGCTCTCTCCCTCTGAAATCTCAGGGGGTTGCCCCTGTGCCATGGTGTGGCCTCAGAGCCCACCCCACATGGTAAGAGGCCCAGACCCTGCCCCTCCTGGCCTCGTCACCTTCTGGCTGCATCGTGAGTCATCTGCTTTACAGGCCATGGTCCCGTCGTCCCCAGTCTTGGATGAGAGCTCCCTGGTCCGTGTCCTAGGCCGGCCCCTGAACACCCCTGGCTCCATCCTGAGCCCACTATGGCGGCAGCCTCTTCAGGCCTCCCCTCTGCCGCAGCCTCCTGCTTACCTCCTTTACCCAAGACAGAGCCTTCCACCCGCCAGGTGGCTGGTGACCCTGGCAGGCCCCCAAAGACTGGCTTAATACAAATGAGCCTCTCCACTGTACCCACAGGCAACTCATAACTGCCCTACCCCAGGTGGGGGCGAGATGGGACCCTTGTCAGTGCCCGGCCCAGGAGAGGTGAGGGATGGCCATGGAGACACCCTGCACAGAGAGGTTGCTCGCCGGCTCCTCATCCCCTGTTCCTGGGATTCCCTCCCTCTTGTGCCTCTGTGCCCTCCCCAAGCTGTGCAAATCCATTCCAGACTGGGTTTCCCAAGATGAGGAGACCCCAGACCCAAAAAGCACTCCAGGGAGGTGGCTGGGCAGGACACGCCGCCTGTCCCAGTTGTGGGCTGAGGGCTGAGGGCTGCAGGGTGGGTGCCCTGCATCTGTGGAGCTCACAGCAGCGCGAACACCACAGCCTATCTGCTCCGACAGCCTCGGTCGGCTCTGTCCTTCCTTTGCTGCTGCGGTCAGTCGGGCTGGTATTATCTCCTCCCTCTGGAGGTCCTCAGCAACAGGTGCTCCTGGCCTTCTACAGCTCTTCATCGCCTTCCCAGCCCTAACATGCACAGCCTTCCTTCCCCGGCACCCAGGGGTATGGAACGTCTGGCTGTTCGGCCCCATAGGTTCACCATTCACTTCTTGCTCACAGACCCAAACCTTAGCCTAACAGCATCCCTGCCCCCAGAATGGCTGTGAGAGCACGCAGCATTGATGGTTCTGCTGCACAAACAAAATATTTATGAAGCTGCCCTGCTCAAAAGCCCACATGAGGCTGGGCACGGTGGCTCACGCCTGTAATCCCAGTACTTTGGGAGACCGAGGTGGGCGGATCACCTGAGTTCAGGAGTTCGAGACCAGCCTGGCCAACATGGTGAAACCCCATCTTTCCTAAGAATACAAAAATTAGCAGGCGTGCCAGGCACAGTGGTTCACACCTGTAATCCCAGCACTTTGGGAGGCCGAGGCGGGCAGATCACAAGGTCAGGAGTTCGAGACCAGCCTGACCAACATGGCGAAACCCTATCTCTACTAAAAATACAAAAATTAGCTAGGCATGGTGGTACGTGCCTGTAATCACAGCTACTCAGGAGGGTGAGGCAGGAGAATCACTTGAACCTGGGAGGCGGAGGTCACAGTGAGCCAAGATCATACCACTGCACTCCAGCCTGGGCGGCAGAGTGAGACTCTGTCTCAAAAAAAAAAAATTAGCTGGGCGTGCATGCCTGTAATCCCAGCTATCCGGGAGGCTGAGGCAGGAGAATCTCTTGGACCTGGGGGGCGGAGGTTGCAGTGAGCCAGGATCCCCCATTGGACCACTCTGGCCTGGGCGACAGAACCAGACTCCAACAGAACCAGTCTCTAAATAAATACATAAATAAATAAATGGCCACACGGGGGCGCCATCTTCAGGCAACTACTGCTCCTCCTCTGTGAGGATCATCTCAGGCCGGGCGTGCTTGTGCTGGGTTGGGGAGGCACATGGACATTTCTTTGCTGGGTCCTTATAACCGCTCAGGCACGTGGTAAAGTGATGCCACTTTTACCGTTGAACACACTGAGGCCAGAAGTGGAGTCGTGGGCCGGGGTCACAGGCTCACGTGGTGTAGGCAGCTTCCAGTGGGGTCTGTCGGAGCTGCTCTGCGCTGCTTTCTGAGGGACTGGTGTCTGCCAGGTGTCTTCTCAGCAGCCCGTTTGTCGGTCTTAAGGCGTAAGCCTCTCACTCACCCAGCACTTGGTGTCACCTGCCCCATGCTGCGTCCCGGGCAGGGTCGGACACCTACAGGGAGGCCTCAGACTTGGCCTGCACGACAAGAACCCACTGGAGGGAGGAGTGGCGAGGCCCTGCTGCCTCCCGCCCCGCTTCTCCCTCCTCATCGGCTGTGTGATCTTGCCAAGACCCACTTGATTATTTGCTGGGCCTTATTGATTCCTGGCTCGTGGCCTTGGGAGCCACAGAGCCTTGTGTTTCTCTTGCAAAAACAAACAATCACACGAGAGGCTGTGCCTTTGAGTCCTGGCGGGCAAAGACTGTCAACAGAAGAGGCGTCCAGAATGAGGCTCTATTGTAGGTGAGGAAAAAGGGATTCCCGTCCCTTCCTTCACAGAGCCACATCTCCCTGAAGGCTCTGAAGTCCCACACGGGAAACCACGAGGGCCTTCCGGGGAGGAGGGGACCGCTGGCTTCTGCAGCGAGTCCCTCCGGCATCCTGGCCCCTCTCCGGCTGGGCCTCTCCCTGAGGCAGCCCCACGTACTTCACTTCGCCGCACTGGGGTCCGCGTGCGCCGGGCACGCCACAGCTCTGCTGTCCTGGTGCTCTGTCTGATGGACAGACAAGACCCTGGGCACGAGGGCAGAGGAGCCCATGAAGGGAAGAGTGGATTGTGCGGGCGGCCGCTGAGGGAGCTCCATGAGGCGGTGTGGCCACATCCAGTATGGGAGCAAGACAGGCAGGGGCAAGGGGTGCAGGGGCCCCTCGTGGGGTTTGTGGCTAGGGCAGGGCTGGAGCTGAGGGTGGTGGGGGGTGGGCGGCGGGGACGCGGTACAAAGTGAAGGTCAGACTTCTCCCGAGGCAGTAGAGGGCATAAGAGGAGTCACACCTGGCCTTGGACAAGGAGGAGGGGGGACAGCTGGAGTGGGAGGGTGACCGAAACCACAGCAGGCCTGATGCAGAAGAGGGGGCCTGGGCTAAGGGAGCTGGAGATGTGGGGTACACCCAGGGCCATCTGGAAAGTGAGCTAGGGGCCAGGGATGGATGGGTCGGGCACAGGACAGAGCAGCCAAGGTGGTCCTTCTGGCTTCAGGATGGCAGAATCCAGAAAAGGAGCAGCCTGGGGCAGAGGCTGAGTCTGGTTTGCCAGTGAATGGGGGTGTGTCCTGGAGGCAGCCAAATGCAGGGCTGGGGGCTTGGGGGAGAGGTCTGGGCCAGTTCAAAGCAGAGGGGCCTCAGAAAGGACAGAAATGGAAGCTGCAGAGTCCCACTCCCAGGCAGGTACCATGGTGGTCGCTGGGAAACCCCACTGCACAGCAGCCAAACACGGCTCCAGCTCATTGCAGCCACATGGGGTGTGGAATGTGGCAGGCCTGGGGCTGCTGAGAGAACCTGCAAAGTCTGTGAAATATCTTGATTTTAAAATATTGGTCAAGGTTGGGTGTGGTGGAAAACGCCTGTAATCCCAGCACTTTGGGAGGCCGAGGTGGGCGGATCACCTGAGGTCGAGAGTTTGAGACCAGCCTGACCAACATGGTGAAACCCCGTCTCTACTAAAAATACAAAATTAGCCTGGCATGGTGGTGCATGCCTGTAATCCCAGCTACTTGGGAGGCTGAGTCAGGAGAATCGCTTGAACCTGAACCCGGGAGGCGGAGGCTGTGGTGAGCCGAGATTGTGCCATTGCACTCCAGCCTGGACAATGAGAATGAAACTCCGTCTCAAAAAAAAAAAAAAAAAAAAAAAAAAAAAAAAAAAAAAAAAAGTCAATACAAAAAATTTTTTGAATGTCATAGATCAGGTTACGGTTTGAGACCCAGGAGGTACAGGAAGATGATGAAAAGAACTTTCAGGACAGAACCTGGGAGGAGGGGCTGTCCCAGGGAGACGTTGTTGACCTCGGTGGGAACTGTGAGGTTGCCCCATGGAGGAGGGAAGTGGGAGGTGGGGAGAGGATGTGTGGACTGATCTGTGCAGAAGTGGGCTGGGGTAGGGGGCGGGGGAGGCCCCAGCTTCTGAGCCACCTGTAGTAGGGTGGGAGTAAGGGGTGGGAGTGAGGGGTGGGAGTGAGGGGCACACCCTCCCACCCTGGGCCTGACAACACATCCCCTTCTTCCCCAGAAAGTCACTCTAGCTGCTGAGACAAAAATATATCCAGAGAACAGAACACCAACGAACCATATGCCAAAATGGGAACACTGGATCTATCTGTCAGGAGTTGCTTCAATTTCAGCATCCCTTGCAGTTAATGAAGAGCAGAGGACCCAAACTCTGGGCCTGGCACAGCCACACAAGAGCCATCGAGGAAGCAGAGGTGGGGGCCAGGGCCCTTGCTGTCTGCCCTGGCTCCCGCGGGGCTTGGAGACAAGCACCGCCACTCCCGGCAGGCACCAGGTGGTGCGCCAGTGTTTCCCTGGGCAGGCAGAGCGTGGTTGCTTCTGGAGGGGAACTGCGAAGTGAGGAGACCAGCCCTGGGCAGGCCTCTGAGCCACAGCCCTCCCTGCAGAGCTGCCACTTTTTCATGTCTCACCCTAAAGGGACAGAACCCACATCTGAAGCAGCGGCTGCCTCTTGGGGCAGAAAGCCCTGTGCTACATCCACTGGCCAAATGATGCTTCAGAAAACTCTGGAAGCACCATGAGCGGCTTTTGGATAGAGAACAAAAGTCGACACTCTGAGCATCTCAGGCACAGTGGAAGATAATGTATAATGACCAAATTACCACGGCCTAAAAACTCCTCCAATCGAATCCAAATTAGCAGAAATAATTATGATTCACTTTAATTAGTGACTGTGGAAGCGAAACCACGGCTGGTGGGCAGACAGCCTTGCAGGGCAGCTGCACGACAGCCAAGAGGGAGGGGTGTCCAGGCCAGGGAAGCTAGTGACCTCAGTGAGCCAGGCGGTGTCAGGGCCTGGAGACTTGAGGGTCCCATCTGCCTGCCTGGTGCCCTTGGTCTGGGCTGGTCTCTCTGCCTCGTGTGAACGGACAGGGGCCCTGCCTCCTGCTCTTCCTCACTTTATCACTGCCACCATCTCCACGACCACCATCGCCACTCTTGCGCCGGCTTGGAACCCTTCCCAGGTCTTACTGCTCTGGTCCACTCCCACCGTCTCCTCACTTTACAGTTGGGGAAATGGTGGCTCAGAGATCTGAGGAACAGGCCCAGGATCGCCCAGATGGGTCTTTCTGAGCCCAGAGCCTCAGTGCTCATCCCTGCATTCTCGTTGACCGTGTCCCCGAGCCAGGGCCCTGGTGTTCAGCTCCAGGAAAGACTGCGTCTGCCTCCCACTCCAGCCCCCACAATGATGACTCCCCACTGCGGCCCCCCTGCCTCTAGGACCGGCGGCCACGTGGTCCTCGGGCTGGGCCGAGGCCTCCTACCTTGAGAAACAGAGCTCCCTTAGAGGCCAGGGCGTCGTCATTACACTTGTTGGGGTAACAGTGATAGGCCACGTCCATGATGGGGTAGCGGCTGGCAAAGAGGAGGCCGCTGTTGAGACACTTGAAGCTGCAGCAGCCCTGGCAGCCGTAGACCCCGACGTCGTACAGGATGTACTCGAAGTAGCCGTGCAGCTGCTCTTTCAATTTGGTGGCTGCCCGCTTGTCAAACACCTCCTGCAGGCACAGGAAGTCCAGGTTGGCGGGGAAGAAGGCAGAGACCTCATGGTCGAAGGCCTCGTCGGGGTGCCGCCTCCTACGCGCGGCCGCCTTCTTCACCACCGAGGCCTTGTGCAGGAGCTTGCTGTTGGCACCTGGTTCCCCGCTGGCACTGGTGTCTGACCCAGCTCGCCCCTTCACCAGGGACTCCCTGGAGGCCGAGGGGCTGCCCAGGCTCCCTGAATCCCCGTCCTGCTGATTGTGATTGGGCGTCTGGCCCCTTGGGCCCCCGCCAGCTCCGTTCCTGGCCTGGCCCCCGGGCGCAGGGTCATCAGCTTCGGGTGGCCGGCTGCCCTCCTCGCCACCGATGCGCACGATGCAGGCATCCTCCGGGCTGCTGCCGTCGACAGGGTCCCCAGAGGCTGGGCCGTTGGCAGCCTCGTCACCGGGGTGCCGCCCGCCGTCACCCTTGTACTCCACAGAGGCTGTCCTCTTAATGCTCCCGGGGACGGCCCGGCCCACCCCATCGCCGCCCTGTGGTGACACCAGGCTGCTGAAGCTAGCGGCGCTGATGGAGGTGTTGGTGGGGGAGTCAATGTAGATTTTGATCTGGGGCCGGGCGGCCCCATTGCGGATTCTCTGCCCGATCTCCTTGGCCCGCGCTTGGGTGTTAAAAAGGTTGTTGATCCTGGCGAGTGAGTCGGGCAGGAGGCAGACGTTGGCAGTGGCGAAGCAGAAGCTTTTTCCAGGCCCTGTGCCCTTCCATTCACTGAGCAGGGCTGCCCCACCGGCCAGGCCCTTGTCTTCCAGCCGTGAATAGACGTAGGGCCGGCGGGCCGACTGCAGCGGGGACCAGAAGAGGAAGCCGAGAAACGCAAAGGGCAGCGAGGCCACCAGGAGGGCCAGGTAGATGGGCGTGAAGAGGGCGGTGCAGAGCAGCTGCAGGCAGCACGGGTCATCCGCCCGCTGGCGCTTCTCGTAGGTGGTGGGTATGAAGGAGGCAGCAAGCCGGTCCACCAGCCAGTAGCATGGGAAGATGAGGGCCCAGGACACACAGTGCAGGGCGGACAGACAGCTGTTAGGAAAGGGGGCCGTGTACAAAACCATCGCAGCTCACTGGGCGCCGCAGCCGGCCCTACTACATGGTGTCCGTGGCAGCCGCGGGCACTTTCCTGGGCGAGGGTGGGCAAGGAGTTGGGGGCAGCTGGAGGAGGGGTCACCTCCTGGCGAGATGCAACTCTGGCTGGTCAATGGTGAGTATTGGCCAGTGGGTCATGGTTCACCTCTGTGGGCCATGCCGAGGCCTGTGGGGAAAAGAGAGGTCAGCCTGTTACTGTGTTATTATAGATAGAAGTAAGTTTAAGAGACTCCATTTGGCTCTGTATTTGAGATGCTGTTAATCTGTGACTCTACCCCCAATCTTGTCCTTGCCAGAAACATCGCTGTGCTAATTAAGGTTGAAAGGATTTTGGGCTGTAAGGAATGTGCTTTGTTAGGCAAATGTTTAAAGCCTGCTTGTGGTTGAAGGTCAGTACCATTCCCTTAAATCTCAGTAAAAGAAAAACATCTGTCTCCTGCCCATCCCTGGGAAAATGCAACATCTCTGTGTATCTGTATGCCTTACTGCTGATTTACTCCCTTATCTTTTTGGCAATAAATACTGAGGGAACTCAGAGACCAGTGCCAGTGTGGGTCCTCTGGAAGCACAGCACTGGCCCCCTGGGGCCTCGCTTTTCTTTCTCTATACTTTGTGTCTTTATTTCTTTTCTCAAGTCTCTCGTTCCACCTAGCGAGAAGCACCCACAGGTGTGGAGGGGCAGGCCACCCCTTCAGAGGCCTACTGCAGACCCTGCAGAAACAGAAAGTAGGGGGACTGCTTTTAGTGATCTTAAGGGAGCGGGTCAGATATGGGGCCGTCGCCCCAGCTCATCGCACTCCTGCTTCCCCTGGTGTGAGCAGGACAGTTCTGAGAACCAGGCTGGAGGTGGCAGGCTCAGCAGGTGGCTGGGAGACAGCCCCTGCACACCACTTCCTCCATGCGTGCTGTTCTCTTGGAGCGAAGAGCTTGGTGACATGACTGCCCCTAACTAATCTTCTTGACCTTGTAACCCAATTGCTTGAAAATAGCCCTGGTTTCCAGAGAGGTACAGATCTGTGGGTGCAAAGGGAGCAGGCAGGGCAGCCTAGAGGACGCCTGGGCCCACCCTGGCCGGGGGCCGCTGGAAGCCCTTCAGGAGCCAGGGCGGGTTTTAGAATGGGAGAGCAGTAACCCTGGGTCAGAGGAGCCACAAACACGGCCACTTGTCACGGAGTGCCTGCCAGGTAAGGACAGGGCAGGAACAAACAGCAGAGCAAAGGGGCCAGAGACTCCTGGAGCAGAGGGCAGTATGGCTGGCAGGGCCACAGGGAAGGGCGGTCCCCCTCTGTGCACAACCAGGCTCTCACTGTGGCCCCAGCCTGCAGGATCACACCAAGCCTGGTGCTTCCACTCCACTGACCGTGGGAGAAACCCCCCAGCAATGAGGATCCCAGCACAGCCTGGGTCTTACCAACTTCCAGAACCATCCGAGTTCCCCTGACAGTCCCTGTGACTTTTGGAGAAGTTCCTTGGGGCTGTATAGGTCTGGCCCAAGCATTAACCGCTGTCCCTCATGTCCTCCAAGATGCAGCCCAGTCGAGACCCACAGCCACCTGAGTAAGCCCACCCTGGGTCCCCTGTGGGAGCCACAGTGGGTCTCGGAGCAGACTCAGAGCTCTGCCTGGGCAAGGCTGCCAGGTGCATCTATTGTGCTGAATGTAAAATCAATAAAGACAAACATCTGGAGTGTTTGCCCAGCCTCCAGGGACCCACGTGTCATCACCCTGTCGGGGAGCCTGTAGAAGTGTAACTCAGACTTTTCATAACTGGAGCAGTTGGGCCACTCTTTCTCCACCCACTCTCTTGCTGACTCAGCCCAGCTCCTGCCCTGGCACTTTGGGGGGTCTGAGCCCACGGTGCCATCTGTCCTGGCCCCACACCGTCTCCTCCTCCTGAATCCATGGTCACCCAAGCCAGGGACCTAGGTGTCACCAGACTCTGTCCTCCTTCAGTCCCCATCAGTCCCTGCCACTCCTGCTGAATTCCCTGTGCCGGCCCGGGACTGCATCACGGTTCCCCAACTTTATCAGCCTCCACAAGGGCTGCAGGGATGCTCTCCGTGTAGTCCGCTGTGTCACAGCTGCCTCACACCTACTGGAGCTCCCTCGGCCCTTAGTGGGGAGCCCAGCCCCTCCATCAGGCCTGCGGTTCTCTGCAGCCCCCTCCCCCGGACGCCTGCCTCTCACTCGTGTCCCGTCCCTGCCTGCCATTCCCCCTCCCTCCGCCCCTCGCCTCGCTCACCCTTTCTCTTTTAAGACTCAACTTAGAAATTCCCTACCTAGAAGACCTTCCTCCACTGGTGGCTCCCATCCCCACCACGTGTGGCCCAGTCTCTGCAGTTCCATATCACAAATGCTACGGGGATGTGGCCACCTGCCCAGCAGACCGCAAGCTTCAGGAAAGAATAGGCTGCACGGGGGTAACCTAGAGTCCCAGGCTTGCCCCGGCAGGTATGCAGGAGATGGGGGATGAGCGGAGGTTCACCTGGATGCCTCCAGCCAGAGGGGGAGCAGCTGTTTTCCCACCAGCCCGAGGTGTGCGGAGGGGGTTTCTGTGGGGCATGTCAGCCCAGGACAAGCCTGCAGCCACCATCTCCAGGGCTTAGCGTCTAAAGGTGAACTTGAGCTGGATCTGTACCTGGTTCTGATAAGCAGCTTCACGAGGCTGTCACTCTCCTCAGGGGAAATGCCTTTGAAGCCAACACTGGAAGGGTGCAGTTCGGAACAGCACATGTGTCTATGCAGACCACAGCCGGGCAACCCGGAGCCTTGGGAAACCAGCTCTGCGTTGGGCCTCAGTGAAATCTGGGACATGGGCATCTCACTCTGCGGCCAGTGCTTGTGGCTCAGTGCTCAGCGGGACTGGTGGGTGTCCAGGTCCGCCCCCGCCTGCCATCTGGCTTGGGAGACTCCAGGACGTACTCCCTCAATTCTTTCTTTAAAATCCCAGCAATTGCTGCAAGATGAATCAAACCTGCAAGAGGGCGCGCCAGCCCACTCACTCTCCCTTCCCAAGCCGGAGGGTTCCCCCTGCAAACCTGCAGCCCTCGTTGTGTGGAGCTGGCTGCCTTCACACTGGCTGGACTGAGCCACAGGAGGGGACACGGAGCCACCCACAGGCACCTGTCTCTGTTGGACCAGCTGGGGCCGGAGGGAGAGCTTGCAGGTCCTGTCTCTGGGGATAATGGGGGTAGGATGGGGTCTCCCAAGGCTCTCCAGCCACCAGTAGTCCCTGTAGTTGGCACTAAGGCCTCAGGGTAGGGGTCCAGCCCAGATTCTTGGGGCCACCTGGAAGTCGCCCCAGTGTCATGAAGCAAGGCCGTTCCCGAGTCTCCCTCATCTCTGTGACCTGAAGTCACCAGCCCAGCCTGGCCAGCACCATCCTCACCTGAGCTCCTGCCCCACCCCGGCACTGTCCTGCTGCCCTCAGCCTCAGCCACAGCCCCAAGCCCACCACCAGTGTGCAGAGGGTCTTCCTAGACACAGCTGATCCTCTCTCTCCCCTTGGTGGTCTCATTGTCTTGGGGGACAAAGTCCAGTCTCCCAGTCTCTGTCTAGGGGCCCTTTATGCTTCTGCCCCCACCAGCTCTTCCCTCATCCACCCCCACCCTGGGCTCCACCAGCAGGAAGGGCTGTGCAGGCTGAGCCCTGGCATGAGGACACTTTTTTTGTTGTTTGTTTTTGTTTTTTTTTTTTTTGAGACAGAGTCTCGCCTCTGTCGCCCAGGCTGGAGTGCAGTGGCCAGATCTCGGCTCACTGCAAGCTCTGCCTCCCGGGTTCACGCCATTCTCCTACCTCAGCCTCCCGAGTAACTGGGACTCCAGGCACCCGCCACCTCACCCGGCTAGTTTTTTGTATTTTTTTTTTTTTTAGTAGAGATGGGGTTTCACCGTGTTAGCCAGGATGGTCTCGAACTCCTGACCTCGTGATCCGCCCATCTCAGCCTCCCAAAGCGCTGGGATTACAGGCTTGAGCTACCGTGCCCGGCCGAGGACACTTTTGCAGAAGGATTTGGGAGGAGAAGGTCTATCCTGTCTGCACCATGCAGCCCTCCTGGCAGAACTGGCTGGTATTCCACAGTGTGGCCAGAGCTCCTTTATGGGTCAGAGGATGGTGCAGACTCCATCAAAGGGTTCCTAAGGGAATTCCACAAACCTGCTCTCCCGTGTGGCACATCCCTGACACTGGTCCATCAGGGTTGGGATCTGCTAGTGGCTGAGATGGGGCTATGGAGAGTGTAGAAGAGACAGACTCTCTCCTCAGCTGCCCTGGGCCCCTCTTTCTCCTGCTGTGACTCCAGAAACCCTCTGGGCAAGCTCCCCATGGCCCTGCCAGCAATGGTAGTGAGTGGCCAGTCCTGATCTTTATGCTTCTCCTGGGCTGGCCAGAGGAATGTCTTTGGTCCTTATTCAGGAATTGATGGGATTTGAGGTGACTGGCAGCTGGTGGGCAGGAATGGCCCAAGAGCATTCCTCTAGGAAGTGGCAGACCCAAGCACGTCAGCCCTTCATGCTGCCCTTCCAGGCCCCTTCTAGTGACTCCAGGTCCCCCATCCACAGCCCCTCGCAGCCTCCCAGCTGCTTCCCCCTGCCCTGCTCCTGTGTGCAGCCCCTGCCTCTGCACAGAAGCTGCTGGTGCAGGAGACACAAAAGGGATTGCCACCCTGGAGCTGGTTTCTAAGGCTCTGTGGTTAATTATCTTGTCTCAGGGAAATGAAAGGAGGGTAAATAAGCAACAACACATTAATTAGTCTGATCTACATTTTCCCATGAAAGAGGAGAACTAGAGTTAAACGTTAGAGGCTGGTAACTTTTCAGAGAAACCCCGAGTCCTCAGAGAGGTGGCCAAGGCAGGACGTGCTCCCTGGCCTGAGCCCACTGTGTGGTGGTGCTCAGCCGCACCGGTGCCTGTTCCCTCCCTGTTGCCTGCACTCCTTTGGCCTAGTTGGGCCACTGAGTGGGCCTGGTGCAGGTTCTGTCTTCGGGTGGGGGACTCCATGCCCCCGCTCTCTGCTTTCATGTCTCTGGACTGGCAACTTTGCCAAGCAGAGTTCACTGTGGACCCCTCTGAGGGGACTGGCAGGACCCCCAAAGGCCTTGTGGGCTGAGTTTTTGCAGCTCAACCTCAGGCTGCATTGTTCCCCCAGGGCTCCTTATTTTGAAGTCCACAGTCATCTGTGGGTTTGTCCCCTTTGTGAATCCTGTTGTGTGGCTTCCGAGGTTGCCCAGAATGACATCCCCGACACCATGCTCTCCAGGCCTGAGTTGGAGTCCCGATGCCTCCAGGTCGTCCTGGGTCCTGGCAGGCCCCATAGTCACTCCTGAGCCCTGGGGTCAGTGTGGGAGGCCACACGGCACCCCAAGGCCGGGCTCCTGGGAGTCAGCCCTGACCTAGAAAAGGATACTTTAGACCTGCCTCTGGCCCTCGGCCTCACTGCCCACTGCTTAGCTTGGGCTTGGGACTCAGGGTGACCTGAGTGCAACCCTGCACTAGTCAGGACTTCCCACCTCCCAGGACAATCATGAGGACAGAAAGGGACCAGGCTGGTGACCTGGCCAGGCCCTGCTTCCTTCCCTGCCTGCTGTGCCCCTCCTGGTAGGACCTCCCAACCACTCGTCCCCTGAGGTCGGCCCCTGTGTGCCCTGTTTGCTCTCCCCAGCCTGTGGTCCTGGGCACGGTTCTGGGGGTCACTGGAGCCCACCCACAGAACTCTCAGGACCCTAACTGTCCCAGAGCACCTTCAGGAGCCTCAGAGACATCAGTCACACTGCTTAGGCTGGAGCTGCTGGACTTCACTAGCTTGTTACTGTTCCCTGCAGTGGGGACTGGACTGGGCCTGACTGTGACAAGTGGACTGGGCTGCAGGGAGCAGAGAACTCCATGGTTTGCAGGTTGACCCAAGTAGGAGGGGAACTTACCCTGGGAGTTTGGGAGCCCAGACAACCCCAAGTCCATATGTGAGGGGAAGAAGTGAACAAGTCCTGGGCAGGACCCAAGAGGCCACAGCCACAGCCACTCCTGGTGGGTGTGTGGCATTGACAGCAGGCAGCCACACACTGTGGCTGCTCCTGTGAGTGACTGATGATCTGCAGTCAGTCTGCAGCCCTGAGACCCCTGTTGCTGACATGTGAGCTGAGGCATCACGGCATGAACAGTGGGAGACTATTGCTGCTCAGAGGCCTGCACTGAGCCAGAGCCCCTCTCCTTAGATGCTGGCCTGAGGGCTCAGGGGGCAGCTGATCTGCCATCACCAGCGAAGGGTGATCCCAGGAATAAGGCCTGGCCAGGCTGGTCCCGTCTGGACAAGCCATGGTGGCCAGGAGCTCTGCTACTGGACGTCAAATACCACCAGCACCAAGACAGCCATCCCGTTCGCCAGCTCCCTGACAGACTTGCAGGTGTAATGGCACACAGGCTCTGCCTGCACAGTGGTGCGAAGGGTCCTAGGTGGATCCTGGCTTTGAATTTGAATTTCTCTGGTGGTGGGAAATTGAACAAACCAGACCAGTTCTGCTGGTAAGGCAAGCCCTGGCCTCTATGAGGAAGCCTACATCATGTTCTAGGGATCTCTGAGTCTGGGGGGCTTCTGGAAAATTGAGGAGGTTTGGGAGTTGCCCCACCTTCGTGCTAGGGTGAGGCCTGTCTCCCCTCCACTGCCCTTTCCTCTGGCTCGTGTGCTTGCTGACACGGCCCTTCCCGGCAGCAGGGCTGGGAGTCCCAGAGCAGACAGGCCTCCTCTGAGTCCCTGTTGTGTCCACAAGCTCATGTCTAAACAGGAGCTGCGCCAAGCCCCTGGTTTCCGCAGGAAAAGCCACGTGGATTGCTCCAATCCAATTACCCAAGGTGCCTGCATCCGCCTGCGGCACTGAGCTCAGGCCGGGCCATTTCTGCCTGGATGCCTGCTGCAGAGGAGTTGGCATGGCAACATGAGCTCTGAGCTGCTGAAACTGAAGTCAACTTATGGCTGGGAGGACAGAGAGACAGAAGCGGATGCCTTTCTGAGTGACGCAGGTCGGACACATCCACGCTGATTCCCGAAAGCCACATCCCAGGCAGAATTGGGATCTGGGGTCCGGCAAGAACACATGTGCTGTGGCAGCGGCTCCTACAGACACAGGTGTGCCAGGTAAATGCCTGTTCATCCATCTAGATCCAAAGCACCTGCCTCCTTCTCCCTGAAGTCCTCCCTGACCTGCACACCCCACGCACGTGCACACACCCATGCCCCCACCCCCAACGTCTGTCACTCTAATCAGGCACGTGTCTGTTTGCATGTACTGGATGGAGCTCCAAGTCTTGGCACCACCACAAGTCCAAAGCCCACCCTGCTGCACTCCACGGTGAGGGCAGTGAGCCAGCCAGGTCACTCAGCACCAGCCCTCCTGACCTGGAAGGTCACAAAACCCAGCTAGACTACCCTAAGCTCTCCCTGAAACTCTTATTGGGCCCTTTAGGAAAGAGGCCTGCATTTTATCTGAGATGGAAGGCTAGGAACCTGAAGCTTCTGGAACCTTCTTTGAGAAGGAATCTAGTTCAGAGGAAAACAGACCTTAGGGCTGGAAGGAAAGAGACCAAGCCCTAGAGACATCATTGAGCTCTGATCTCCCTGCACCCGAAGCCAGCACAACCTGCGGACTTTCCAATGAATGATTCAGCAGTTCCCCTTTTCTTTGCTCTAGTCCCTTTGAGTTGGTTTCTGGCATTTCCCACCGAAGGGATCCTGTCTCAGATATGCCAGCTCTGTGATCTTTCTAAAATGCGATTCTATCAGCTCCTCTCCTGTGCAAACCTCCTGTGGCTCCCCCTTGACATCCCACTGGGCAAAGTGGAGGCTCCCCTGAGTCCTGGGAGGCCCTGCAGAACCTGGTGCCTCTGGCCTGTGCCTTATCAGCATCCCTTGGGAGACCACAGCGGAGCAGACACTGGGAGCACAAACTCTGGCGTTGGACATGCGGGGCCAGGTTGTCCTCCTGGATATTGGACAGGCTGCTCAACTGACTGTGTCTTAGTTTCCTCACATGTTAAGCCTTGGTAATAACCGTCCCTCAGGGTAGCTGCAGATGGTGCACACACAGCACCGAGTGCGGTGCCTGCCTCATCTCTAGGATGCTTATTTTTATCATTTTGCTATCACTGGTAATTCCCTTGCTGCAAAGACCTGAAGATACAGCCGGAGCCTTCAAAGGCTCCTCCTCATGAGGCTGGTTTGCCTTACAAAGAGGGTTCTCTGCTTTCCCAGGTGCATGGCGAGGACAGTACAGGGGACATCAGGGCCTCCGTCTCCTCGCAGGAGGTGATCAGAGCCATCTGTTGCGGGCTGCTTGTGCAAGCCCGAGGCACGGGCTTCTGCAGAAGCCAGGTGCAGGCAAAGGGGCCATACAATTTTCAAAAGGAAACTTCCCACAGGAGGTATTACTGCACTGTGTGATTTCTGAGAATAGGAACAGGCTGTGAGCAGCTCTGGGGCCCTCCTTCAATCAGCCAGCCTCGGCATTTCCCTGGTGAAGTCAGAAAGCCCAGATGAAGCCAACTTGGGCATGATTGGAAAGCAAATCTCAAGCCAGGTGAGTGGTGCATGCCCTAGAGGCACAACAGCCAACGTGATGATTCAAACAGCAGGACCCCTGGGTCCAGGACCTTGTGCCACAGTGACATGGGCAGTTGCCCTGAAGGCATGGACCCCATCCTAGGGGAACAGCTGAGTTTGAAGACATGACTGCCCACTCTCTACCACCTGCCACTCCAAAGTCATCTATTGGTGACCACAAAGGGTGCCAGCAAGGAGATGACTGGATGGAGGCTGACACCTAGACCCACATCTGAGCCACACCAGGCAGCACCTCCTCTCATTCCTGTGTTCTGCTCACGAACCTGCCTGGCGACCAGACTTATCTGCCAGCGTTTGCAAGGGCAGAAGCCCGCGGGGCTCCCACCAGTCCTATGCCCTCATGGAGGCTGAGCCCAAGACAGAGAGGAGGCCAGGGGCAAAGGCTTGCTTCAGGATGAAGATGGGGAACCTCCTTCAGCTGGGGCAGCTCCAGGGCTGAACTAGAGCAGTCCTGAGTCAGGAGGCTGCAGGCCACAGCTGAGCATCTAGCCAGGCAAGGCCTCCAACCTCAAGTGCTCTGGGCCTGCCTGAGTACTGACTGAGGCCTGTGCCTGGGCTGGGCCTTGCAAGTCGCCAAAGCAAGGGATCCTGGAATACCACAGCAGGTCACGCCACCTGTTCCTGGCTGACCAGCACCACCTCCACCCTCAGGAGGCCCTCTGCCCTCAGCGCCGCCTCTGCCCTTCACAGGAAGGAGACCAGGAGGGCCTTGCTTCTCTCAGGTTCTGCTGTTGAGGTTTCTGTCCCAGTCAAGTCCCTACTTTCCTGACACAAAGGCTGATGTTAATGGTTCATGAGCCAAACAAGGCTTGGAATATACTTAAGAGGGGATGACAGCATACTTTCTGTGGGAGTAGAATTTTAAACACAAGTCCACACAAATGCTAGGATTTAGGTAGACCCTGTGTCGGCTGCATTTCAAGTACAGCATTTCCTTCTGGAATGGATTGGCCGACTGCACGATGTGTAGGCATTTCAAGGCACCAGAGAACACAGATTAAGACGACAAACCTTCCTAAAACAGAACAGACGGGCTAACATTCTTCGGAACGGAATCATTTCACATTCAGCCTAAAGTTTTCTATGCAAAGAACATTTAACAAACTGAGTCCTAGAGGAAAATTTATGCCGAGCTTAAAAAGCAAGTGAGTGAGAATGAGTAAATAAAATCAGGTGTCAGCATTTCACTCATGCTCCCAGGCGGCTGGGCTTTCCGAACTGAGGCGAGGCCTCACTGCTGAGGGTTGAGGCCCCATCCTGAGCCCTTTTGGAGACCTCTGACCCCAGGCCACTGCTCTACACATGGCACCATGAAAGCCCCTCCCTGTGCACACGGCACCATGAAAGCCCTTGGCTCCAAGAGAACCAGCCAGAACACTCTCCCCTTTGAGAGAGGATGCCCCAGCTCAGGCCCAACCGAGGGCTGCTGTACATCTGAAAGGGGAGACCACAGCTCTTTTCCCTTTAGTTTACCTGTACTTCCAAGCCGGGGACGGGACTCTTGCCTCGCTTCCTTTGGCCCCTGGAGCCCCTGGAGCCTGATGTCCAGCCAAGAGGTAGGACTGCACTTCCTGGTCCCCTGGCGGTTGGGTGGGATCATGTGATGAGTTCTGACCAATGAGCTGTGAGTGAAGGTGGCATCGGGTATTGCTGCGCTTAAGTACTTAAACAGTAGAAGTGGAAACTTCCAGAGCTCTCTCCCTCTGCCACACTGACCTGCAGCGTTGGAGATGGTGGCTGCTCCGTCAGCCTCAGTCCAGGGTGAAGAGACACGGAGCAGGGCCCTAGCTAACCCACATGTAATGTGGGCAAGAAGAAAACCTTTGATTATAACCACCGCATGACCCATCCCATCCTGACCAACAGAGGACAGCTTCTGATTGGCTGTGTAATTAGTCCACTTACTTGATGCTGAAAACAAGCCTCATTATGGAGAGCTCGCAGTTTCCCAAGAATGCAGCCAGATCTACCCTCCAATCCAATCCAACTCTTCCTGCTCTCAAGGATAATGAAGCAATAATGATGTTCCTTTGTCCTGAATCCAGGCCAGGCAGAAGACTCACTCCACACCCCCTCAATGTGGCCTAAAAAAGTCCATTCCTACCTACCCAAGTTCCTCTAGCACCACGAAGCATCAGGTGAGCTGAGTCTTAATCTTTTAATTTGTAGTGGAAACTGTTTCTGCTCAGAGAAGCGGTTGCTTTGGTGACACAGGTAGCACAGTAAATCCATAGACGTGGAGAAGTAAATCCACCAGAAACCTCTGCCAGGGGTCAGGGTATGGGTTGGTCACAAGGGCCAAATGAGCCCTGCAGGGAAGGGGCAGGAGGCAGCACTGGGTGTCCTTTGAGGTGGGCTCAGATGGTGTCAGAGCCCAGAGGCCCAGCTTGGCCAGACACTGCCAGGTCTGACTGGATGACAGTGTACCCAGGGCTGGCAGGGGCAGTGCTGGGCAGCAGCTGGTAAGCAGGGAGGCTGGGGACACTGGGCGAGTCAGATGCAGCACAGTGGCTGCTCAGGGTATTGCACGGAAAGGGCCTAGGGTTTCTGGCAGCAGACTTTGCCTATTAGATGTGTATAGTTGAGGGTGGGGTGTCCCCTAGGGAAGGTGTGGAGATAGGAAGGTGGTGGGTATTGGGTGGAACACGCCACGCGCAAAGGAGAAACAGGTGTGGTGGTGGGACAGTCAGGGAACTGAGGGTGGATTCAGGGAGGTGGAGCCACTTAGGGAATCCTGCCTTGCCAGGGCCATGCCTTTGAGGACTGTAATGACTACCAGATCACTGACTGCAGACAAGGAGGCGTCCTCCAGGAGGGGCAGCTGGGGAACATGGGCCCGAGGGGAGGATCCCCTGCATTCACTTAGTTTGCCCCCAGTTAGGTTTTTTTGTTTTGTTTTTGGTTTTTTTTGTTTTGTTTTTTGTTTTGGAGAGGGAGTCTTGCTCTGTCGCCCAGGCTGGAGTGCAATGGTGCAATCTCTGCTCACTGCAACCTCTGCCTCCCGGGCTCAAGCGATTCTCCTGCCTCAGCCTCCCAAGTATCTGCGATTACAGGCATGTGTCAGCTAATTTTTGTTTGTTTGTTTGTTTGTATTTTTAGTAGAGATGAGGTTTCACCATGTTGGTTAGGCTGGTCTCGAATTCCTGACCTCAGGTGATCCACCTGCCTCAGCCTCCCAAAGTGCTGGGATTACAGGCTTGAGCCACTGTGCCCAGCCAGGTTTGTTTAACTTAAATGCTTAGCCTGTCCAGATAGTATCCTACCTACACCGTGCAGAGCAAGCTGGCTCAAGTCATCCCTTCTGCTCAGAGCATGCCGGCTGCGTCTGTATCCTGCACTCCAGAAGGGCTGGATATGTCCCCGCACCATGGGACTGCTCCTTCTCAGGGCCCTTGGAGGATCCCTCAGAGCCCCTCCCCTGCCCACTCCTTAGGGGCTGGACTTTCTCTTGCCTCTTCTCTCCCTTCTTGGCTGATCCTTTGTGGGTTACCTCTTTCCAGGGGACAGCCAGCCCAGGTATCTCCTGATCTCTGACCACATGTATTTGATTGACAACTCTACATCTTCCACTAGAAGTTTATTACTCCTCCTCCCCCCACTTCCCCACATACAGTTCTGTCTCCCAAGTAGTTCTGGTCCCTGGATCTCCTCCATACCCTATCTCCTCTTCCCAGCTTACAACTCTGCCCTCTAGTCCCCTGGATCCATTCCCACAGCCATATCCCAGGTCAGGCCTCGCCCTCTTCAACCTAGACACTGCAACAGATTCCACCTGATCTCCCTCGTCTGGCCCACCCGGCAGCTGGTGGGGTCTTTCTAAACTACACATCATACCACACTGCTCCCTTATGGCCCTTCAGTAGTGCCTGCTGACTCCAGGAGGTTGCCCAGGTACCTAGGCAGGGAAGGGCAGGCAGCCTGATTGCTCTGTCTCCTCTTGCTTCTGGAGCTCCGGGGGCCCTGACACGAGCAGTCCCCAACTCTGCCCTTCCAGTCCTCCACACTTCTGTCGGGGCTGTTCCCTGACAGCTGTCATCTGTATGAAGGAATGTGGACTCAGCAGAGGAGCTCAGGGTTCAAGATTCACAGAGATGATCCCTTTGTCAAAACTCAGCCAGCCATTCCATGGCCCCTGGGATGACTAGAGGACCTTAGGCTGAGGTCAAACAGGCCCTTTCTGTCTTGATAGCTGAGTGTTTCTGAGAATGTATTGCTCAAGCTTGCAGTCTGCATACTAGAAAGGTAGGTAACCAGCCCCTGATAGATCTGACACCTTCAGATCTATCAAGCTAGAAACAGAACTGAGAGACAGGAGGCTCAAGCTATGTCAGCAAATTCCATCCTTCAAAGCAGAAGGAGGGACGGCCTTGTGTGTGTGGCTCTGTGGGTTGTCTCTACAGGACCAGGGACCCTGCCCATGTGGAGCCCTGGGGTTGGAGGGTAAGGTGCTTGCCCACCCATCCCAACTTCCAGTCCCAGCAAATGAGGGTTCTGTTTTCTAACTCTGAGGCCAGATGAGGAGAACAAAGCTTGTGCCCCCTACTCCCCCCGCAAGCACTCAGTATTTTATTCCACCACCTGACCCTAGCTGTGTGTAGAGTAGGCAGATAATAGGAACCCCTGCCAACTGAGAACAAGTGGCAGCCCTGCCCCCTGCTGACCTGGAGCTGCAGCCAGTATGGGCTCATCTGAGGCCACCTGCGGCCTGCTTGGGACCTCAAACTCATTCCCTCCCTCCCGCCCTTTCTCTTTCCCTGCTGTAGCGGAGACACAGCTATGAACCAGTCCATGACAAAAAGACAAGAGGGAGATTAGACATGAGTATCAGAAAGGCAGGAGTAACGGAGCCACCTCTTGGGGACATCGGAGAAGGCGTTGCCCAGCACACACCTCAGAGAATATGTTTTTCACACTGGGGGTTCAGCTACACTGCACAACTACCCCAAATGGGTACAGCTGGCCCCACTTACAGATGAAGAAATGGAGACTCAGAGAGGTAAATGGCAGTCCCTGAGAGGTGCAGCCAAGTCACCTGACTCCAATTTCCTTTTTCTCCCTACTTTTCTTGCCAAGGCTGAATATAAGAGATATGCAAACATACCCAGAAATATGTAAATGAGCAGCATCAAGCACCACCCTTACTTCCAGGACAAGTTCTGGGGGAAGAGTAACATTCCCTACACTGTCTTTGTCCTTCCCCCTCAATTCCCACAAAACAAGACCTTTGCCTCTTTTTTCAGTCCCCTGAAGGTTACATTTGTCACCCACCCCCACTGAGCCATTGGTGAAAACTCCAATGATCTTCCTCCCTCCCTGCAAGCTGCTGGTCTCATCTATTTCCGCTTTTTTTCTTCCATCCAGTCACCACCACCTTGGATCCCCAAATCTCCCTGCCCCCAGCCTGGTGACCACCCTGGCAACCCTGAAAACACTTAATTTGTCAATATTTGGGAAAGCGTGGGTTCTTACAGTGGTCTTGTTTTGACTCCTAGTCTGAGGTTCCTGACTGTCAGGGGTCACTAGTTTCTGCTTTTATTCCTGAGAATGGTCCAGTAGTCTGAATTACTTCTTTGGGATGGATTCAAGAGTAGAATCACTCAGTAAATTTTAAAGCTTCTGATACATATTTGCCAAACTGCTTTCTACCAAGATTCTGTCAATTTGCTGATTGTTTGAGAATATGTGTTTCACAATATCCTTACCAACTCTGGGTTTTAACATTAAAAAATGTGATTTTGGCTGGGCACAGTGGCTCATGCCTGTAAACCTAGCACATTGGGAGGCCAAGGTGGGCAGATTGCTTGAGCCCAGGAGTTGGAGACCAGCTAAGGTAACATGGCGAAACCCAGTCTCTGCAAAAAACGCAAAAATTAGCCAGGTGTGGTGGCGTGTACTTGTAGTTCCAGCTAATCAGGAGGCTAAGGTGAGAGAACACTTGAGCCCAGGAAGTAGAGGTTGCAGTGAGCTGAGATCGCACCACTGCACTCCAGCCCCAGAGACAGTGAGACAGGTCTAAAAAAAAAAGGTTTTTGATAGTTTAGTGGGCAGTGATATCTGGTTACATTTTTCAGGATGCTTAATTTGTATTCCTTTTATGAAGTGCTGCTTCAAATCCTTTTCCCATATATTGAAGGAGTTAGTATTTTCTCCATAGATTGGGTGCACTCCACTGGAGCCGGGTTCGGGTGGGACCCAGACGCTCAGCTCCACATCACTTACCCCAGAGTGGTGGTTTTCAAACATTTTAAAAAGCAGGAGAGCCTTTTCTCAATCTCACACAGCATCTCTTTATAAAAACACTAACAAATAGCCCATGAGGAAAGGCTTGGAGCCCTCCCTTGCCCACCCCCACCCCACCCCTCTGGTTCCAGAAGCCTTAGTTTTACCTGAGGAGGGGCCACTGGGACCTCGTTGTCCTTCTCTCTGAAGAAGAGCTGTCACCGCAGACCTGAAAGGAGATGAGCAGTTCACAGGGGTGCCCGGAACAATCTCCAGAGCTCCCCTAACAGCCACCAAGCAGCCCAGAACAGGTGAGCCAGGTACAAAGACCAAGGGGCCCCACCTGCGGCCAGAGGCACTGCCACACCCTCCACGTCGCCAGGGCGCGGGTGTGTGCCCGGCAGTTCCAGTGGACGAAGTGCAGCCCCAGTGGGTGGGGCCTGAGGTTTGTGTGACGGATTTTCAGGGAGGACGGTTGCCAAGAGGAGAGGACTCTGAGGGTGGGATGGATGAGCCCTCCACGTGGACACCGGGACCCAGGCCAGGCCCAGGGGTTGCAGGGGTGAAGGTGGAGGGTGGGGAAGAGGTGAATTCAAAAGCTCCAGCTGCAGGGCCCAGGTTTAATCTGATAGGAGAACCAGAACAATCAGAGTTGTGGGAGCTTTGTGCAATCTCTGCTTCCCTGAGATACTGAGTGTAGGGGACAGCTGAACCCAGGCCAGGGAAGAGGGACAGTGGCCCCTGGGATGGGGTGGATTAGGGGAGGAAGAGCAACTCTGAGAGGAACCAGAGGGATTTGGTGGCAGATAAGGAGGAGCAGATCAGTGGAAGGGAGGCTCAGGGGGACACTTGGTGAACCCAGAGGGGTCTTTGAAGGGGACAGCTAGGAGGGAACTCATGTGACCCTAGGGCTTTGGACATGATGTCACTGGCTCCCCGCACCCCTTGCTGACTGAGGTGAGGGATCCTGGCACTATGCTCTGGGGACGTTGCCCTCCACACTTGGGCCCCAGTCCCAGTTCGTAGTCCCCGCCCTTGCCCGCTAGTCCTGCCCCTGATCCCTGGCCCGCTGGCCCAGTTCCAGGCCTCATTCCTACTAACCTGCCGAATCCTTGGCTCCAGGGCCTGCCGCTTCTCAGGCCCAGTCTCTACTTTCAAGTTCAGCACCCCCGGCCCAACGCCTAGTGCAGCCAGGGCTGTCCTTGTGCGCTCCACCTTCTTAAGCCAGTCGCATGGCCCGGCCCAAAGCCCTCTTACCACCCCTCCATCCAGAGTAGGGTGACCCATTACTCTTCACACCCCATCCCTTATGTACACTTATTTTGCAAATCACCCAAACTGAGTGTTTCAGAAGAATCTGAAAGCCGAGGCCCCGTCCATTCTCTGTCCCCTAGCCGAAGATGTTGCAGCAGTGCTGGCAGGAGCGTCTCCTCCATGGCAAACAGTTGGCTCCCTTCTGACTAGGAATTTGCGCAGAAAAGCCTTCGGCTCCAATGAGACCTGGTTCTGGTCTAGGCCATTGGTCTTGGGCAAGTCATTTAACCTCTGAGCCCCAGAGGCTCCCTCCTCTGTAACATTAGGGGCCACTACAAGATCTTGGATGGCCATGGCCAGGACCAAATGAGCACCAGCACTTAATGTTGCCAGATCAGAGTGGGAAGAAGGAAGCCAGAGCCCCCCAGGTCTACACTCTGCATGTGGTGACCTGGCTTCCCCAGGAGATCTTATGTTCGTGTGGACACCCTGGCTTTTGCCTTCAGAGCCAAGTACCGGGCAGGATCCCTCCCCACCCATAGCCTGGGGAGTCCAGCCTGCTGGGAAGTGGAGGCTGACCTGCTGTCCCAGTCTGTCCTCTGTCCCTGGGACTCCTGCCTCTTCACCCACAATTGGCTGACAACCTGCATGCACCTCTGTCCTTCACTCTTTTGCTGGACTGACCTGACCCAGGTCACAGGCTTGCAAGCATCTGGCATTAGACATAAAGGAGGCAGGCCACTCCTGAGCCATTTGGGCCCGTGTGACTCCCAGCCCCCACTGCCCTCTCTCTAAGTGGGGAGGAGCTCACCTCTCATCCCTGAGTGAGAAGTTTGTCAAGCAGGATCTTTGGCCTCCGACATTTCCCAAACTGTCCCCCACCAGCTGCACAGCTGCACAGTCCCTCCCCACTCTCCACCCCTCTCCCATGCCCTACCAACTCTTCTGAAAAATCCCTGCATGTTTTTTTTCAAAATAGAATTAAATAACAAAAACTGACTCTTTAGGGAGGGGTTGCTGAGGGGAAATGGAATCTCGACAACCTTGAAATTATAGGCCCTTCTCTTTTCTCAAAGAAAAGAGAAACATGTCAGATCATTGATATTCTGAGCCAGGCCTTGTTTTGAAATATGCTCTCCCCCTATCCTTTCACGAACCACAGACTTTTTCCCTCTTTGAAAATAAGATCACATCAAGGTAGGGATTAGAAATGGGAAAAATTCAATCAGAGCCTCCCTCAGCCAGCTACCCATCTCAATATACTCCCAGGCAAGCAGAATCAGCTCCTGCTCCAAACCTGCTCAGCATCATCATTCAAAACGCACTGGTAGGAAATGGTGAAATAGAAGAACCTTTCATCCCAGCTAAGCAGGGCCTGCAGTGCTGCTCTCCTGGCTCTGGCAGCTGGCTTGTGCCTGGGCCGAGTCAGGCCTCTGGTTTAAATAGGCAGTGGGAGCAGAGCAGGGAGGGCCTAGGGGGTGGGTGTGGAAAGTGGGCCGTTTACCTAGCACAGCAAGGCAGTGTCTGGAGCCAGCAGTGGTCCCAAGCACGCGCCTGCCTGCCTGCCTGTCCACCAGGAGGCCTCAAGCCCACAGGCCCCAAGACCGCAGACCAGCACCTGGGGTGACCCCTGATGGATGTGCAGCTCCAAGGGATACGTCCCTAGATGCACTGAGCTTGGTGAAGTTCCTGGATACTTCCACCTCTCCTTTGTAGCAGAACCAGCTGTGGAGATGGATGGACCTGTTCCCCAGGGCCTCTCTCCAAGCCTCAGTTTCTGCCTTCTTAAAATGAGGATAACACTGACTTCACAGGTCCAGAAATAATGTTTGCAAAGGGCGTGGCACATAGGAGGTTGATTTATTTACCCACATGGTGATACTGGGGCCAGGTACCTTCAATGAGGCTGGAGCCTAGAGGTTTAGTAATGTCCCCAAAGTCACACAGCCTTCCATCTGACTGTCAGTGTCAGACCTCATGCAGACCTGGGGCCTCCCAGCCTCATGCTACAGTTGAAGTTTGGGGTGAGTGAGGGAGAAGAGCAGCCGCTCACTTTGGGGAAAAATCTTGACTGAACTCTAGTGAACGGGTTACCTTTAAGCCCTCAGTGTTGCGGGAGGAGGGTCCTGATCCAGACCTCAAGAAAGGGCTCTGGGACCTCGCACAGGAAAGAGTTCAGGGTGAGTCCACACAGTAAAGTGAAAGCAAATTCATTAGAGAAGAAACAAAGGAATGGCTACTTCATAGAGCAGCCCTGAGGGTGCTGGTTGGCTATTTTTATGGTTATTTCTTGATAGTGTGTTAAACGAGGGGTGGATTATTTATGAGTTTTCCAGGAAAGGGGTGGGCAGTTCCTAAAACTGAGGGTTCCTCTCCTTTTTAGACCATATAAAACCAAGTATGACTTCTGGAACATTGCCCTGGCATTTGTAAACTGTCATGGCGCTGGTGGGAGTCTCTTTTGCCATGCTAATGCATTATAATTAGCATATAATGAGCAGTGAGGACAACCAGAGGTGGTTTTGGTCACAATCTTGCTTTTGGCAGGTTTTGGCTAGCTTCTTTACTGCATCCTGTTTTATCAGCAGAGTCTTCGTGACCTGTATCTTGTGCTGACCTCCTGTCTCATCCTGTGGCTAAGAATGCCTAACCTGGGCTGCATGTGGTGGCTGACGCCTGTAATCACAGCACTTTGGAGGCTTAGGCAGGCAGATCTCTTGAGCTCAGGAGTTTGAGACCAGCCCGGGCAACACGGTGCAACTCTGTTTCTAAAAAATATACAAAAACTAGCTGAGTGTGGTGGTGCGTGCCCGTAGTCCCAGCTACTTGCATTGCTGAAGTGGGAAGATCGCTGGAGCCCAGGAGTTCGAGGCTGCAGTGAGCTGTGATGGCGCCAGTGCACTCCAGCCTGGGTGACAAAGTGAGACCCTGTCTCAAAATAAACAAACAAACAATAAGAATTCCTAACCTGGGAATGCAGCCCAGTACGTCTCAGCCTCATTTTACCCAGCACCTATTCAAGATGGAGTTGCCCTGGTTCAAACACCTCTGACGCCAACACCAAGGCAAGGGGGGTGGCATGGTTGAACAGGCATGGTCAGGCATCCTGTCTGCATTTGGGTGAGACCCTGGGGGAGAGGTGCAGAAGTATCCCAGAGTAGCTGCTAGGGATGGTTGGTGAGAGGAGCTGCCCTTCAAACCTCCTAGGTCTCTGAGTAACACTCTAGGGTAGTGAGTGTCTCACCTGGTTTGTTCAACTTGATCTTCCAGTGAGTGGGACAGTGCCCCCACCTCAGTGAACAAAGATTAGGACATAAGCTAATGGGGAATTAAGACAAAGCAGTAGTTTGTCATTTTATGCTTGAAAAAGTTCTGCCCTTAACAGTGCAAAGAAATCTGCTAGTAAATAATTGAAGTCACATGAGGGAGCTGTCTTTAACAGGAAAAGTACACATTTTCATTTTGATTAACAAAATGTTAACTCCTCATTTCCCCTAAAGAAGCAGCAAAACAGAGGACCTGGATCTCTGTTAGTTGGACTCAGTAGGGAGATCAACTTCCCTATAAATACTGAAGAAGATGAAGTTGAAGTTATGATTACATATGAAGCCCATTCATCTGCCAGTCATTAATTGTTATGTATATTGTGGACGTGACACCCTTTCAGAAGTTTGGATTACAAAGGTGAGAGGCACACTTGGAAAGACTGTGCACTTCAGAGACCCATCTGGGTTCAAACCTGGCCCTGGGCAACACTGGGCCTCCACTTAGTCTCTATGAGCCTTGGGTTTCTACTACTTTGCAAGGCTGTTGGGAGAATTAGATGAGATGATACTGGTGACAACTCTTTGTAAGCATTCAGTGATCAGTTATCCATTTGGAAAGATAATTCTACAGGGAGCATGGGGCAGGCAGGAGGCGAGACAAGCAGGAAGGCCAGTGCAGTAGGCAAAGCAGGGAGATGGAAGGGCCAAGGCAGTGGGAAGAGAGAAGGGTCACATATCTGGGGGACATCTAAGAGGATAGAATGGTGTTATGGACTGAATGTTTGTGTCCCCAACAAATTTGTATGTTGAAGCCCTAAACCCACTGCATGGCTGCATTTGTAGATGGAGGCTTTAAGGAAGTATAGATGGTCTCTGACTTATGATGGTGTGACTTAAGAATTTTCAACTTTTCTTTTTTTCTTTTTTGAGACAGAGTCTCACTCTGTTACCCATACTGGAGTGCAGTGGTGCCATCTTGGCTCACTGCAACCTCCACCTCCCGGATTCAAGCGATTCTCGTGCCTTAGCCTCCCAAGTAGCTGGGATTACAGGTGCCCACCACCACATCCAGTTAGTTTTTGTATTTTTAGTAGAGACAGGGTTTCACCATGTGGTCCAGGCTGGACTCAAACTTCTGACCTCAGGTGATCTGCCCACCTTGGCCTTCCAGAGTGCTGGGATTACAAACATAAGCCACTGTGCCTGGCCAAGATATTTCAACTTTTCAATGGTGCAAAAATAAGAGACATTCCATAGAAATTGTACTTTGAATTTTGACCTTTTCTTTTTATTATTTTAATTTTTTATTATAAAATGTTAGTTATTATTATAAAATAGACTTTGTTGGATGATTTTGCCCAACCGTAAGCTAATGTGAGTGTTTTGAACATGTTTAATATAGGCTAGGTTAAGCTGTGTTTTCTAGTTTAGGTGTATTAAATGCATTTTCAAGGAACTGTATTTTCAACAAAAGATGGGTGTATAGGGATGTAACCCCATGAAAAGTTGAGGAGTATTTGTAATTAAGTTTGAAAGTGGTCATAAGGATGGGCCCCTGATCTGATAAGATTAGTGTTCTTATAAGAAGAGATGCCAGGCCAGGTGCGGTGTAATCCTAGCACTTTGGGAGGCCAAGGTAGGAGGATCACTTGAGGCCAAGAGTTAGAGACCAGCCTGGCCAACATACGAAACCCTGTCTCTACTAAAAAGACAAAACTTAGCTGGGTATGGTGGTATGCGCCTGTAGTCCCACTTACTTGGGAGGCTGATGCATGCTTGAACACAGGAGGCGGAGGTTGCAGTGAGCTCAGATTGTGTGACAGAATGAGATGCTGTCTGGAAAAAAAACAAAAAAAAAAGAGAGAGATGCCAAAGTGCTCACACGAACCAAGGAAAAGCCATATGTGGACTTAGTGAGAAGGCGGCTGTCTACAAGCCCAGAAGAGAGCCCTTACTAGAAACTGAATCAACCAGAACATTGAACTCAGATTTCTAGCCTCTAACCTGTAAGAAACTAAATTTCAGTTGTTTAACCCACCCAGTCTGTGGTATTTTGTTATGGTAGCCCAAGCAGACTTATACAAATGGATGGGGACCGAGGGGTACCTGGGTAACATGAAAATGGACCAGGAGGCTGGGCATGGTGGCTCATACTTGTAATCCCAGAACTTTGGGAGGCGGAGGCAGGCAGATCACTTGAGGTCAGGAGTTCAAGACCAGCGTGGCCAACGTGGTAAAACCCCATCTCTAGTAAAAATACAGAAATTAGCTGGGTGTGGTGGTATGACCCTGTAGTCCCAGCTACTCAGGAGGCAAAGCCAGGGGAATTGCTTGAACCCAGGAGGTCAAGGTTGCAGTGAGCTGAGATGGTACCACTGCACTCCAGCCTGGGCGATGCAGCGTGAGACTGTGTCTCAAATAAACAAAAAACAAAAACAAAAACAAAAACAAAACAATGAAAAAGAAAATGAACCAGGAATTTATTCGGAGGTCTCCTGGTTCAGGTAACTGTATGGCTAGTGAAGTTGTTTGCTGGCAGTGGAGGTGGGTGAATGGGCGAAGGCAGGGTTTGTAGTGTTGAATGACATTTGCATAGACATATCCAGACAGAAGTGGGATATTCAGACCCAGAACTCAGAGTTGAAGTCCGGATTGGAACAGGTTTGAGAATTATTCGCGTATAGGTGGACTCTTGGGAGTGACTACATTTTGTCAGATCACTTATGCTTTCTTTCTTCTTCAATTGGTCCATTCTAATTCTAATTTCTTGTTATGTAAGATAGTTTTTGTCTTTTATATTTTTGTAAAAATCAGATATTCTCCTTTGCTTTAAAAAAGCACAGTTGTGCACAACTTTCCCCAATTTTTACATGACTTTGTTTTCCCCTACTTGTAGAGAACAAGTCTTGTTTAGGAGCATAACTGATGCAGTTAGAATCTACTTGTGCGGTTAGAATTGCACAATTTTTTGAAGCTCATTTTGTCTTCAATATTTGTGATGTCAGTTCTCCTGTCATTCTTACACAATATCAGAAGAACATATCTCCCTTCACTTCAGCTTATTGGATAATTTATAATTCAAAATTTAAACTAGCAAATGCTTACTTCTTTCCCTCAGAGTTGAACTTGAAAGGCACAGTGTGTTTTCTTTAGTTCTAGGCTGAGCTGTTTTTTCATTTCTGGAAACTTTTCTTATATTATTTCTTTCCTGATGTCATCCATTCATCTCTCTCTTCTAGGACTACTTTAGGGCTGTGATACAATTTTTCCATTTTCCAAATCAGTTATTTGCTCCTCTGTTTTCTTTGTCTACATTTTAGGTTTCATGTCTTACCTTATCCTCAACATCACTAATTTCTTTGTTCTATTTGTTTCTGTTAATGCCAATTACTACTTCCAGGTGTTTTCCAATTCTTTTATCATTTTCACCATGGAATTAAGGCTATTGTTTTTTCTGATCTGTTTCTGTTGTTGTTGTTGTCATTTATTTCCTTCAAAGTAGTTATAATCCAGTTCATCTTCCTTGTTCCTTAGATTCCATCATTTAAAAAACAAATTAATTGACATTTATTGGGTGCCTACTGCATGCAGACACTGCTGCTCATCATTTAGTACTTGTAACTGTCTGCTTTCCTTCTAAGTTTAGTACAGCAGGATTCAGAATTCTTCAGTCACATCTGCTTTGGGCAGGTTCATGATTAATTAATTCATTTATTTTCTCTTGTTCCCCAAAAGATTTAAGATAACTTAAACTGTATCCTACGTACAGTATGAGACTTTGTTTGTTTGTTTGTTTAAATAGGGAATTAGAGCTAAGGGAAAACAGAAAAAACAAGGGGTAATCAGGCAGAGCTAGAGATACAGAGAGAGTGAGTGAAGTGAAGTCTCATTCCAATGGTGGCCTCAGGTAGGCACAGAGATGTGTTTTATGACTGAGGCTTGTCCTGTTGATTTTTGTTGGTGGTGTTGAATGACACTTTGTTTTAAATTCTTGCTTGAATGGCTGTAGTGCAGAAGAGGCCCCCATGGCATCACTCCCTTGGCTAGCCCCCCTGGGTGGAAAATGCTTATATATATCTTTCCCAAGGGGGGACGGAATTGAAAAGAAAAGAAAAAAAAAAAGAGGCAGGATTATAGGTCATATGTGGGCTGGGGGCACATAAACAGTGTAACAGTGACCCCCAACCTCATGGTTCACCTTCCAAAACTCAGTATTGATTGAGCTACTCATTAGCTGTGTATTTCCTGTGCTCAGAATCAGAGATTTTCCCTGTGTTGGGTGGCAACTGTAATCTGGTCGAGAGGAAGGCTTTTCAGGGGCTCTCTGTTCCCACAGAACTCGAGAGTGGCCTCATTTCACACTTCTTGGGAACTAGTTTTTCGAGTGACAGATTGATTGGTGTATGGGTGGTTACCAAAAAAGATTCTATTTTATTAGCTGTTTGTCTTGCAAAGTTAAATAGTTTTTTAAACTTTATCAAAATGTCATCATCTCCAGGGTTTAAAGTGTGCCCTCTGGCTTTGAGGGAAGATCTCAGTCCCATAGGTGAGTTCCATAGCCGTCATGTCCCAGTTTACCTCAAGTCATTGAGCAATGAGCCTGAGATGGGGCAGGTGAGCTCAGGCCTGTGGCTACCCTAGTCTGGGCCCACTTAGGGGGTGACCCTGAGTGGCAGCTAGCTGAGCACCAAGGTGACAGACAGCTCTAAATTTCATCCCGGCGCCTAAACTGTCTTAAAAAAATACATCAAGGGAAAAGTAAAATCTAGACATTCCTATACATGAGAGACTATGTATATAGGTAATATTGCTTTTCTGTTGAGAAGAACATTTCACTTCTTTTTTTAAAATTAAAAATGAGGAATATATCAAACAATGAAAAAGACCTTGGTTTCCTATTGTGGCAGTTAAAGAAGAGAGACAAACAGACTGAAAGTGGTTGAGGGAAGGCAGGGAGCACAGTCCTGTCCCATGGGTGCCTCAGCTCAGTGTGCCTGGCCTGGGCAGCCCAGCCCTGCCCTTCCAGCCTCAGCGGGTGCAGCCCCTAGTTGTCTACTCTGTCCTTGGTCCCTCCCTCAGCCCCAAGTGTCCTGTCCAGAGTCAAGGCCAATTACTCCTAGCTCCTGAGTCCATTTCTAGTCCCTGCTCCCAACCTTTCCCTGGCTGTCATCTCCACCAGGGCCTCCTCCTGTCTTGCCTGCATTGAGCCCCTTCCCTCCCAATCGGGCTGAAGTCCGTGATCCCTACCACCAGCAGCTCTGAGCTCATTCTGCCCTTGTCGAGCATCTCCAGATCTCCCTCTACCCCCAGGATCAATCCTTCTACCTGGCCTGGCTTGAGGGCCCCCAGTGACCAGGCCCCGCCCTCCCCAGCCTCATTTGTGCCCCTCCCTTTCTCCCACTGATTTGATCTGACGGCCCCGACCTCTAGCATTCACTGTTCCTGGAACATACCATGCTCTTTCACGCCTCCATGCCTTTGCACATGCTGTACCCTGTGTCTGGAACACCCTGGTGGTCCAGCTCCTCCAAGGCTCAGCTTTAAAGCTTCCAACCCCCTCCCCTCAGTCTCACACCCCAGGGCTTTGTACTCCAGGCAGCCTAGAGCCCCCTCAGCTCCAAGCACAGGGCCCAGTCCCTGATAGAGGCCTTCTGGGAACCTTGGTGGAATCAATAAAGTGATTTCTAGCCAGGCGGGCACGTCTATCACCAGAAGGTTCAATTCCCTTTGTACACACCAGGGGGCACAGCAGGAGCTGTGAGAACTACTCCCAATTGTTTGAATTAGTGCCTCAATGAGGCTACTTTCTCGTAAAACAAAAGAAAACAAAGCAAAAATGCAACATGGAGACTTGAAATCTAAAAACTGTGTGAACTCACGTGTATGTCGTGAGTGCCTATAGCTTACTGGAATCATCATCTTCATCAACATGATTATATCAAAAATGTTTTGGGGCACCCACTGTGTGCCAGGCACTGTGTTCAGAGCATTCCATGCACAATGTCTTGTTTCATCCCCTAAGCAGCCCGGGGAGGGTAGGCATTATTGATCCCGTACTCAGAGATGAAAATAGGCTCGGAGGGGCATAAGTGACTTGCTCAGTCACACAGCTAGAGGGTGGCACAGATTCTGTGAGCAAGACTTATCTGTGGCCCCATCCTGGTTAGCATTTTGACCGATGCGGCTCTCTAATACATTGGAGCACCCACAGGTAAGGGAGGAACACCCCAGGGGTTGGGAAGTCTTGCTAGCCACCGCCTTCCCCTCTTACCTGCCTCCTCCTCTGTCCCAGAGGGATTCAAGGTGGATGCTGCCATGATTTGTTCTTAACACTTGAGTGTGAATTCATCCATCAACTGTTGTCCTGGACATCTGAATGGTCAGAGAGTTGGTGGGGATTGGGAGGTATAAACCTAGCAGGAACCAGGTAGAGTTCTGCTGTGGGGCTGAGGGATGATGGGGAACACCCGGTCAAGCCCATTGTCTCTCCCTGGTGTCCTTCAGCCTTGTGCTCTCCATACAGAAGCCAGAGTGATCTTTCTAGGTACATATCTGGGCACCCTCCCAGCTGAGAACCCTTTCATGGCCCCCAGGATAAAATCCATGCCCCATGCCTGCCTCCTATCCTGTCGCACTTCTTGCCAAGCTTGTCCTCAGAGCTCTCCTTTTTCCTCCTTGGTCCCAGTCTCTCTCCAGCAGGGCCTTTCCCCAGACTGGAATTCCACACCTCGTCTGGTTGGCTCCTCCTCATCTTCTTGCCTTTTGCGGGGGGGGGGGTCTCTTCAGGAAGCCTTCCCCCCTCCCCTGGTGGCAGTGCTTCGTCTTAGGGCCTCCTACAGCGAGCCCCCGTTGCTCCTGGCACCACCCCAGAGGTGGTCTCTAGAGGATCTGGGACCTGGGTCACGTGTCAAACAGTCCTGGCCTCCGGCAGACAGGCAAGGCCCGGGGATGACAACCACAGGGAGGAATATGCCCCAAAGGCAGCCTTCCAGAGGGAGATGCAGAATCTGGTTCTGGGATGTTGGGGCTTCATCAGGGAGGAAGGGAGTCCAAGAGGTGGGTGGGCGTCCAGAACGTGCTAGGGCTGTGACCACCTGGGCCCCTGCTGGAGCTGCAGCTGTGGATGTTCTCAGGGAGAACAGGCGGAGGGAAAAAGGGGGTCAAGGACAGAAGCTTGGGGCTCATCCCATTTTTGGCTTGGTGAGGAAAGAAGAGCCAAAAAGAGCAGTTGGGAAAAGAGGAAGATCACAGAAAAGGTGGTTAAAATATAGCACTGTTTTTATTTAGTTCTCAAATAATCTTACTTTTTTCTTTTTCACTTAGAATAGCTGGAAAAGGAGGGCCCTACGTGGCAGTCCCTGGGATGAGAAAACCATGTGTCAGAAAGCTGGTGCCGAATCCCTCGCGCTATTTTTACCTTCCTGACACTACCTCTTTGAGCCCCGAGGAGGATCCTGGCCTGAGGTGGCCGAGCTGGAGTCTTCCAGGCTGATGTGGCCAACCTTCACCTTGTTCTCCAGAAACCACCAAAAAGCTGGCTATTCACTTTTCTTGACCAGAAATAAATGCATCAGAGAAGTGTTCTCAAGTAATCTTGAGGGATATGAACACAAAATTATCCCATAAATTGCTTTTGTTTCCTTTCCTCAGTTCAAAGTTGGTTTTTGGTTTGCATTAGTTACATTAAAATTGGACAGTAATTCATGCTCTTAAAATAGAATCTCCACGTTCCCAAGTTTAGAAAGAAAAGCCACCTAGGAATGAGAACAACGTGGACCTACGTGAAATGCCATTTCATTAGCCACAGAATCTCTTATGGGCCTTGGTGGGAGCACCCATCAGGCGGGATTTGTGGCAGAGCACACTGAAGCAGAGTGTGTCTGTGGCCACTTTTCATTCTGTTCCCCACTCTGGGTCAAGTAAGCCTTTGACATCGTGGCCAGGAGCTCTGGGAGCTCACTAACCTCTAATTACATTTCTTATTTAAAATAGTGATAAACAGTCCCTCTGTTGATTCAAACTTTTAAAAACACTGAGCCTGTAGTTGTTGGCTCTGAACAAAGAGAGCAAATCCTCCCGGCCTCCTCAGGCCCGCCCAGCCTCCGCCTACACCTCTGGGTTCTCAGACTCTCATTCAAATGCTGAAGCCAGAAAATGTGCCTCTGGGTGGGCTTGAGGGGAGGTCACTTCAGGATTCAAAATCAGGACTGGCTAGGCTGTGCAGTGAGGCCCCATTTTCCTCACATGGGGACTTCTGGCTTCTCCGATTACCTGGCTCCTGTTCTGGGTTCAAGGTGAAGGTCAGGAGGTGAGAAGGAGGAGCCACCATCTTACCCCGCTGCCCCATGGTCTGGTGCCCCATGGCATGTCCACTCACCACTATCCTTCGTTTATGAATGTCAGCCCCTGGTCCCACAGGCCTTGGATGTAAAGAGAAAAACTCTGCTGTCCCCATGCCCCCAGTGCATTTGCTGCCTGGAATGGAGGGAAGTAGGGACCTCTTCTAGGCCTGTGGGGTCCCCTTTAAGAGCCAAGTGCCATCCATCCCATCTTGTAGACACCCACAAAGAAGGAACCTTGAGGCCCAGGCTACCTAGAGGCAGCTGATGCAATGTAGGGGCAGGTGGGTGGGGAGGAAGGAAGAATGATGGTCAGAATGATGGTCAGAGCCCCCACTGGCCATTCTTCCTGGATGACTTAGAACCCAATCAGCTGCTGCTTGCCTAGACTGCCAGGTTGCCTTGTCCTCATCATTTGGAAGATTGCACCAGTGGCCAGGCATGGACTTTGCTTTGTAGTGACCATGTCCAGAGAGGAGCCCCTTGTTATAAACACAGTACATCAGTGACATCCACGATAAACCCAAAGCCCTGCCTTGTCTCAGGACTAAGGCCAAGTTGGCCTAGGCCCAGCTTCTCTCCATAGCCTCATGCCTCCAGTGTGGATGTCACCACACCTCTCCACTCTACGCCATAGCAGGGTAGCTACTATTGTAGTCCCCATTTTACAGATGAGGAAACTGAGGCCCAGAGGGGTAAAGCATGCTACCAAGATCACAGTGGAGGAGCTGGGATTTGAACCCAGGTCTGTCTGACTCTAAAACCAGTGTTCTTCTCAATCCACCCTGCCACAGAACCTCCTAGTCCCACTTCCTGCCTCTGCCAAGTGGCCTCTAGAAGGAACCACCCTCAAATACGTGTCAGGGGTGATGTGGTCCTGGGTAAGGGTCAAGGGCTTTCTGGAGGTGCTGGAAAGTCCAGCCCAGCTCTGCTAGGGTGTCCCCCTGACCTTGCCAGCACGACCCACTTGGGCTATAATTTTAAACGGTAATTATGGATTAGCTTGGTGACCATCAGGCCCTTCTGCTACATCCCAGGAAATGGACCTAACCCTGTTACAGGGCAAATCAGATATAATCAGCTCCTAATTCAATATGGTTGTTCTAAGTCACATTTATCAAGGGACAGAAGCTGGCCCATGGGTTAGACTACAGTAGTGGTTGGATTAGATTCAGACAAGAATCCTCAACTTGCACTTTCTGACAGTTTTCTAAAAATTAAGTGGAAGAGATGAACTTTTTTAGTACCATATGCTATAAGTACACAGACTTGTATGTCCCACACACAGATGGGGGGCATCTTTCAGACTGGCCATGTGTCCCTGCAGTCTTGATCTGCCACAGTTGTGCCTCTCAAGCACCGACAAAGGTGCCTAGACACCTGGAACACTGCTCTGTTCAAAACCAAACCTGGGCAATCACCCAGTGTGCAGGGCTGGCCATACCATGTCTGTGGCTGAGGAGTGTAACTGGGTTCAGGTACACGGCAACTTCTAGCCAGCTCTGAGTGAGAGAGGATTTCTCTTCTAAGTGGTGGTTTGTGGGATCACAGAGGCCAAATAATAATCAGATTATTGGATGCTTGTGATTGGATCTGTTAGTTTTGCACTGGATTGAACTTTTTTCTCCCGACCCCCACCCATCGCCCTCAGAGTACTGCCAGTGCCACCCTCTGTGAGGTGCTGGCCTCAGAACTCAGACAGTGAAACAAGTACAGAGTCTTGAATGAACTACCCAGGCCAGCATCAGTGAGTGTCAGAACTGGGACTTGAGCTCCGATTTGTCATGCTCCCAAGCCTGGGCATTTTTCACAGCATCCCTGGGTCTCACCCTTTTTCTGTCCCAGTCCACCTGAGGGAAAAACAGGGGCTGAGGGGAGTGGCATGCCATATCCTGTTGCAGGGAGCACTTCAACATGTAGCTGACACATTTGGACCTGAAGTCACTGGCAGTGGTGGTTTTTTGAGCCAATTTTTTAGGTTTCTGCCGCCCGGCTCAGTGGTGATATCCAGGAGGGAGTAGAAAATGCAATACTTGAGTTTGGGCAGTTGGGGCTGGAAGTGGAATTGGGGGTGATGGCATATAGGAGGCAGCAGGGGCTGGGGCGTAAGTGGGATGTTACGGGGGGTGAGTTTGAAGACAGGGCCCTGTCTTTGGAGCATGCTTTAGAGTCAGGGTGGAGGTGGGACAGGGCATCTGTCCAGGAATCTCCCTGATCCTGGCCTCACCTAAATGGTAATCGTCTGAGATCCCCACTCCAGTAGCCTGGTGCCAGGAACTTCAGTCTTCTTATTGTAAGGGGAAGATTCAGGGCAGTGTGCTGGCCAGGACAGGAGAATTTCATAGGTACAAGGCAGGCTGTCATACCAGGTTTTCTGGAAGCCTTTTTTTTTTGAGACAGAGTCTCGCTCTGTCCCCCAGGCTGGAGTGCAGTGGCAGGATCTCAGCTCACTGCAAGCTCCGCCTCCTGGATTCACACCATTCTCCTGCCTCAGCCTCCCGAGTAGCTGGGACTACAGGTGCCCGCCACCACGCCCGGCTAATTTTTTTGTATTTTTAGTAGAGACGGGGTTTCACCGTGTTAGCCAGGATGGTCTCGATCTCCCGACCTCGTGATCCACCCGCCTCGGCCTCCCAAAGTGCTGGGATTACAGGCGTGAGCCACCGCGCCCGGCCTGGAAGCCTTCTTAAAGCACCTAGGACCTTATAAATGCCTTCCTCGCAGATCTTTAGAATCCCAGCAAGGCAAACATGCCAAATGGCTACGAGGACAGCAGCTTCCAGTTTATCCTCACTTGTCATGGCTTTGTGTTCAGCTCTCCTTCCCGCCTGCCAGCCTAGATGACCAACAGCGACCCCAGGCCCACACCAGACAATTCTCTGAAAACTCAAAGAGGCGGTAGCCGCAAAGAGGCAACAAGGTGCTACAGAATCCTACCCAGCCTTCCTTAGCAGGACCTCCCTGCAAGCGCTGACTCTCCTTCACCCACGCCACAGCTGGCTAGTGACCTTCCTCTGAGTCACGTCTCTCTCCCTTTTAGACCGTCATTTCCCTGACTCTGCCTACAATTAATAAGGTCTAATTCTTAGAATAAATCTCTGATTCCATTATACTTGTAGTATTCTGCCTCCCTGATTGAACCCTGAGTGATACAGCACCTCACCACTGCAGGCCTCCATTTCTCTCCTCTATAAAACGGAGATGGTATGTGACATGTGACATACCACCCTAGGAAGGGGGCTGCATCTGGGTGCTGAGGGCCAGGAGGCAGGGATTGATTCTGTGTGCACATTTGTCATAATCTGAGGACAAGCAATAAGCCAGAGTCACGGCTTAACTCAGTGTGGCTTTTCATCTTGCACAAACTGTAGGAGTCCCACAGAGCAGGGCCCCCGTGAGGTCAGTGGGTACATTTATGCTGGTGGTGGAGGGCGTGGTGACTCCTTCCAGCGGTCTGTTCGGTAGTGATTGGTTATATAGCATGGGGAGTGCTATGCCTGAGTGTTCAAGGTGACAGCAGGTCAGTGCCTTTTCTGATTGGACGCTGGAATGCATTCAATAGTTAGGAATTCTTAGGAATGCAACCTCCAACTGGAATGTCATTCCCCTGGAAAACCAGTGTATGCTGAGTTAGGAGACTTCCAGGAAGATGCTGAGAAGGGCTTGTTGGGCCTGAGATGTGCTCTGCTGACTTGCTGGAGGGGAGGCTTTGTTTCTATAATGATGATGAGCTAGTCTTGCCTCTGGATTATGTAGAATGGATTTGGAGACACTGTGTCAGGGTGCAGCACAGAGTGTCATGCTCCCTCTGGCCCCAGGGCCTTTGTTCCTACAGCTCTGATTTTAGATGTGATGTGGCTCCCTCCTACACTTTGTTCAGGTCCCTGTTTCAAACATCACCCCCTTGGGATAACTTTCTCTGACCATCCCGGACAAATAATGCCTCCTGTCCCCCTCCCCTCTATTCCCTTCCCTGCTTCATTTTTCTTTCCAAAACATCACCACTTAACTCATTATGCATTTCTATGTTTTCTTTCTTCTTCCACTGAAACACGAGCTCCCTGAGGACAGGGATTCTCTCTGTTGTGTTCACTGTTGGATCTGTGACACCCAGAACAGTGCCAGGTTCAGAGTAGATGCCAATACAAATTTGTTACAGGTCAGAACTGACCTTTGCGTAAAGAGAAGTGGCCTGACCTGGCCTCACTTCTATTTCTGCCTTCATTCATGCTTGAAAACAACAAATACGGTTTTCCTGGTCCTGGAAAAAGGCTACTTCTTGACGTCAGGAAGGCTGGTTTGACCAATTCAGTACCAAACATGAGTTCTCTATATCCAGGGATTTTTATTCTTTTTTTGTAATCATTACTCTTGATCCTGGGATCTGTAACCATTTTAGAAGTGGATTTGATGTGATTAAATTCTTTCCTAGCCTAATCCTTTATGGAAAACAAAAGTTTTAAATGAAACGAATTAGAATGGATTTGCTGAGGTTTGATTGTTTGCACAATAATTTTACCCCAGCTCATTTAAAAACCAGGGCTGGGCCTCATGCCTTGAAGGATACCCTGACAAATATTCCATAATGAAGGGGAACAGCTCCCCACTCTTGTGTGACAGCACTTACTGAGTGCCTGTGACTAGAGGGGTGACCACACACACAGGAGTCAGAGGGGCCAGCTGTCAGAAGTCCCATGCACTTTCTTTTGCAGGAACGCCAGGTCCCAGGGAGGCTGAGGTGCAGCTGGGATGCTGGGCAGGATGACAACCCTGCCATTGTTCCTCTCTTTTCTTTTTTTTTTTTTTCTGACAGGGTCTCATTCTCTGCAGTGGTACCATCATGGCTCACTGCAGCCTCTGCCTCTTGGGCTCAAGCGATCCTCCCACCTCAGCCTCCTGAGTAGCTGGGACTACTCTGTGCACACCATCACGGCCAGCTAACTTTTTTTTTTTTGAGATGGAGTTTCACTCTTGTTGCCCAGGCTGGAGTGCAGTGGCACGATGTCAGCTCAACACAACCTCCACCTCCCAGGTTCAAGCGATTCTCCTGTCTCAGCCTCCTGAGTAGCTGAGATTACAGGCAAGTGCCACCATGCCCGGCTAATTTTGTATTTTAGTAGAGATGGGGTTTCTCCATGTTGGTCAGGCTGGTCTTGAACTCCCGACCTCAAGTGATCTGCCCACCTCAGCCTCCCAAAGTGCTGGGATTATAGGCGTGAGCCTCCACGCCCAGCCCGGCTAACCTTTGTATTTTTTGTAGGGACAGGGTTTCATCGTGTTGCCCGGGCTGGTCTTGAACTCCTGGACGCAAGGGATTCTCGTTTGCCTTGGCCTCCCAGGCATGAGCCACCACACCCAGCTGTTTTCTCTCTTTTCTCCTGGAATCTCCATGGGCCTCAGCTTAGCAATTGTGAGAGTGGGTGTGCAGGGGGTGGGGCCTGAGGACGGGCTGGCAAGCAACCTTTAGAAGCAGGTCTGAAGGGACTTGTCAGGGGTTCACCACATAGGAAATGGGGGTTACCTGTGCCCCCAGCCCACCTGCCATTGAGGTGCTAGACCCGAGAGGCTGTCATCTTTGTATAGATGCTGGGGGCATCAGGACAACCTGAAACACAGGCTGAAACACAGGAGCACAGCATAGAAAAGAAGTCTGTCCATCCAAATTGGAAATGAAAAGCCCCTGGTACTTGACAGATCTACTCCAGTGACTTGGAACACTGCGTGGGAGACTTGTCTTTGGCAGCAGCAGAAATGGGGGGTTCTGAACTTTCTCTCTGTAACCCCAGGCACATGTATACAGACTTGCCAGGCCCTGTGGGCCAAGCAGATGTAGGACCTGGCTCTTATCTGGGAATTTGGTAACTCGAGGAAAATGAACTTTTCCTTTTCTGCTGCTTTTGTTTTTAACTTTGGGGCCTTGTCATTTGTGGCATCTGCCCTCTAGGACCTATAGCTTTTGGGACTGCTTGTAGACACCTATTCTACCAGCAGAGTTTCTTCCCCCAAGGCAGGTGTTTTGATGAGGACTTGGGGTCACAGCCTCAGGACTCATGGCTGCTCTGTATCTTCCATCCTGCTGGCCTGGACCACACGGTTCCGTTACTTTGCCAGCTTCCTTGGCAAGTTTCATTAAGAGAGATGCACAGGCCGGACGCAGGCTTCCTTGGCAGGTTTCATTAAGAGAGATGCACAGGCCGGACGTGGTGGCTCACACCTATAATCCCAGCAGTTTGGGAGGCTGAAGCAGTCAGATCTCTTGAGCTCAGGAATTCGAGACCAGCCTGGGCAACATGGCAAAACCCCATCTCTACAAAATATTCAAAAATTAGCCCATGTGGTGGCACACACCTGTGGTCCCAGCTACGCAGGAGGCTGAGGTAGGAGGACTGCTTGAGCCCTAAGGGTTGAGGCTGCAGAAAGCCATGATAGTGCCCCTGCACTCTAGCCTGGGTGATAGAGCAAGACCCTGTCTCAAAAAAAAAAAAAAAAGACAAAGAAAAGACAAAGAGAGAATAATTTTGGCTGGGAGGCCTTGTGTTCTGCCCCCATCATGGGCCTAACTATACTCAGATGAAAATGGTGACTTCTTGGTGTAAAAGTCTCAGCCTGAAAGTCCTTTTCCTCTTTCAGAAATATAAGTTAACATATCTTGGGCCCTGAAGAAATGCCTGCCTGGCCACAGGATGGCATGCCACAGTTACTGCCTCTTCACAGTGAAGCCCCATCCTCACTGGGTACAATTCAGAGACAGATGTGGGTGCATGCACCTCTCAGCTGGGCCTGAACCCTGGAGTGGAAATCCAGAGCTCTCGTCTGCGTTCAACCCCAGATTTAGTACCAGCTAACACACTTGGAGCACATTCTTGATGCTGAACAGTGTCAAGTGGTTTATCTCACTTGATCATCAACCTTGTCCCCTCTGAGACACCCTGAGTACTCCCTACTTTTGCCCTTGGTCAACAGCAGGGCGGGGAGTTGAACCCCCAAGGGTCTGATGCTAGAGCCTATGCTCTTAACCAGTCTGCCAGTCTTTCCCGTGGGGCTGTTTGATGATTCATTTTATTCTCTACCCAGAGACAATGAGGCATAAACCAGAATAAAAGGGGGCTATTATGATATCACTATTTGCCATTTATCTAAATTAGATAATAAATCATGAAGCTACTTGAAATAATATATATGTCAACCTTCTGAACATTTAGTTATCACTTAGTACCATTTGATGGTGTCTGTGGTATAATTAACACTTTCTGGTAGAAAATATGATATTTCTGTGAAATAAAAAAGTGAATGAAAAAATCAATTTAACCTGGCCGTCCTCTTCCTTGGGGATGGGCAGCAGATCTTGTGGCAGTGGTTGGTTGGGATGGCTGGGGCTGGTGGTGGATGAGCAGAAGTTCCCAGCCCTTTGAAGGCCAGGATGGTGCCTGGAAAGAGGGAAGCCTGTTGCCCTCAGTACCAGCAGGTCCAGCTGAGGATTGCTGCTGAGCCCCAAATAGCTCCATGCCCATTCATCAGACTCAGCATAATTGGGCATCTGCCACTGGCATCTCCAGATGTTTGCCTTTATCAGATGCTGATGTGGTTCAGAGTTTTCACTGAGAGCTCGTAAAAGCTCTAGCTGGTTGGGGACGCTTATTGTTCATTTTATTTGAGTTCTTTATCATGTGCAAAATGTTCCAGGCACCATTAGGAGACACAAAAGACTCAGAAAACACAGTTTCAGGGGGCGGAAGCTCACCGTAGCGTGGAGGAGATACAGCCACAGACATTTACAAACATTTGCTGAACACAATCAGCTGGCAGGAATGAAAAATCCGCTCTCAGCAGCACATCAGGGCATGGGGGTAGGGCAGTAGAGACTGAGGATTTAATGCTTGCCTGGGGGAGTCTTGTAAAATCGGATGGCTGTTCTGGGCTGTTTGCTCATTAATGTGGTCTTTAGATTCCTGCCCAGTAAGATTGGGACGTGGGGGCCAGAAATAGGACAGAAACTTGATCAGGAGAATATTGAAGGGAGATTCGTCTTGCTTGAGGTGAACATTTGAGGGCTCTGTCCAGGCACACTATAATTACTGCTTAACCATAAGTGTAGCTTGGCAAGATGCATGGATTTATACATAGGTTGCTAAGGGCATTTAGGGAAAACCAAACGTAGGCGAGGAGAACTGTCTCCGTCAATTTATAACATTCATGTCTGAGACAGCATCATGGAAGGGCAGACAACCCTGCTCTTAGGCATAAATTAAAGCTATCTTTCCTGGAAAAGAATAAATTAAATGATCAGTAACCTCTTTTGAAATACTATTTTAAGAGTATTTTTTTGTTTTATATAATTTAAAATTCCTGATTGGTAGTTATTCAAAATTACATTCAACTTCAATGTTTGACTTTCGAGTCTATTGTTGTATTTTTAATTTTTAATTTTTTTTAAGAGACGGGGTCTTTGCTATGTTGGCCATGTTGGTCTCAAACTCCAGCCCTCAAAGGATCCTCCTGCCTCAGCCTCCCAAAGTGCTGGGATTACAGGTGTGAACTACTACAGGAGCCTCTTGTTGTATTTTTTAAAATTGTTTTAAATTTTTATTCTAAAATCTTTATTATCACCTCTTAGAATGTGTAGCATATTGTTGTATTTTTAACCTGTGATCTTAAATGCTTCTTATGCCTTATTGTTTGGGCTGGTGTGTGAACTCTAACTTGCTGAATGTTAAGTTCTGGTATTGATAATATTGTAATATGTGTTTGCCTACTTATAAAAAACAGTGAAAATAATAGTTTCTACTGGCAGAGGAAAAAGAAGTGTTTTAAAAAGTACTTTCTTTTAAAAATCAACTTCATTTATTTCCCTCTTACCAAAAAAGAATTGGTGAAGCTTACAACAAAAGATATAACAGAGAGTTTATTAAGATAGAAATAGGAAATTGGAACCCAGGCAGAAAAGAATACAAATTTTCTAAGCACCAGTGGCTTGTCTTACTTCTGTGACCAAGCTCCAAATTTATCTTTGAGCTTCCTAGAATCCAAGGAAAAAGGGAAACATAATTCATTACATAGCCCCAGCTATGAAAATGAACAAAGTATGCCAATTTATGGATTTTTAAAATATTTTTATTATTAAATAAAAGATAATTGCATAAATAAAACTTCAATCTGCAAAGGGAAAATTATTTTCTCAACTTCATTTCATGGAAAGACAATGAAAAAGTTAGTAAAATTTGTTGTAGCCACACATAAAGCTGCTTGTGGAATTAATGTGACCACTGTTACCTTCGAGCTGTGAGGAATATTCTGCCCACATGGGTATTTAATTATTCATGAATTTATACAAGTAAGAGAGTCAGGGGCAACTTCTGGGAAAAAGGGGGAAATATTTTAAGAATATTTAGAAAAGAAAAGATTGATTTAGAAATTTTTTTAGTGAGAAGCAAAGCCTGGGCAATGCTGACAGACATGCCCGCAAAGATCTGGGTGACTCTGGGATGGCTCCCATTCAATCAGTGTATTGCTGAATGAATCATTTCCCAAGGTCAAGGCCATGGACCTGGACCTAGGCATTTGGCAGTCTGTCGCCTATCCTTAGGTAGAGGCTGTGTTCTATTTCTCCGGTCTGCCCAGACAGTGCCTGGTACATTTTGCACATAAATAACTCAACCATGGTTCCGTCTCTCCTGGGTTGAGAACTCCAGGAGGGCAAAGACACATTCCCAGCATCCCTGAGGTTTCTGCCTGGTACTGGTAGCTGACACCAATACTGCTAGTGTTGGAAGATAACAGCTCACAAACTAAAAACAGGAAAGGTGGGCCCGGTGCAGTGGCTCACACCTGCAATCCCAGCACTTTGGAAGGCTGAGGTGGGCAGATCACCCGAAGTCAGTCTGGCCAACATGGTGAAACCCTGTCTCTACCAAAAATACAAAAAATTATCTGGGTGTGGTGGTGGGTGCCTGTAATATCAGCTACTCAGGAGACTGAGGCAGGAGAATTGCTTGAACCCGGGAGGCAGAGGTTGCCGTGGGCCGAGATTGTGCCACTGCACTCCAGTCTGGGCGAGAAGAGCAAAACTCCATTTCAAAAAAAAAAAAAAAGGAAAAGTGTCCATAAAATGGCAAATGTCATTTGCAATAGTGGGCACTTTTTGGATCTCTTGATGACAACAATCAAACTTGCCAGTTTTTCGCCATGGAGAACACCTCAGTGGGCCTGCCCAGTGGCAGCTGGGCAGTTATGAAGTGTTGGATGAGTGGGCGCGATCCCGAAGTGGGCTTTGCTTTAGAAGGATCTGTCTTGCACCCCCACTCCCCGCCGCTATGGAGTGCACACCAAGAGGCTCTGCCTAGGTCGCCTAGGTCTCACAAGGGTCCTGCACTGCAGGTGACTGGGGTGTGTGTGTGGCGGGGGAGAGCCCTCGCTGACAATGCTGAACTGTCTCTATCTGTTCTTCCAGCAGGCTTTAAGGGTGGAATTCCGGCAGGCACTGCATTTTCCCAGCTGCTTTTCGGTCACCTTTTGTACTCAGTTACTCAGTGCTCATTCCTTTGCGGCTCTAAAGCTCTTTTGTGTTTCATCATCTTGCTCGAAACCTTGCCCAGAGGGCTCACTTTGGCCCCAGCAGAGAGTGCCTTTCCTGAGAGGTTGGGGATGCAGGGAGGGGTGCAGTGAGGGGAGAGGGCCATAGCTCGGACATGGAGCCCCCAGGGGAGGGGCATATCTGTAAGCAGGACACGCCTGTGGTCACGGCAGAGTAGTGTGAGTCTTACATGCCTGACTCAGGTTGGGTCTGTGTTGTGGGCAGCAGCTCTAACGCCTGCTGGAGTTGGGGGGATTTGGGTAAGTCAGGTTTCCTCTCTGGGATTCCGTTTTTTCATCTCTGAAGTGGGAGTTTTAACAGTACCTAAGTAACACGAGGTGAAGGTGTCATGAGGATAAACTGCACACAAAATCCTGTCCCAGTGTCCGACTCAGACGCACTTGTTGTGTGGTCATGATGATTGGTTATTATCCTGTCCTGGAGGTAGGAAGAGCCACCAGCTCCCTCCCTCAGACCGTCACCTACCTGACAGAGGTTTTATACCTCATGGGAGAGGAGGCTGAGGTTAGTCACCCATGTGGGCAAGCTCCATGGCCTCTCTGACCCTAATGAGGCAGAGACAAGTCCTGCCTATACCCTGAGGGCTGTAAGAATCAAGTGCAGGCCCTGGTGGGGCAGTTCCTTGTCCCCAACTCCACCACAAGAGGACTGAAGACAGTACTTAGAGGACCTGCAGCCAGCACCCGGCACATATGAGTACACCGTGGGTGCTGGGGCTGGTGTCACAAACTGTGGTTACTCTGCAGGTGTCAGGAAGCACAGGGCTCAGGCCCCAGATGCTCCCAGGGGAGGGAGGAGGTGAGGACAGAGGCGAGGGGCCATGCCATCCACAGACCAGGGGTGGCCCCACTAACATGAACATCGTTGGTGTTGTCATCTTGGATGCCACTCTGAGGTCCAGGCACACACACACATGAATCTCCTCCCCATTCCGCCAAGCATCAGCACTGTCACCCCCAGCCTCAGGCTATTTGGGCAGTGGGGCTAGGAGTGTCCTCTATTTCTATGTGCTAAATCTGGCCACCCAAGGGGTTAACAATCATAGTAGATACTACTGGATTTAAATCAGTCCTACTTGGGACACCTAAGGCTTATTAAAAAGCTGTAAGCGCGGAGCCTTCCTGACTATAAATCCTCGCTTTCTTGCAGAGTTGCACTGAGAGTCATTTTATCTGTTTCTCAACCATCATGGATGGAAATCCTCCAGCATCCCGAGTTTTTTGGTTTGTTTGTTTTTAATTCAAAAGTTTCCCAGACACAGAGAAGGACTTAAATCGTAGGCCAGCTGAAGGGCCCAACGTTCCTGTTACAAGTCATTTAGGTAAAATAAAGAGTAATAGGAATGCCTGCAGTATTGAGGCACCTTGCATCTGTGAATTCGGGCAGAGTGAAGACTCGTAATGATGGGCCGTGGCATCTGCACAGTGAGGTCAGGAATCGCTCAGACTTCGCAGCAGATGCCAGTGGGTTCTGCCTAAGCGGGGAGGGGCGGGCATCATCAGCTGCCAGTGTTGGAGTGTGGGGGTGGCCACAGCTTGGTGAGAGAGAAGGCCAGAGTTAAGGAGCCAGCAGGAAGAGGCCATGTGGCTGCACTCCTCTACGACCAGAATGTCCCTGTGGGCGTGAGGGAGGGCAGCCTCCAGGCAAAGCAGGCCTGGGTCAGGAGAGATCTTCAGGGAGTGTCAGCACAGTGCCCTCCCCCAGCCTCAGGCCCAGGCTTGTTCTCCTGCCAGGACCACCTCAGTCCAGTGACCACAGAGGGGCACAAACCCCTTGGGCTCTTGGCACTTGGGTGCTGTTGCAGTGTTGGAGTGGGGAGCTCCAGGTGTGGCGGCCACACTGCCTGGTTAGATAGGAGCCCAGAGCTGGTGTCTGAGGACAACTCTCTGGTGTCTGAGGACAACCACCATCACCTACAAGGTCACCACGATAGTTCAGGCTAGAGACCTGGTCTTGCAGGGCCCAAATGAACACCTACCCATCTGGATTCCTGCTTAGGGCCTCTCCCACCCTCCCACTGCAGGCGTGGGTGGAGGCTGGGGAGTGAGGGATGGGAGGGTGATGGAGGGAGGAGAGACTGAGCATGAGCTGATGGCCAGCAGGTCTGCCACAGGACTTGAGACTGGGCAGGTGGAAGTGATAATGGATAACAATCAAAGATGAGGCCCACACCCAGCAGTGGAGGAACAGCAGCCATGTAGATTATCCTTGTAGAACAAGCTGGGTCACTCAAGCAAGCCCCATGCGTTAACCTTGATGTTTTATTCTGTAAAGTGGAGATCCTAATGCCTTCTCTGCCTTGCCCTGGTAGCAGCCAGAGGAAGTAACTGTGACATCTTGGGGATCCTAGGGCAGTGGGACAGCATCAAAAAGTGCCAAAGACTGGGAGGCAGCTCAGAATTGGGGGCAGGAATGAAAATGATAGACATGAGAAATCCAGGAGTCTGGATCAGCACCTGGCCACCTTCTGGGCCCGAGGGGAGAGGCTGGGGTTGGGGAGCTTTTGAGACATGGTGTCTGGGAGGCCAGCATGCCTGGAACAGAAATGAGAGCATGGGGGAAGGAAGAAGGAGACGGGATGTGCTCTGGGAAAGTGCAGTGCACAGGCCAGGGAGGCAGAGGCTGTTGCTAGGCAGAGCTGTGCCCAGCAGGCCAGAGGAGGCTGGGGAAGGCCTGGGGCAACTTCCTAGGAAAAGCCTAAGGAGGGGAGGGCATGAAGATGACGAGGAATGAGGGGTTGGTGGGGACTCAGAAGAAAATCTCACTGCCTGCCATGGTACGCCCACAGCGGCCCAAGCCCTGTGCCAACATGCACTGCCATTCCTGGTTGCCAGACACAACCCTTGGGAGTGGGCAGGGAGGAAACCCACAGCCAGGATGATAGCCCCCAAGACCCACAAATGACCAAACCACCTAACATCAAACATATAAAGGGTTCAGATCAGAAAATCCAACAGATTTCCAGCCACACCTATCTCCCCAAACATAGCTGATAAATCCAAGAGTAAGTAGAAAGCAGCTCTGAAGAGTCAAAATGGTGGCCGCAGCACCCCCAGTCCCTGCACGCTCACTTGTAGGCAGAGGCCCTCACTCAGAGCCTACCTGCTTCATTTAACACATAGTTCTGACAGACATTGGTACCTGGTTTCAATTACAAAGAAAAGCAAGCCCAAAAGAAAAGCTATGAACGTGCGAGATCATCACAGTGAGGAATCAGCCTGGACAGGCTCCCAATTTCCACTCAAGTTGGAGATTCTATGATTCCCATATTTTCATAATGAGGCTCCCCAAGTTATCAAGACATTGTAAAATAATATTCCATCTTCATTGCTTAAGAAGGCTGAGTAGTGTATGGTAGACGTTAGAGGAATATGCTGTGCTTTTAAAAGTTAGGCATTTGAAGAGGGGATGAAAGCACATTTTTTGAGTACCTACTACATACACACCTTCTTTAACACGTTAATCTCCTAACAATCCTACAAGTAACTATTATCTATGCCATTTTATAGAAAAGAAAACAGACTTAGAGAGCTGACGTGATGTATCCCAGCTCATGCTGCTAATGCTTTTTTCTTTTCACCCTCAGCGTGGCTCAAGTCCTTGTCCTGGGGCCTATGTGGAATTCCTGCTCTTTGACACCAAGTGAATGAGGCTTTGCTGGATGCACAGGGCCTGAGTTTGGGTGATGCTTTCCAGGGTGGTGGTGATGGCTGTCACTGTCCCATCAGTTCACTGTGGGGACCGATGTTCCTGCCCTGGCCTCCATAGCTTTGGCCACTCTGAGAGGTGAAGGACCAGCCCTGCTTCTGCCTCTGCTCCAGGATAAAGCTCTGCTCTCCACATGGGAAAGCATGAGCTGTGAAGCCTTTGCAGCTGGAAGATAGTCCAATAGCTGCTCTATCCAGCAGGAGGTCTCCATCATAAGGAAGGGACTGGCTTACCTGGAAGGGAGTTTTGTGAACTCTGTCCTCCAGAGAAAATTATCCCTGAAGGCCTTTGGTGATGAGAGGCTCTGTTTTTTCATTCCTTAATCATTCAGAAAACACAGAAAATCATTCAGTTTATTCAAAATAGTGGAAAATCATTGAGGTTTTTTCCTGTGTAAAGGTCAAACTATAAAAAGATACATGGACTCAGAACTCCAGGCTAGTCATGAAAACGTGGCAGTGCATTGAAATGGATCCAAAAAATGGTTTAATCCTCCTCTGGAAACAGCTCATAATAATCCCCTCTCCGCTCTCCCCTCCGTGTGTTAAATTCCTGCTTGTAGGTTCAAGGACACAAAGTCAGTGATTTTTAGTGGGTAGAGCATGGGCTGTGCAGAGCAGGAGTCCTGGATCAGAATCCCTGACCAGCTGCTACACACCAAGTATAAAACCTGGCATGCTCTGCTGCTGTTCTGGTGCTCTCCTGAAGGGCCTGGGGCACTTCCTGTCAAGGTCTGGGTGGGTGGACACTCAGAACCTTCTCACCATCCTAGCTGTGACTTTCCACCTGAGGTGTGGACAGATAAGGGTTGGCCCGCTGGCTATACAGAATCTGAGGACGGCGCTGCCAGGCTATGGTAGAGGCAGATTCCCTGCTCTGGTCTCTGTCCCCACCTCAGCCACTCAACTCTGTTCCCATAGTCTAACAGGGCTAGGCTGAGTATGGGCTTGGGTGACCTGTGAAGTCCTTCCAGCTGCAAGATAAATAACTTCGGCCGGGCGCGGTGGCTCAAGCCTGTAATCCCAGCACTTTGGGAGGCCGAGACGGGCGGATCACGAGGTCAGGAGATCGAGACCATCCTGGCTAACACGGTGAAACCTCGTCTCTACTAAAAATACAAAAACACTAGCCGGGCGAGGTGGCGGCGCCTGTAGTCCCAGCTACTCCGGAGGCTGAGGCAGGAGAATGGCGTAAACCCGGGAGGCGGAGCTTGCAGTGAGCTGAGATCCGACCACTGCACTCCAGCCCGGGCGACAGAGCAAGACTCCGTCTCAAAAAAAAAAAAAAAAAAAAAAAAAAAGATAAATAACTTCAAGATGGCTATTTCGATGACATTTTAAAAGGGCACTTGGAATTTCACTGCTTTTGTGAAGTGAGCAAGAAAAGGGAGGACAATAGAATATTTTGAAAACAGCCTGGTCAGTAAAAGCCTCACGTTCCTCTTTATTAATTCAGAACTTGGAGGAAATCTGTGAAAGTAACTTTGGGATATAAGAAATGTCTGTGACTCTTCTTTAGCAAGACTTGACCCAGGCTCAGTTATGTGCAGTCCCACCTGTAGGGTAGGCTCAGCCTGGTCTCTCCCACATTGGGCCACCCACTGGTGGATAGAGGAAGGGGTTTGGGAGATGGAGTCAGTCCTAATGCTAGATCTGGCAGTCAGATTTCCTGGTAGAAGACTCTGGGCCTGAGAGGCCTCTAAGCCCCACAGGTAGGAGCCAGTCTTCATGTCCTGGTTTGTGTCCAAGCAGGAACAGAAGGAATGGCATGCACAAAGACTTGTAAGGGAAAGTGCTGGCTCTTGGCTCTGGCCAACAGGGCATGGCATGAGATGAGGAAGGCTGGCAGCAGCTAGATCCTGCAGACATCAGATTGAGTGACATGCTCTGATTTGTGTTCTACACAGGCCACGTGGGCTGCCGGGAGGGGAAGGCTCAGAGGCAGCAGGGCCAGGTAGGAGGCGGCCTTGGTCACCCAGGGACATGATGACAGAAAGCAGGAGATGATGAATCTGGAAGACTGATGGACCAATGACCTGTGTGATAGTGACAGTGAGAGGGAGTGGGCCTAGCAAGGGGTCTTTCAGGCCTCTGGCCTATGCACTGGGTGGATGCTGAGGCCTCATTTGAGATGGAATGGGTGGTGTGGGTTTGGGCATCTATGATGAGTCATAGATGGGCAGGGGACAACTAAGGTGGCTGGCAGACATCCAGGTGGATCCATGAGAACATGGGCCATAAACTGTACCATTAGGAAGAAACTCAAGCCAGAGACTGAAAAGTAGGCAAGGGCACCCCACAGGTAGCTGGTAATTAACGCCCAGAGAGTGGATAAAACCCCATGGGGAGAGTGAGACCTAAAGAGGGCCAGGAAGAAGCTCCTGGAGTCACTGACATTTGGGTTTGTGGAGAAACCCAAGGATTCGGCAGAGGGGTGGCTAGAGAGCGTGGAGTGGGTCCCTGAGGCAAGAGTCCACGGGGGTCAGGCAGTAGGGGGATGTCTGAGAGGCCGGGCTCATCACTGGGTCAAGCTGTGGGGAATTCTGCCCGGTCAGCAATGCTGAGGGTCTAGCTGCAGTTTGAGCCAACTCTGCAGCTTTGCAGATGGTTTGTTTTCCTGGACAGAAGGTTCAAAGCAGGCTTCCCAGGCATTTTCACGAGATCTGTCTACGGAAACGTTAACCTACGGCTTAAAATTTCTTTCTTCCAGTACCTTTTTAATTTAGGTAACCTGAAAAGTGTAACCATGACTACTGTGTTTGTATTATTTTAATATTGACTTTTAAAAATATAGCAAAAATATATATAGCAGATGCTTATTTTAAATGTTAACATGAGGTTCTATTTTACTATTCATTATACTCTTTAGATGAAGAATCTAATTTAAAAAGATCTACAAATATGTAATTTGCAGACTCTTCAAGAGTCTACCTCTTCAGCTTTTTTTTTTTTTAGGTCACAAGAGACTTGCCCTAGACCCTTAGGTATTTAATGTGACATACTCTGCCTCACAAAGTAAAAGAGAAAGGGCAGTTTTTGGCTCCGTTACAAACAGCTTTGCCCCCAAATGTGTCCAACAGCCTGATTTAGTATTAAAGCTCTGAAATGATTGATTATCCATTAGGGTAGCTATTTAAAGAGTTCATCACATCAGATTCAAACCGACAACATCTGTGCTGCAAGGGCTGCTAGGAGAGCCGAGCAGAACCAAATGGAACCTGGATGGAACTGTGGATTCTGCCTTCTGCGAGACTCTGAGACCAGACCTCTATGAAGGACAGTAACAGGTTGCTGCTGCCACTGTGCCCATAATCAGGTGTGTGCCAGCGCTTCCTGCTGGGCCCAGGTCAGGGAGAACTCCTGTGAATGAAAACTGACGTGGGTCATGCATGGCTCAGAGCCCGACCCTTTCCCTTGCTCTAGGCCTCACCCTCTTCCCTGGTCTCCCCATTGTTCCCTGTCAGCCCCTTCCCATATCCCTCTCTCTGGGGCCTCAGACCCTGAGTTGTCCCAGGCTTCTACTCCCCGTCCCACTCTTCCCTCCACAAATCATTGCCACCGCCCAGCTGGGCTTGTCCCTAATCCCTCCCGACCCTCCTGTCCAGAATGTTACCGGCAAACCTTACACAATCTAAGGCCCTTGTTGTCTTCTAACCTTGGCAGTTTCCCTCTTAACAACAACATCAAACTCGTCCCCTTATTCTAGCTTGTCCTTGTATGCTCAGCAAATAGTTTACCTTGGCAGGTTCACCAGGAAGTAACAATACTGCAAAAGCCAGGTGCTTTGTGGCGCTTTTATTTCTGAAGTTGTGTGAATATAGGTAGATGTGCCTTAGGTGAGTGTTTAATAGTTTCCAGGCTGAAGTTATTGTCACCCATGCAGCCCCTGGGGCTTCAAGCCCTATCTGTCTGGTGGGTCAGAGCACAGGTGTGTCAGAGCATAGGCCGTGCTATATTCCAGGGGCAACTTGGCTGGTCCTGAGGCCTGTCAAGTCCAGGAGGCCTGTGTCGCTGGAGGATGCCTCAGTCCCCAGGGAAGCTCTGTGGCTGGAAAGCTGCTTCCTGATTGCCAGGGCACTCAGTCACAAAAGCTGTACCCAAAGGCTCTTTGGGGTGGCTGCTGTGGTTTCCACTTACACCTTGTCTTCAGGGCTGGTGCACCCATCCCCTGGGTACTGGGCACATCTCACAGCTGTGTCCCTCCCTGGGCATTGCCCTCAGCTGAGGGAAACTGCCTCACTCAAAATTAAGCCGTTTCCAAATGACTGGCAGATGGGGAGGGGGTACCAAGGCCAGGCCCCTTGGCCCCCATCTGGGACAACTCTGAGGGGCTATCTCAGCTCCTGAGTTCCCTGTAGAACTGCCGAGGCCTCAGTTGCACCCACAGTCTGGGTCTGTTTCTCCATCTGCCTCATACTGCCTTCTTCACTTCCCTGAACTCATCAACAAATCTTCATACACTCAGGGAACCCAGGCAATGACAGCTGTCACGGTTCAGCTGTGAGGGGCTGGGTTGATTGATAGCCTTTTACTCCATTCCAGAGCCACTCTGGCCCTGCTGTGCTGGGGCTGCTGACCAAGCCCCCTCGATTGTTCTACTGTTACTTTTATTGCATTCAAGGCTCCCTAAGGAGTCACTTGAGAGACATTTGTTTATTTTTGAACTTGGACTTAGGAAACATTGTGCTTCTTTAGGCCTTTGGTCTGTTTGGATTGTGTTTATGGTACAAACACCAACAACTGGGGAAGAGATTGGGCTTTTTTGCTTTGGCTGCGAGGAAGCTTGGAGCCCAGTCCTAGACCTATGTGCTACTAGACAAAGGTGCTGGTACTTTCAGAGTTCCCTTAACATGCCTTCCTTGCTATTGTTCTTTGTGTTGTTTTGCTACATCACACAGCTCCCTCTGAGCTGCCTCAAACGCTGCGTGGAATGAAGTAGGGTATAAATGAGTAAACACATGCATACAGCCATGGGGGTGTGGTGTCAGACAGACCTGTCTGCCGGTTACCAGCTCTGGGACATTTGCCAAGTCACAACTTCTCTAAGCCCTAGTTTATTCAGCCAAGGAGTGGGCCTGATGCCTGCATCACATAATTATTCTGAAGAAAAATACAACAAGCACATGCCTGGTACATATCAAATGCTCAATAAATGGTACACATTCATAACAACTTTTTATAAAATCACATGCTCTCAAGAAAGTGCCCTATCATGTTGCTGGATCTGCCCCTACCCCCTTCCTGTTGTGTGCAGGCTGTCAGCCAAGATGCATTTCTGGCTTGTTGGGTTTCACTTTCTCATGGGAGAAAGATGCCTACCCAGGCACCTGCAGCTCACAGCAGACAGTGTGCAGCAGCAGAAAGTCCCGTGTAGATGCCCACCGAGATCCTCCACGCAGGTAGATACATGACTCAAATACCCACAAGAGAAATGAGCACCTACTTGGCTAGAGGAAAACTAAGACTCTTTATGTAAATGAAGCCCTCATAAAATGAAAAAAAAAAAAAAGGTTGTAGATGAGAGATGGGTGATGAGTAATTTAAGACGATGCAAATCTAGGCCTTTGAATACTTTAAATATAACTATCTGATATAAAAAGAATTGCACTAAATTTTTTAAAGTAGAGAGCTTTCCTAGGGTGAGAGACTCACTTTCCTGATAGGGACATGTTCCCCAAAAGGCAAATGGGGAAGGCAAAGAACAACATCTATGTTGACATCACATCCCCCTGCAGGCAGCAGAGGAGGATTCATTGCATTTTATAGTCTACACGAGCACCCCATATACCACACGTTACCTTGCAAACCAGTTTGGATCCCATATGAGAACAGAGAAGCCCATTTCAAAGGGGAGGTAGCTTGGGAAAGTCTTTTGTTCATTTCTAAAGTAAGCCTGCCCCTGGCTCTGTCTCCTTGTAAATGTCAGGTGGGCCTGAACCATAGTTTTGAGCTTGTCTAAAGATGGGTCTGGACTTCCTTGTCCTTTTCGGGGATGGGAAGGCCAGAGCAGGGAACCTTCTGCATGCTGGGTCTAGAATGGGTCTGCTAGGTGTATCCTCCTAAAGGGGAGAGAGGGATAGTGTGAATGCAGGATGCTGAGGAAGGGGAACAAGGGCTGGATGGAGAGAGTGTGGCATGAGGGCAAAGCTGGGTACAGGGCAGGCCCCAGTATTATCTATTTGTAGAAATAGGCCTCAGGAGGAGTGAGAGGGATGAAGAAGTAGTGGCTAGCAGCTCCAGCTAGTATCTGGCTGGGCTGTCTAGTCCTGGAGGGGTGAGGGATGCTGGACCATACCCTCTGAGGCTGGTTTAGGAGGGTCAGGTGTGTCTTGGAGGAAGTTGCCCCAGAGCAGCTATGGCCACCAATGAGACAGAAGGAAGTCAAGGTTGATGGTCCTTGAGCCAGGGTCCCACTACAGGGACTGGCTGAAGTTCTGGAACAAGGATTGAGCACATTAACAAGACTGAGGATTTTGGGTCAGGTCTCTGGAACCTTCCTTTGGGGGATCAGCCAGTGCAAGAGAAACAGGTGATGGCTGGGTGACCAGGAATCTACTGCCCTGTCACCCACAGGCAGCCCATTGTCTATCACATGTGGGGACAATGTCCCCCTCAATGCCTAGCCTGAGGGGTGGGGCAGGATGGGGATGCAGCATCCAGGATCTGTTGACCGTTTTTCCTCAAATCCTGTTACCTACACATTTCCTTGCCTTTCCAGAGTTTTGGTGAGTGAGAAAATCCATGTACTTAACCTCTATCTTGACAACAATAACTTTCTTCCCTTCCTATGGAGAATAGAGAGAACCCTCCCCACCTCCAACATAGCACAGATGCCCCAGGGCCCAGCTTCCATGAACCTCATGAAATGATGATGATGAAGATGACAACCATAATGAAGCCTTACTCCTAAAATGAGTATAATGACACTAATGATGAAGGCAGCATCAGAGAGTAGGGGAGAGAACAGACTTTGAAGCCAGACTGCCCGAGTTCCAGCTCCACCTCTTGCTAATTGTGGGAACTTGGAGGTCACTTTGTTCCTGGGCTTCCTCATCTGTAAAATGGGGATCAGAGCAACTGATCATTGGAACATGTAGTATCCGGAATAGCTATTCCTTTTTTTTCTTTTTTTTTTTTAAAGAGACAGGATCTTATTTTTCACACAGCCAGGAGTGCAGTGGTGTGATCTTGGCTTACTGCAGCGTCAACCTCCTGGGCTCAAGCAGTCCTCTAACCTGTCTCCCAAGTAGCTGAGACCTCAGGCATACACCACTGCACCCAGCCTATTGCTACTAATATTATTTTTCTTATTACTGATACCATTATTATTATTATTACTTTTCTCTTTTCCTGTTTTACTTATTTATTATTTATTTTTGAGACAGAGTCTAGCTCTGTTGCCCAGGCTGGAGTGCAGTGGCTCGATCTCAGCTCACTGCAACCTCTACCTTCCAGGTTCAAGTGATTCTCCTGCCTCAGTCTCCCGAGTAGCTGGGATTACAGGCACATGCCACTGCTTCTGGGTAATTTTTGTATTTTTAGTAGAGATGGGGTTTTGCCATGTTGGCCAGGCTGGTACGGAATTCCTGACCTCAGGTGATCCACCTGCCTCAGCCTCCCAAAGTGCTGGGATTATAGGTGTGAGCCACTATGCCCGGCCATTATTCTTATTACTGATGTCATTACTATAGGCACCTTTCATATCCATTTCATTTGAACCTCGCAATCCTATAAGGAAAAAGATGTGATTGTTATTGTCCCACTTTGCAGATGACGAAATTGAGGTTCAGAGAAGTTGAGGGACTTGTCCAAAGACACTCAGCCTGGTATGGAGCCTATATGATCTTCCAGTTGGCTCCCTCTGGCAAGGCTAACAGCCTGGTTACCCAGGTTTCAAAAGGATGCTTCACCATTACCTGACAGTCCTCCTATTATCCCTGCCCAGCAGGGAGGGGCGTTTTATTGCCTCAACTGAATGCATGGGAGATAAGGGCCAGGTAAGTTAAGTGGCTCCTAGGCAGGCCTGCCTCCTCCAGCTAAGCTGCTTTTGAACCAGCTGATCAGGACTACTCTTCAAAATCGCAATTTAACTGTTCGGCTGCATCCATTGTTCTGTGTGTGGAGGCAGCTGCCCCATAGGCCACCTCACTTGGTGCTATCACAGTGATTAATAAGGATATTCTGTGCTCACATGAGGCCTCTCAGTCAAGGCCTCAGAGCACTTTGTAAGCATTAATTAAGCTTCATGGTGGTGACTCAGGTAGGTGGGGGCCCTGAACCCACTTCAACATGTCTTCAGCTAATGCAGAGAGAGACCAAATCACTCCCTCAGCAAGCTATGGCCTTCAGCTCAGCCAGGTCCTAGTGGGTATTCTCCATCCCTGGGGTTTGGCCAAAATCATTTGCAGAGAAAGACTTCCCCTCTTGTCCTTCCAGACTTCAGAACAACAACCAGCACTCAGAAGCCACTCCCATTTGAGTCAGGACCAGGCCAACAGCTCTGATGGGCTGGGCTCTACCTGATACTCATTCACTGGCCCACCTGGGTTCACAGCCAGAGACCACCAGCATGTCGGCACCGAATGCCTCTGTACACAGGGGCCCCTGGAGTCAGGCCCGTCCCTGCAACACCATCTGCACAGTGTCCTCATCCTCCCTCATCTGCTTCACCCCCATTCCCAGCTCTGCCTTCGCACATCTGCCACCTGCTTGCTGTGGCTCTGTCTGGTGCTTGTGGGGAATGGCAGAGACTGTGTAATTCAAGGTAAAGAGCTTGGACCTCCACCCAAGGATGAAGGGGAGCCACAAAAGGGAGAGACACGGTTATATGTGTGCTTTGGAATGACAGCACAGGAAGATAGGTATGTGGGGTGGGGGATGAAGAGGCCAGAGGCAATGGGGCCAAAGCTGGCATGGCAATGAGCTAGGGGGACAGACTTATGACCAACCTGGTAGTGTTTGTGCAAACCACACCCCCAGTATACCTGAAGAAGCTATGTCCAGTAAAACAATTACGTCCAAGCCCCACTCCTTCACCCTACCACCTCCCAGACACATCTCTCTGGCTTGACTAGGGAATGAGGCCTGATACTCATAGCTCGGCCTCCATTCCTAGCCATTGACATTCCAGGGCACCATTGAGTTAGACCCATTAAAGAGTCTAGGGGTGGGCAATTGTTTTCTTCCCTACGTGTTTGATGAAACCCAGGCTTAGGGGTCCAGTGACCTGCCTATGGTAGGCCTGATAGTAGCCCCTGAAAGATGTCCATACCCTAATCTCCAGAACTGGTGAATATGCTACTCTATGTGGCAAAAGGAACTTTGCAGGTATGATAAAGTCAAGCATCTTGAGATGGGGAGAGAAGCCTGGATTATCCAGATGGGCCCTATGTAACAACAAGGATCCCTATGAGAGGGAAGCAAGACTGCTGAAGGCGGAAGAAGAGTTTGGCAAGGAGGCTGAAGCTTTGAAGATGGAGGAAGGAGCCAGGAGCCAAGGAATATAGGCAGGCTCTAGAAGTTAGAAGGAAACAGATTCTCCCCTAGAGCTTCCCGAAGGAATGCCAGCCTGCTGACGCTTTGATTTTAGCTCAGTGAAATTGATTCTGGGTTTCTGACCTCCAAAACTGTAAGAAAACATATTCCTCAGCATCACCAAACTACAGCAGAAATCCTCAGAAAGAAGTGGAATTTATCCTAAGTGAGGAAATATTATGACTCGGCAGAGGCTCTCGCAGAATCTGGATTAACCTCTTCACTTGCCCAGAACTGGGAAAGTCACGGATGTTGGGCCTGGTTCTCATTTGACCTGTGATCTGGGCAGGTGCTTGGACAAGATAGATGTATAAGGCCCCTGAGCAAGGAGCTGGAAGAATGTGCAGGAAACAGAGTATAGTAAAGCACTCAGAGGAGGAAAAGAACATTTTGCTGTTGCTGAAATAAAAAACAGTACAGGCCCAGCTGCTTGGAGGCCTCCAGTCAGGTGAGAACTGGTGGTGAAGAATTCCACCTCCCACTTGAGGGGTTGTTTAGTTTGATGATGCTGAAGGTTTGGAGAAAAGGGGAGGGAATTTTCTCCTTAGCCACAGATCTGAGATGACTGTAAATTGCTTCCCATGCAGTCTCCTTATTTTAACCTCCAGGGAAGAGTGGGCGAGTCTCTGCCTCCCCTGGGTGTACCTGCTGCAGAGAAAGAGGTGGCATGTAGGCTGCTGGGAGATTCTGGGCTGGGCTGCACTGGTTACTTCGTTAAAGTGAGGAGGTTAATGTGAGGATCTCTGAGGTCCTTTTCAGCTAAAATGTTGGAGTCTTCTTGAAAAGCACCAGTTTCCTTAACCATTGTACATATATACAGCCCCAGCCTGATTTAGAGGATTTTAGTTGTACTGGTAAACTTTCACACAGTCCTCAGTGGGGACTTCACAGTCATTTTCAAAGTTATTAGCTCATTGATCTTCACAACAACCTAAGAGACATGCACTCGTATCACCTTATTTTGCAGTTGAGGAAACTAAGGCTCAAAGAGGTGAAGTAATTGGTTCAAGTTAGCATCAGAGTCAGATTTTGACCCAGGTTTTCTGGACACTTTGTCAACTCCTTTATGGCACAAAAGGTATCTCAGAGATCATTCCCTTCTTGTGACTTTGCTCTGAGTAGCTGAAGATGCTTCCTGGGATTCCTCAGAGAGTTACTAGCTGCTATGGTTTTAACGTGTCCCCCAAATTTCATGTGTTAGAAACCTAATCTCCAAATTCACATATTGATGGCATTTGGAGGTGAGGCCTTTGGGTAGTAATTAGGATTAGTTAAGGTAGTTAGGGTGGGGCTCCATGATGGGACTGGCAGCTTTATAAGAGGAAGAGAGATCTGAGCTGGCATACTCTCCATCTCTCTCCGTCTTCCACCATATTATGACACAGCAAGAAGACCCTCACCAGATGTGACCCCTTGACCTTGGACTTCCCAGCCTCCAGAACTGTAAGAAAAATACATTTCTTGTCTTTCTAAATTACCCAGTCTCAGGTGTTCTGTTACAGCAACAGAAAATGAACTAAGACTGGGTTGAGTTTTTTTCTTCCTAGTGGTCTTGTTCCTGCACCCCAGATCTCTGCTTCAGGCTTAGCCAGGGAGCCTAGGACCACCTCATTTTTTACCCACCAGCAGGTACTTCCTAAGCCTGGCATTATTCCAGACCCCATGGGGCACTCTGAGCATGAAAGAACAGACTGGCATAAGTGAAGCAAGTTATGGAGGCCAATGTGGGTGGTTCTGGACCCCAGCAGTGGCTGAGGAGGGAGTGATGTCACCCAGCAGAGCAGTGCTGGGGAGATGGAAGGTCTGGAGGCCTCAGTGGGGGTAAGCAGTCCACACTGAGGGTGGACATGGCCCAAGGTGACCAAGGGCTTGGCCTGGAGAGGTCACCTGCCCAGTCTAGGCCCTCCCTGCACAAAGTCCAAGGAGTTAGCCAATGGCCAGAGCAGGCTTAGCCAGGGGGCCTAGGTGGTCCTAGGGTGCCAGAGGGTCCTAAGCCCCCTGGCTAAGCCTGCCCTGGTCATTGGCTGTGGGGACAGCAACCTCTCCTGGATCCTCTCTTTGGCCAGGAGTACTGCCGTGTCCTTACTCCTGTGTATACATGGCAGGATATAATTATCCTAAAGATACCATCTTTAAGCTTTGAATCCTGAACTCCCAGCCCCAGCATTAAGTCTGCCTTTCTGCCTTCTTCGCCTGTCCCTCCACAATGGGGCTGCAGGGGCCGCAGGGGGAATGAGCATCAGCAGAGACCCTTGTGACTCCTGGGCACTGCCTGCAGAGCTTTGGTCCTGTGTGCAAGGGCCTGTGGGTCATGGTGAAACAATCAGGCCCTCAAGTCATGTTAGGCCTGACTCCACAGTGACCTGGGAAAAGTAATTTTACTTCTGAACCCCAATTCTCACATCTGTAAAATGGAGGTAATCAGAGTAGCTGCATCCTACAACAGCTGAGGGGATGAAATGGGAGAATCCACACAGAATGGTTCAGCCCCATGCCAGGTATCAGCATGCTCAATAGATGCTGTGGCATTCTCCTGCAAAGCTATTGTCTTTATGACTCTATTATAAACCAGAAGAATGTTCTCTCTTTTTTTTGAGATCGGGTCTCACTTTGCGACCTAGGCTGGAGTGCAGTGGCATGATCTCGGTTCCCTGCAACCTCTGCCTCCTGGGCTTAAGTGATCCTCCCACCTCAGCCTCCTGAGTAGCTGGGATTACAGGTGCATATCACCATGCCTGGCTAATTTTTTGTATTTTTGGTACAGACAGGGTTTCACCAAGTTGCTCAGGCTAGTCTCGAACCCCTGGTCTCAAGTGATCTGCCCGCCTTGGCCTCCCAAAATGCTGGGATTGCAGGTATGAGCCACTGTGCCTGGCTGTATTATAAACCAGAAGAATGTTCTTCAGAAAACAGTCCCTAATAAAAGATGCAGAAACCTCCTCCCAGGAAGATGTGGAAGAGAGGCCTGGGCCTCAGCTGATGGGATGGTGCCTGTAGGTTGGTAGTCATAGCACCCACTCCTGCTTATCAGATAGTAGGGCTTACAAGGGCCAGAATTAGAATCTATGGCTTTAGACTTTTTATTGTCAATTTTGTGCATATGGGAAATCGAAAGGGAACTGCATGGATGTCTCTGGAGGTGCTCTGAAGTCAAGGCTGGAACTGGTGAAGGAGAATCTTTCCTATTCAAAAGAAATAGACTGCTTGGGGTGGGTGAAGGGGGGGCTAAGAGCCTTGCATGCCAAGAGGGTCTCCTCTAGCTGGATGGTTTCAAAGTTCCACATGAATAATCAGTGGGAGGGAGCGAAGGAGCCTGGCTTCCTCATCTCTTGGAGAGGGTCTTTGGCTTCTGCAGAGTGACAGCCACGGGAGGCAAACTCTACTGGATGCCATGAGGACAAGGGGGAGGCCCTAAGGAGCCAGAGGCAGAAGAAGGATGGGCAGAAACCAAGGAGGCTGTGATGACAGGGGCAGGAAGGTGGCAGCCCCGTGGGATGCATTAATGCTGACCCTAAGCTCTTCAGATTGTTGTTAGCACTGCAAGGCAATGAGGGCGCGTGAACCTACAGACCGGAAGGCTGGTGGGATACTCAGCAAGATATCTGGCCTTGGCCCAGCCCAGGCTGGGGCTGGGTGGTGGGGATCTGGAGAACAAGCCCTCTCTGCTGAAAGAGAGGGAGAGGTGTGCCACCCAGAAGGAAGGACACCTGGGTTTGCCAGCCCTCTTCCCTTGCACTCTGCTCTGGGGAAGTCAATCACATGTGTGTCTCTGAGGTAACAAGGTACCCCCAGCACAGAGGCTTCCATGTGGAGGATGCTAAGGGAGCACTGAGAGTGGATTTGCTTAAAAAGAAGCAGGGATCCCTAGTGCTGATGATGGGCTAGATTTTCCTCAAGGAAAATAAACCTCAGACTTAAGACATAACAAAGGTGAAAATAAAATAGAGGTTCTATTTTAGACCATCTTATCTACTCCAGTATCAATAATCCTGTTCCACTTTTGCAAGATGCATAGCATAGTTCTAAATAGAACATTTACATGATCAGGTATCTAGTCAACATTTGAAGACAGAATCTACTAAGGCTTAATGCAGAACCAAGCCCCACGGATGTCAGACACAGGTGTACCCACAAGGAAATGAATGGTGATTCAATAACCTTATTTGATCTTTGACAACCCCATTTATTATGTCATTTTGGGGACTAGAGACTGGAAGAAGAGGAAACAAAGAGTGGTGAGCTGGCTGACCCTGGTCACACTGACAATCAGTTCATGACCACGTCAAGAAGCTTCTGTGGGTCTCCGCACAGCAGCCTGGAGCTGACTCCTGGCTGACCTACTAGCTTGTCCCTACTGCTTGGCCTCCATACAAGTGACTCATTGATGAAAGTTGCCAGGGGGAGCTACTGAATATCTGAGGGAGAGACATGCTTCTGAAAACTGTGAAACAATGAAAAGCTCTTAACAATGGATTTAAAATCAATATGGTGTGGAAATAGCACCCAAAATAGAAATATCCCCAAGAGGCCAAGGGATAGATGTGCATTCGTCATTGCTGTTTCTGTCACTGCACTCTGCACTCATTTTCCAATCCTGACTGTGTGTACACATGTAAATATTTCATATGGACTCAGCCTCACACTGGGCTGTTCAACTTTTTATTAATAACAAGAACAATAATAACCTCATTTGTGGAGTGCTTCTTTCTGCCAGCTACTGTAAATTTACTCATTTAACCCTCCCGTCAATCCACGTAGGTCAATATGGTTATTCCCATTTTACAGATGAGGAGGCTGAGGCTTCCTAGGTCCACTCAGCAGCCTATTTTAAATCAGAGGTTTTTTTTTTTTTTTTTTTTTTTTTTTGAGACAGAGTCTTGCTGTGTTACCCAGGCTGGAGTGCAGTGGTGAGATCTCGGCTCACTGCAACCTCCATCTCCGGGGTTCAGGCGATTCTCCTGCCTCAGCCTCCCAAGTAGTTGGGATTACAGGAGTGTGCCACCATGCCTGGCTAATTTTTGTATTTTCAGTAGAGACAGGGTTTCACCACGTTGGCCAAGCTTGTCTCAAACTCCTGACCTCAAGTGATCCACCTGCCTCAGCCTCCCAAGTAGTTGGGATTACAGGAGTGTGCCACCATGCCTGGCTAATTTTTGTATTTTCAGTAGAGACGGGGTTTCACCACGTTGGCCAAGCTTGTCTCAAACTCCTGACCTCAAGTGATCCACCTGCCTCAGCCTCCCAAAATGCTGGGATTAAGGTGTGAGCCACCATGCCCAGCCTTAAACTAAGGTCTTTCTGATTTCAAAGATGATCTTTCCACTTTTCTGTATCGTCAAACTTGCCAGACTGCAAGAAGAACTGGGAGGAATAGTGGATGCATTTAGTGAAAGAATTGGGACCCTAAGGTATCTGGAGGCCCTGGTAGCAACTGTCCAATAGAACTTTCTGCAATGATGGAAATGTTTTGTTTCGACATTGTCAAATATGGTAGCCTGTAGCCACACATGGTTATCAGGTACTTGAAATGTGGCTTGGGTGACTGAGAAACTGAATTTTTAATTTAATCTCATTTATTTATATTTAAATAGTTACACGTTGCTAGAGGCTCCCATACTGGACAGCACAACCCTAGTGCTATGAGCAGAAGTCTGGGTTGAGATCTGTGTAACATCTAACATTTGGGTCACAGGAGTGGGATGGGGAGTTAAAAATGACTGGGGGGGTGCTGATGCATTGTGAGCAGTCACCTCCAAATGTGGGAGCTGAGACATCGAATCAGAGAAAGGAAGGAAGAAGGGAGTGGGCAGGACAGAGGGGACGGGAGGAGCTTTGCAAGCGGGGGCAGGTACAAGACAGGTTCACCTAAGGATCCAGTCCCTTGTTCCTTGTGCTTGAGACCCAGAAATGCAAAGGAAAGATGAAGACTTCAGAGAGGGGAGGGTCCCATGCCACTTAGTGGATCTACCCACAGGGAAGCATCTTCCTGTGCCTCTGTCGGAGTCCTAGACTTCCCATGAGCTATGTCCACCTTCATCCACGCCCCATTTCTATGTTGCTTTGGAGTATCTGAGCAGGCCAAGGCCTCATCCTTGGATCAGGGAAATAAACGTAATGGAGACAAACTCACTTGACTTCACTTACAGTGGCTAACGGCCCAAGATTTTCCAGCTCAAAGGCCCTGTGAGCATCTCCCAAGAAGATCTGGCCATGGTAAAAAAGACATTAGGAAGCAGAGGGCAATAAACGGTGTATGATCAGAAAGAGTAGGACAAATCCTTGACTAGTATGCCAGAGGCAATGCTTCAAACAGAGGAGAAACACAGGCTGCCTCAAACAGCCACTCCACCCTGGTTTACAAATTGAATGCATCCTTCACCCTGCTCCCAACCCATTCTGCAGATTTGCAGGGAGTAGGAGCAGCAGCAGAAGGGCCTGGGCAGCTTGCTCCAGAAGGGACTCCTCATCCTGGATTTTCAAAGGGGAGGGTGGGTTTATCCCTTTGTTCTCATACTGTCTTGAGTCCGGACTTCAAAACGTAGGAGGTAAATAGCAGAACTGGTCACAGAGAGAAAAGGGCTTCCCAGGAAGTCATGCTGGGAACTGGAATATCTAACCCCTTCTTTTCCATGTCTGATAAAGAAAGAGAAAAAGTGAGCTTGGGAGGTTTGCAAGAGACAGTCCCTAAGGTCCCCACATCACAGAACCCTCCACTGATACCTGAACTAGGGGCTGGAGGAGGTCACACTTGGTCCCTGCCCTAGAGAAGGGAGGCTGACCTGGACACAGATGGTCATGCACAGCAGTGTGTGTGGAGAGCCCAGAGGAGACCAGGCCCAGCTGGGTTCTGCTGTCTAGGAAATATGGTCACATAAAAAAATCCCAGCAGACAATGGTGACTGTGGTCAGAGCAGGTCAGCCTAGTCAAGCCAGGGGAAAGTCAGTCTCAGTGATGTAATTATATCTGCCTGCCCTGTAGGAGATAACCCCCTCTGCTGGCTATACATTGGGTGCCATAGACAGGGTAGACATGGGCTATGGGCTAGGCCATTGCAGGGTTATAGACTCAGAGTTGGCCCCAGCCTACCAGGTACCCTTAGGTGGGGGTGCATGGAAGCCCCAGGGCTGGATTGCTAGTGGTCTAGGCTCCATTGTGGGCAAAGCCAAGGCCTGCCTGCTTTCTTGCTGGATACAGTGGGCTCCATTCCAGTGTAGCTGTCTGCCAGATCCTGCAAAGCTCGGTGTAATAGGGGCTGCCAGAGCCAGGCACCAGTCAGTGCTGCATGAGGGCTGGTTAGTGCTCTGTGCTTGAGAAGGGTTGTTCTGAAAATCTCAGTTAGTCTCTGTGCCCAGTGATCAGGGCACTCTGACTACTATGGAAACATTGGGACTGGGCTGGATTTCCTGAGAAGGATCTGGGTAGGTTTGGGGGCACAGGACTTCAAGGCTCCTGTATTGATTCCAGGAGGATAATTGTTTCTGCTCTCAGCAAGAGCTTGGGGGCAGAAAAAAGGAGCTTGGGGTGCATGCAATGGGCACCACAGGTCCTTACTCCTGCAGGGTAGCGTGATCAGTTGCAGACCAGCTGGGGAGAGGTGGGGCTGTGTAGCCCAGGGCTGATACTGGCCTGTCCTAGTTACTCTTGTCCGCAATGAGTATGAGCCCTTTGGGCTGTGCCCTTCTCTGTGCTTTTCAAAATGAAGGACTTGAGGACGAAGGGAGGGACCTGTTCCTGGGACCAAGCATTGTGTCCTTTCTTAGGAAAGGGTAGTGAAGTCTGGGTCAGCAGCAAGGAAAGGAAGGGGTTAGATGTTTCAATTCCCAGCATGACTTCCTGGAAAGCCCTTTTCTCCCTGAGACCAGTTCTGCTATTTACCTCCTGCCCTTTGAAGTCCAGACTCAAGACAGTATGAGGACAAAGGGATAAACTCACTCCCCTCTTAGAAAGTTTAGGATGAGGAGTCCCCTCTGGAGCAAGACGTCCAGGCCCTTCTGCTGCTGCACCTATTACCCCACAAATCTGCAGGGTGGGGTTGGAGTGGGGTTAGGAGGACATTCAATTAAAGTGGGTCCAGGCTTCCAGCATGAGTGTAGAGGAGGTGGTACCCAAGGTCAGCTTTGACCTGACAGCAGCAAAAGCTGCCCTGCCTCCCCCAAGCCACTAACATACTCCCATCTCCCCTCTACGCCCCCTCCCTCCACCAAAGTTTCTGTTTCTCCCTAGTAATGCATAGGATAACACACAGGCCTTAGAAAAGCCCACCATGGTGCCCCTCTGTGAATACTGGGTGCAGATGCTTCCTACCTCCTCCCCAGTCATGCTTTATTGACTGCAATGCTAGGGCCATGGGTTGTGATTCTGTGGCGAGAATCAATTTCATAGGTGTCAATAAACTAAGAGGAGGATTAATTTAGACTCCGAGGCTGAGCATGATGGCTATTTTGGGTCAAGTCCACATTTCATTCCTAAATGGACTCTTGCTTACCCATCCTTTCCCCTGGTCTGGCTCCTTACCCTTCATTCTGAGTTCAGCACACTGAGTTTGGCTACGTGCCTATGAAGAAGCCCTGAGCTAATTTCCAGTCTTGGGGCCTTCTCCCTCCCACTGCCCCATCACCCCACTGTTCATTATAAAAGCCAAAAAAAACATGGAAGAGAATTTGGAAACACATCATGCAGAATCACGGCCCTCTCATAGCAACAAATCCTGTTTGGCCTTCCTCTTCTGCCTGGATCCATGCATGTGATGGCTGAACCGGGACACTCTCTTTATGGTCTATTTATTCAATTAATGTTAGATCCATCTCCATGTGACCTTTGAGTCTTGGAGAGCATCATTTCCAGTGGCTGCAGAATGTCATGTCAAGTGGATAGACATGCACTATTGAATCATTTGCCTTCTATGCACATTGTTGCTGGAAGCCAGGTCATCTGACCTGATTTTGGCCCATAATGCATATTCGCCAGTCCCTGTGCAGGGAGTAGGGGCAGAATTCAGATATATTTCTTTTTTTTCTTTTTTTTTTTTTTTGAGACGGAGTCTTGCTCTGTCGCCCAGGCTGGAGTGCAGTGGCCGGATCTCAGCTCACTGCAACCTCTGCCTCCCGGGTTCACGCCATTCTCCTGCCTCAGCCTCCCAAGTAGCTGGGACCACAGGCGCCCGCCACCTCGCCCGGCTAATTTTTTGTATTTTTAGTAGAGATGGGGTTTCACCGTGTTAGCCAGGATGGTCTCGATCTCCCGACCTCGTGATCCACCCGTCTCGGCCTCCCAAAGTGCTGGGATTGCAGGCTTGAGCCACCACGCTCGGCCCAGATATATTTCTTTATGAAACATTTAGGAACTGTTAGCTAAAGGCAAGGCACCATACCAGTGGGAGGACAGGGATTGAGGGAGTAAGAAAATGTGGCCTTAGATTTTCAGTTACTTGAGATTATAACTGAGGCAAGGAGCCAGGCCACCAAGTCTCACATAATAAAGGGGGCTGCCGACTCCCAGGGAAGTGATGACATGCCTGGTTCTGAGAAAACAGGCTCTCAGATAATTGGAACTTGTCTTGTAGACATTAGTGCATGCCCTTTAATTTGTTACTAATGATAAGACAATAAGGTCCAGGACTAATTTACTTAAAAATAAAAGTAAAGAGTCTAGGGACTTTTTCTGTATCAGCTTCAGTTGCAGTCAGAATCAGTGCCTTCTGATGTTTCTTGAGTGAGAGGAGAAGGGGTGTGGAGTTAAAGCTGTCCTGCTGGCAACTGTATCAGACCTAGGAGTTTTTCCCACATGGACTCCCATTTATAATGCACATGGGGCAGGAGTGGGGAGCCTGAAAACCACTGTTTGACATGAGAATAATAATAACTGCTATGTTTACTGAGCTTGTACTGCAAGACTGTACTACTTTACTTAAGAAACAGGATTTTGGCTGGATGTGGTGGCTCACGCCTGTAATCCCAACACTTTGGGAGGCCAAGGCAGGCGAATCACTTGAGGCCAGGAGTTCGAGACCAGCCTGGTCAACAAGATGAAAACTTGTCTCTACTAAAAATACAAAAATTAGCCAGGCATAGTAGTGGGCACCTGTAATCCCAGCTACTTGGGAGGCTGGGGCAGGAGAATGACTTGCACCCGGCAGGTGGAGGTTGCAGTGAGCTGAGATTGTACTCCAGCCTGGGCAACAGAGCAAGACTCTGTCTCCAAAAAAAAAAAAACCCAAACCAAAAATTTGCTGGGTGTGCTGATGCGGGCCTGTAATCCCAGCTACCTGGGAGGCTGAGGCATGAGAACCACTTGGCAGAGGTGCACTGAGCTGAGATTGTGCCACTGCACTCCGGCCTGGGTGGCACAGCGAGACTCTGTCTCACAAAAAAAAAAAGAAAAGAAAAGAAAAAAAAGGAAACAGGATTTTCTTTACAATAATCCTTTATGGTAGGTATTATTTTCTTCACTTTTGAAAAGAGGAGATTGCAAATTATAAAAGTTATGTGACTTGTTAGAGGACTCACTTCCTTCTCCAAAGCCAGAGAGCTGCAGTGTTTCATGGAACCATCTTTCCAGAGTGGTCTCATGCATGTTTGCCTTTTAAAATAAAATGGTAACTGGATAGCAATCCAGACCTAGGATTCTTATATAAGAGAAATTATATGTAATAATTTTAGAAAGCTCTCTTAAAGTAATTTACTTTCCAATGAGAGTATGCACTTAGAGCTGAAATTGATAAGAATATATGTTTATAAAAAGTACTTAAGTTTATTTTTGTCCTTTTCAAAAGAGACAGTACCTTGTAGTTATAAAAGCCTTTAAATTAACATACCACATCAGTGGGCTAAGAACCTCATCTCATTCTTACTTGTTTTACTGGTAGATTAAAAACTTCAGGAAACTTACAGACTTTCTGCTCTGCCCTGAGAAGTAAGGAGACCAGACCAGAAACCACTGACCAGCAAATCTCAGTGGGGGTACAGAGTCTGTCTGGCGGCTAGATGTATGAGGTGGGCAGAAGAAAACCTGAGGGGTCCAAAGTGAGTATTCCAAGTGTCAGGGCAGCCTGGGTCTGGTTTTAAAACTTTGCCTTTGTTTTTCTTTTCTTTTTTCTCTTTTTCCAAGACAGGGTCACCCAGGCTGGAGTGCAGTGGTGCGGTCATGGCTCACTATAGTTTCAACCTCCCAGGCTCAAGTGATCCTCTCATCTCAGCCTCCAGAGCAGCTGGGACTACAGGTGTGTGCCACCATGCCCAGCTGATGTTTTTGGTTCTGGTAGAGATGAAGTCTCACTATGTTGCCCAGGTTGGTCTTGAACTCTTGGGCTCAAATAACTCTCCTGCCTTGGCCTACTAAAGTGCTGGGATTACAGGCATGAGCCCCCGTGCCCAGCTGTTGCTTTTCTTGATTACTGCAATAAGCACAGTTCATAATCATGTAAGTCAGAGAGAGCCATTGGTTTTATTTTGGGATGGCATAGAGTAGGCCATACCCAAGGTGATGATTTATTCTGATTCTTTCATAAGAACCTTATACTACATCTGACTGTGGATATTTAAATGCTCTCATCACCAGCCTCTGTGGCATCCCTGCCTCACACTCAATCCTTTTGCCCCACCCTCATGTGCTCACAGGGACTGACTGCAGACACATCTACCTGCATCTACCATTCCTTTCCCACATGTATGGAGTGATGTCCAGTCAGCAGGCTGATGTACACCCTTGATGTTCTGTGTTGAGTTTTGGGCTAGAGATGAATTCAGGAGTCCGTAGCACATAACGGGGAGCTATATCCCTGTACAAGAGTGGATGAGGTCACCAGGGCACTGCAGATGGGGTATGCAAGGAGACCGGGCTATGTCGTGGGGCAACCACGTTTGAGCTACAAGATAGGAGGAGTGGGAACTGAGTTAGGAGAATGCAGTGCCCTGGGGCAAACAAAGGATTTCAAGTAGGCAATGACCTAGGAGGACCTGGAGGAGCAAAGAAGCCCAGGCTGTGTGGGGCCTGCTGGGATTCCTGTCTGCTGCCCTTACTTGTTAAATTTTACCCAAATCCCATGAATATATGGTCTCAAATCTTAGAAATTCTAAACCCTGTGCTATGAGAATGAGTCTTACTCTTTTTTTTCTAGTTCTTTTTTTTTTTTTTTTTAGGTCATGGAATATTATTTGATCATTAAAGAACACGGGAAGAAAAAGTGAAAAAAAGAAAAATTAAAAATGCCTAAATTTCAACCTTTCTAAACATACCATATGTTAACATTTTGGTCTATTTTCTTTCAGTGGCTTTTCAGTGGTTTAGGATTTTGAAAACTGCTATTATAATTATGTTGTATATATAAATGTGTACTAAATTTAACACATGTTGCAGGCATCAATTTATGGCTTTTAAAACATGGCAAACATCATTCAGACTGGTACAAAGTTCAGTACCCACCTTTTAATTAAATTTTCATTATATTACTCCTTTCTGTTGTCATACATGTTTTGGTTATTTGAGGTCAGGTACTGAGAGAAGAATGTAAATTTATGCCCACAACTGTCATTTGGCCAGCTTCTTGTATTTCTAACAGTAACAAATTTTGCCTCATGTATTTCGATGCTAAAGTACTCAGTGTACAAATGTTCAGAACAGTTATGCTTTCACAATTGCTCCTATGAATATAAAATTACCCTTTTTATCCTGCGTGACACTGCTTATTGTATTAAATTGTGCTTTGTCTGATATAGCCACTCACGCTTTTTCTTTTGTTTGCATTTACCTGGGATAGCTTTGCCTACCCTGGAGCCATTTAATTTTAGGTGAGTCTCCTGTATTAATTTAATCTAGAACCTTTGTCTTCTTACAAGGGAATGTTAAATGCTTACATTTATCGTCATAACCATTCCAGGTGGCCCCCTGTCATCTGTTTTATGTTTTCTGCATTTCCTTTCTTTTCTGACTTTTGAGCCATAGCTGATGATTTCTTTTCTCTTTTGCAGTGATTTGGAAGGGAGACATCTTGTTTCTCACTCCACTGATCCGCGTTCTATTGCCTCCAATGAATGTTTTAATTTGACTCTGTGTTCGGTTTCTAAGCAGCTCTGCTTATCTCAGCCTGCCCTTCTCATCTCCTTTGGTGGAGGCGACATCCTCTGCAGAGTGGTTTTAAAGGCCCTATGTTGGTTTTTCTTTGTTTGCTAGCTCCAGGAAAGGATTCCTGCAGGCCTGGAGCAGGAGAGTGGCAGGCCACTCCTGGGAGGTGCCCCAGTGCTTCCTGCAAGATGAAGGGATTGTCCAGGCCACAGGGTGTGTGTGTTTGGCAATGGTGGGTAGGAGGCGTGGCAGAAAGTGTCATCACTACCACCTGTGTTTGGAAGCCCTTCTTTCTGGCTCCACTGGCCCTTGTTTGAGAAAGGCAGCCTGAGCAGATCTGGTCCCTGCTGGCAGGGATGTATTCTTTGCAGAGAGAGGGTTCTAGGGCTGAGGAACCAGAGTGAGGGTAGGTTGGGAGAAGGGAACCTGAGCTGGCCCTGGCCTAGACAGGTGGGTAAAGTCCTATTGGTCTCAGCTGTGAAATTTCCTGGGCATACAAATTGTTTTAAAAAGTCCTTTTAAAGACTTGTAAATGGAATTTCAGTGAGGGCTTTTTCAGTGCCTCCATTTGTCTGCTCTCTTAACCAGGTATTGCTCTAATATATTGCATATTAAAACTCTCTATAGGGCAATTAGCAGCTTTAAATGGTTTGTTTAAAATTAAACACTCTGGATTTTTTTTTCCATTTATTCAAGTTGGTTGCTGCTCTGTATCCCCTAACACAGAGGTGCCTGTTCTGCTGAGGGCCACAGATAGGGAGGGCTGGGGCCTGGGAAAGGCAGGGTGGGGGCTGGCTAGGGTGAGAGGGACATCCTACCAGGGCCCAAGTTCTCCAGAGGGAGACACAGGCCAAGAAGGGCCTCATCTTCTTGGGGGCTGGAGGGGCAGGAGTGGGACTGGCCTGCTGTCGGCGATCCTCTGCCTGACTAGGACAAGGCTTTCCCAACAGTGGCCTCAGGGACAGGCCACAGGTCAGAAGACCACTGGTGAGAAGGGGGCAGGCAGTGTGTGCAGTGGTCAGTGCTATGGCAGGGCCAGCCTGGCTACTGGGGAGGGTGGTGAAACCAATGGCACCTCAGGAGATCTAGACCATTTCCATTCTACACCAAAGTCTGTACCCCACAAACACCAAGTTCCTCTGAAACCAGAATCTTAGCTAATCCTCTGTGATTCCTTGGAACATTTCAGCTGGAATCAAGTGTTGGCATCACTAGGGTCCCAACAAACAAGAGCTGAGGAGGTCTCAGGGCAAGGACAATCCCAGGCTTGGTCACTGGAGATCAAAGTCATTACTCTAACCTCCATGCTGCTCCACCCACATAGTCAAGATAGCCACTGCCAAACCCTCAGAGCACCAGATTAGGAAACAGGTCAAGAGACATAGATGATATGTCCAAGTTCATGCAATAGAACAATCTGAATCCCTTATAGCATCTAAAAGTATTCCAATACATTGGCTTTTCCCCTTCTGTGTGTGTTGATATAAACCCTCTGACTCAGGTGCTATTGTCTGGACCCAACACACAACAGTGTGCATGTGTGTGTGTGGTGTGTGTTTCCCCGGTAGAATTATTCACTCCTCTATGCTCCCAGTGCTCTCTGCTCCTCCTTCCATATTACCACTTATCTCACTGCACTGTAATTATCTATCTCTGTCTTCCTTATAGGACTTGAGTACCAAGCAGGGACTTTGTGCTTTTCTCTGTACATAGTAGTAGGCACACAATGGATTTTGTTAAATGAATGTTGATGAATTCACAACTCTCCACTCACTACATATAGGTTACTATGGCTTGATCTTATTAAATGTGCAATCCCATTATAATCAATTAATTTAAAATTATATTCTTCTGAAGGTTAACAATGGAAAAACTGTACTTTGCTCAGCATACCATGCCTGTGGGACACATGGCCGCTTGGACCACACTAATTCATGGTGCCCCTTGTGACAGCATGCTCTAATTGCAGGCAAAGGGTCTCAAGAGCTTGTCTTTCAAATAAAGAATACAAAGGCAAATCATCCTCACTGACTGTATACAAGCTTCTGAAATAAACCAGCCTTTGCCTCCTTTGCCTTTACTCTGCTACCCCAGGTTCCACATACCAGGTCTGCATATACCTGATGTGAGATAAGGTTGGCAGTATTTATAAGATCCCAACTTGCCTCACCTGTTGGGCTACATTAATTTCAGAGGCATGAGGAAGCACCTAGAAGGGAACTTCATGAAGTGGCCATGTTCATTTGCACATTTTCTACACTGCATCTCTTGTTCTGTTTTAGAATTGACTGCCTCCCTGAGGACAGGGATTGTGTCTCATTCACTTCTATCTCTCCAATGTTTGGCACAGGGTTCAACCCAGAGTAGGAGCCAGATGTGTGAGCAAGGCATGAACACTTGGTCCTGGCTGATGAAGTTGCTCTGATGTAATCAAACAGCCCTACTTTCGGATGCACAGCCATTCCAAACATCTGTGCCTTTATTATTATCATTCTGATTTCCCAACTTGATTTTATTTTCCAGGAGTCACCATTCAACCCTGTTGAGTTCAGCATGTGCTGACACACATTGTTACTGGGGTCAATGGCCAGATGAGCCTTAACATTTCATTTCCAGGTGTTTGTCATTTCTCATTAGTTATATGTTTATAATCACTAAGGTCTTATCCCCGGACAACTTGTCAAAATTGTTGTGGCCTTGCCCACCCTTGTACTCACCTTTCCGGAACTGTGGAGAGCATCTGGAATCCTAGCATGACTTTTCAAACAAAACACAGTGATTTCTTTCATCCTCTATCATCGGGCACATCAAAACTCTTTACTCATCAAGAGACTCTCTCATAGCTGTGAAAGTTACCTCCTCACTGCCTTGCATCCTCCACAGAACTGCTGGTGCCTCTTGGAAGAAGTGCTGCATCTGTGCCCCTCTCCCTTCCTGCCTTTGTTTTCCATTGTCATTAGAAGCGTAGCCATGGAGAGAAATCTGGCGCAGAGTGCGACTGCAGCCATTAGAAAAGACAGATTTTCCTTCTAACCAGCCTAAGGAGGATGGGGTTTGGTGTTTAGCCCCTGCAGCCTACAGAGAAATAAGCAGAATGAATTCAAGATGGCAGGTCCAAAAAAATCTTTTGTGAAACAAGCTGTTTGCATGGGAGCAGGTGACTGATGGTGCTGCAACCAAAAAGGGCTGTGGAATTTGCAGTGACCCCAACTCAGGCCCTCCCAGCAGCCACCCTGGGAGGCAGCTGCTCAGGGGTGTCACTGGGAATCATTAACCAAAGGATACTATTTCCTGCCTCCCAGAGCACAGGGAGCAAATCTTCTCTCTTCCCTCACAGAGAAAGCCTCTCCTAAGCTTTGTGCTTGGGTTTGGGCACTGCAGCTGTTCTTGGCATCTGTGCTTCGTGGCAGCCTTTACTGCCTGCAACTTGACACAGGCAGGAATCCCTGTGGTAGACCTGCTACCCTTCACCTGCCCAGCGCTTTTGTGAAGGCCAAATGAGAGAAAAGACCATGTAAATTCTTTGAAAACCAAATAGTACTGGTAGGAATGCTCGACTGTGGTGCTACCTGGCAATACCCTCCAGAAGCTCTGGCTTTGAGATACTTGGTGAGCACGCTCAACACTGACACAAATTACCCAGATTCAGTGAGATGCCTCAAACTGAAGGCTTCAGATTTCATATCCCTTTCTTTGCCTGTGAACTTTTTTGATTCTCTAACACTTGTTAGAGTGTTTGATTCTCTACACTCTGACATTCAAGGCTTTCTCAGCTCTTCCTTCCAAACATCTATTTCATATGGAAACTTCTCCGTTTCAGTGCTCCCAGAACATAGCATTCTCATTCCTACCCCTGTTCATTTGATCACAACTTTCCCTTGCCTTCCTTCCCCATCCCACTCACCCCTCAAAGATTCTCCATATTGTACCCATGCTTGAAGACCAAGCATAAGACTTCTCCACAAGCTGACCCACAAATCACCTCTCTCTCCTTCAAAATAATAGTTATTGGGTTCTTGCTGATCTTGAACCAGAGAAGCAGTGATCTCAGGGGTTAAGAACAGGCTCTGCAGTCAGATTGCCTGGGTTGGGGTCCTGGTCCTCTTACTGTCTGCATGACCTTGAGCAAGTTACTTAAAGTCCCTGAGCATTGCTTTCCTCAGCTATAAAGTAGGGATAATAATGGTATTCTTTTACACATATGTATTGCTAAGCACAATGCCTGACCCACTGTAAACACTTGAACGAGGGTTAGTATTGTCTCTAAGCATTTTCATATATGTTGCCATGTAATTTCCATGGCAGCCCAGGAAAAGTTAGTTTTATTGCCCCAGAGGAAAAAGATGAAATTTGGAAAGGTTAAAGCACTTGCCCAAGGCCACACATTTGGTGGTAAGAGTGTGATTCAGACGCAAGTTTGGTTGGCATCCATAGCTTTTCCACTGCCATAGCCAACCTGCCTTAATCAGGCCTCCTATGGTTACTCCAGCCCCTGTTCCTTGGTTCAATCTGCATATGAGCATCTCTCCTCTCCCCAGCCAGACCTTGGTCTCCTCCTGGGGAAGGGTTCTCAAAACACCCCACTGTAGCTATCCATCATTTGGCATTTGTTGAATGAACAAAAGAAAGAATGAGTAGGAAAATGTGCATATTAACTCCAGACTATCCCCAGATAACTTATCACTGGTACTTGGTACCTGGAAGTCAGGGGCCTCTCAACAGAACCAGAGGCCAGCCTCCCTCCACCTCAATTCACCCACCACTCTTTGAGTCAAGAAACTGTGTTGCTCTCCTGCTAAAACATTTGAAGGGATCCTCACTTTTCCTGTAGGACTAATCTGAGTATTTTCTTTACAGCTCGACATGCTCTGTTAACATAAGCCTTCACTGAGCTTAATACATACTTCTTCGGCCATCTTCCTCCAGAAGGCAAACTTTTGGAAGAAGAGGCGATGGTTGAGAACAGCAACAATATGTGTTCCCTCAGAGCTATGCAGTGAATGGACCCATGGTCTGCCCTAGGAGTTGGGAGAAATGGCTCTGGGCTCTGGTTTCCATATTTATGTTATCTCTTTTTTAAAGCAAAGCTACAGGTAAAGTGCTCGAAACACTGAGGTCAGAACTTCAGAGTAAACATGATAGAGAACAATGCCCATTTTTCTACTTGCCTCATTATCCCAGGAAAGAGCCTCATGTGCGTTAATCACACAGAGAAGAACATGAAAGATTGTGTAGAGTGTGCCCAAAGTTCCTGAGATCCTACGTTTTGGTGTAGACACACTTAATGAGGTGAAACTGTCCTTTCAGTCTCCTCAGGGACTGAATAAGGATGGGGAACGACATGGTAGAGTTGTAGGAAAGGCTCTGAAGATTCTGAACAGCAAATTCTCTCTCTTGTTTTTCATTGTTTTTTTTGAGATGGTCTCATTCCAGTAGCCCAGCTGGAGTACAGTGGTGCAATGTTGGCTCACTGCAGCCTCTACCTCTCATGCTCAGGTGATCCTCCCACCTCAGCCTCCTCCTTAGCAGCTGGGACTACAGGTGCACACACCATGCCTGGCAAATTTTTTGTATTTTTAGTAGAGACAGGATGTCACCATGTTGCCCAGGATGGTGTTGAACTCCTGGACTAAAGAAATCCATTCGCTTTGACCTCTCAAAGTGCTGGGATTATAGGCCTGAGCCACTGTGCTTGGCCTGAACTGCAAATTCTATATTAAAGAACAAAAAGTTCTCTATTAAAGAATACCCAAAATCCCATTTAGTCACAGCTATCATTTGTTGAGTGCCTACTATGTACCTGATGTTTTATTTGTATTATCTAATTTAATCCTCACTACAACCTGCGAGAGAGTTGATACTACCTCCATTTTACAGTAGAAAAAACTGAGACTCAGTTTTTTATTGACCAAGCCCAATAAGTGGCAGAGTAGCTTTGACCTTGGGTATGTCTGATTCCTGTCCAGAATTTTTCTCCCAGAGCACAAGGTTGTCATTCCCTGAAGAATCTGGGAGTCCAAGAGACTTAGAGCTCTTGAGTCATCTGGTACAATCATCCTCTTCCTCAACTCATTAGCTGAAGTCAAGACCTGTGCATAATGCAGTTAGCTAATTTGTTTATTCATTGTATGCTTATGTAAATGGCTTGAAAACTTTCCTCAACATCATTATCTGTCAGAAAATAGGGGCCACATACTTAGCAAGTGTTTTAAATCACGTTTTAACTAGTAATAAATCTTTAGCTTGATTTATCTGAAAATTGTCTGCTTGCTCTCCTTCCTGTTGTTCTTATCTTTTTTTTTCTTTCTTTCTTTTTTTTTTTTTTTTT
>NW_012123265.1:1450078-1463686 GCF_000951035.1 Colobus angolensis palliatus | reverse complement strand
GGCTAGTTTTTTGTATTTTTTAGTAGAGACAGGGTTTCACCGTGTTAGCCAGGATGGTCTCGATCTCCTGACCTCGTGATCCACCCATCTTGGCCTCCCAGCCCTTATCTTGTAACACTTCATAAGCTTCCTCCAATAGTAATAACAATAGTTAATATTAAGTGAACACTCACTCTGGACCTCTCAGTCACTCTTCTAAGTGATTTAGCTCAAAACCTAGGAGGCAGGCTTTATTATCACCTCATTCTACAGGTGAGGAAACAAAGGCACAACTTGCTCAAGGTTACGCAGCCCAAATAGCAGAGCCAGGATTCAAATCCCAGGCTAGTTGATTACAGACCTACTTTGCTAAATGCCTCAGTTTATAAAGAAAATATCCTCCTAAGTGGAAGCAGTCTAGAACAACACAGCCCAGTAGAAACATAACATGAGTTATAAATGCAAGCCACATATATAATATACATTTTCTAGTGGCCACACTACAAAAGTAAAAAGAAACAGGTGAAATTAATTTAAATATATTTTACTTAATATATCTAAAATATTATTTTAACCTGTAATCAATATTACCATTACTAATGCAACATTTTACATTATTTTTTATACTAATTTTTTGAAAGCTGGTGTATGTTTGATACTTACAGCACATCTTAATTGCTACCAGACATATTTCAAGTGCTTATGGCCCCATATTGGACAACAGATATATAGAAGGACATTCTACTTTTTCTATTTTTTCTATTATTTGTTTCTATTTCAACTTTATTTTTAACATTTTTAAATTAAAAAAAATTTTAGAATCTTGCTCTGTTGCCCAGGCTAGGGTGTGGTGGTACAATCATAGCTCATTGCAGCCTTGAACTCTTGGGCTCAAGCAACCCTCCCATCTCAGCCTCCCAAGTAGTTGGGACTACAAGCATTCACCACCATGCCTAGCTAATGTTTTCATTTTTTATAGAGACAGGGTCTCACTATGTTACCCAGGCTAGTCTTGAACTCTTGGGCCCAAGCAAGCCCCCTGCCTCAGCCTCCCAAAGTGTTGGGATTATAAGCATGAGCAACCGTGCCTGGGCTATTTCAACTTTAAAATTGGGTTTTGCATTGGTATTGGATCAAAGAAGCCTATATTAATGGAAATGTGCCCTTTGGATAATTAAATGAACAGAGCAACAGTTTAGGACAGTGGAAAGAATATGCTTTAGGCATTAAAAAATCTGGGTTCTAAGCCCCATCTTAGAACCACTAACCAGGGCTGTGGCCAGAGCAACCCTCAACTTCCCTCACTCTCTTTCCTCATGTTAAAAAATACATGATGGTTTATGATTATTACGATTCTTTCCATTTATAAAGTTCTTTCTGCTTATAGCATACATTCTTTCAGAGTTTCTGTGCCTGTTTCCTTGTTCCATTCAAGATTTCTGTAAGAAAGGACTTATCCCACATTGTGGTTGTGTTCCCTGTGCCCAGCTCTGTGCCTGACACATTTCTGTAGGCACAAGAAACATCTGTTGAATGAATGGAAATCCAGTCCCCCTTTGAGGGACTCCTAGGCCTCCCAGTTTTTGCCAGAATGATCATAACCGCCTTAGCAATTAATTGCACGTTCTCATATTGGCCTAAAATCTTAACAATCTAAGATTTCTGAAGGGTTATAGCCAGGATTAGAAACCATTTCCTGATCCTGTGTGCAAAGGAGATGGTACTCAGCCCTAGACATGGCTGCCTAGAGACCCCTGCAAATGGTCTCCTTCTTATTACATGCTGTTCTGATGCTGAGGAGAGTTAATTAATGACTCTAAATAAGAAAACAATCAAATCTGTCTGCAGTCATATGAGTCAGAGCAGACCCAGATGGGGTGCCGGGTCCTTGGCTTCCAAGTGCCCTCGGGAGAAGCAATAGCAGCCTTTGCTCCTTTCATCAAAGCTCTGCGAAGCCCCAACTTGGAAGGGGAAGGAATCACTCAAAATGGAATGGAGACTCAGCTGGATACGAAGCATTTTTCTTAAAAGGCTAACCCTCTATCTGAGTGTTGTACAGACTGAGGCCCTGGGAGAGGAGAAAAAACGTAAGTTCATTCCTTTCTACCCTCTTTAGACACCCAAACTGAAAGGGGAGTTCTCAGAAACCGGTCCCTGTGTATGTTGCAAGATTGGAGCAGTTGGAACTGCCACTTTAGGAGGACCAGTCTTGTGGTTTGAAATTCACCAAACCCCAAACCTGCCCACCTTCTGGAGTCTTGCAGCCACATATGGAGGTAGAACTTTGGTTGGGTGGCATAAGGACAGGAATGTGATGCTTTCCTGAGATTGGCTGGAGCCCACACAGTGAAAATTTTATTTAGGTGTTAGAGGCTTTGCTATGAAAATCTGAGAGTGGGAATGGGTGGAAGGAATCTCTTAACAATAAGAGTGTCTTCAGCTTTGTAACAGGATGCTAGAAAATAAAGATAAGCTCTATTTCTTTGGCTCTATGTGTACTCTTTGTCAAATAATAACAGCTTCCTCATGTTTTTTTTTCCTTCCTTTCTTAAAAAGGAAAAACAGTGACAACACTTTGTTGCCATCTACGCTTGGCTTCCTATGAAAATTTTCCACGCTGGAAAGAAACCCCTGGGCTATTGGTCATGAGGGTCATTATACTGCCCTCTCCCCATTCTTTGGTAAACAAGTTCAGTTAACAAACCTGGATAAGATATAAAGTAGGTGGCACTATCCTTGCTGAACTTGAAACGACTGATTTGTGTCTAAATCCTAGTTGGCCCCCAATCCTATTCCTCTGGCATTTGGTTATAACCTTACATAGGACAATCCAATAGTTCAATTTTATTTCTATAATAGCAATAGGGAAAAACAGTGGTAAGGAGGAACTTCCAGAGTTTGAGATCCAGGATGGAACCTAAACTCTTCCCTTTCTGTGTAACCCTGGGAAAGCCCTCAAAACTTTGTTTCCTCACCTTGAAAGTGGGAATTATGCCACCACCTACCTCATAGGACTGTGAGGATTAAATACATTCTTACATGTGAAGAGCCTGAGTCAGAAAATGTCTCCTCTTATTAGCTCATAATTCTTTAAACAGGGATTGCTGATGAGTTCATTCGAAGTAATTCAGTAATACCCTCCACAGCTCTGTTTCCTCCTATTCCATTCTGTAATCAGCTTTGGGGAAATCCTCTCGGAGGCCATGGCCCTCAGCTCTTGCTTCTAGCCCACACCCTGAAGTCCTCCCTTCCCACCAGGTGGGTGAGGCCAGCACTCCAGAACCTTGGACAGCTCTACTCCACAGCGATCGAGCCGGCTGCCCCAGGGAACAGGAGGGTCTTGGGAAATTTTCCAAAGGTTGCATTAGTGCAGTGATTTAGGAATGCCAGGGCTGAAGTCTCATTTCCAGCATGCATGCTGCCACTTGCATGCATGTTCAGATTCTTCAACATGACCAGCCCTTCTGGAAATTTCTAAGGAGACTCTCAGAAATGCTCACAAGATTTACCAAATCTTAGGGCCTTTTCCTTCTTTTCTATGAACTCCAAAATTTTTTTTGAGCCCAAAAAGAACAGAAACACCACCCACATCTTCCTGAATCTGCTGATATTTAATTTGTTTGGCTTCAGTACAAGGATTAAACATTCTTGATTAACTTCAAGTGAAAGTAATAATGTATGAGCATGAGGAAATGTTTTACAAGACAAAGATCCAGGTATAAATTAAAAGAAACATAAAATAACATTATTGCCTGTAGGTGATGTTAAGCACCATTCTAATCAGGATAAGCAGGTGGTTCAATTTATGAGGCAATTTAGCTTTTCACTCTCCAATGCAGAACACAACACACCATATGCAGTCACCTTCCAAACAGGCAAGGAAGAGATTAAGTCCTATTTTTACTTTATGATACTGAGTCACATAGTTCAATGCAAATCACATGGATGCCAAAGTAAGAACAATACCAGGTATTAAAATTCCTTTGCGGAGCTCTTAAGATTTTGTGATTGCGTGAAATTCCTTCAGAGTAACTCTGAGAGAAGAGACACATGTCACCAGATGGGCATTTAGGATTGAGCATGTCTCATCTCTCTCCCCCACTTCTGTCATTAGGCCTGGAAGAGCCGTATTTGCAGCTTTTTGCATTTGATAATAGCCTCCAGATGCCTTCATTTTCTGGGCTACATTGTTTTTGAGGAAAAGAGGGTTTGCCTTTGAAAAATGTTATTAACTAATTTAATAATGAGGGAAAGAAGAGGATAAATGTGGAACAGGAAAAGAGGAGAAGAGAGTAGTAGAGGTAGAGGGAGAGACAGGAGATGCCTAAACCTCTTTGACCTTGGTAAGTGTTTTCCATGCATTGTCCTTATAAATGGGTTTGATGCCCACCTTCCACTGGTCAGAAACTTGAACAAAGGCCTTCAAGCCCTCTTTAAACATTTCCATTGCTGAAGACAGCAGCAATTCCATGGCTTGAACTAACTTGAAAAAACTTCAGACAAGAACATCAGCTTGACACTCTGAAGGTAGGAGGGAGCCCCCCAATAGAAAGGTTTGTGATTTTACCTAACAACGCTCACACCCACTCTGAGCCTCTACATCGTGAGGGAGTGTTAGTTGCCAAATTGTGTCTGGTTTAATCTCTTTCCAGCAGAGGTCGCTGTGGACACTGGGAGTGGATACTTGTGGGAACTGGACCAGGCAGCCTGGGATAGATGGTGGCTACATTGTGTGGTACCTGCTATTTCTGCTGTTCTGCTGGCCAGCATCTGGTCTCTCATCCTATGGGAAGTAGATCTCTGTGAAGATTATCTCAAAGCTGCACAGTGCCTTTGCTATACAAGCACTGTGAGATCAGGGTAACTTATTGGGGAGGGCAGGTTTGGGAGGGCCATGTGCATCCTCTAAGGGTATTACCTTGTAGCGTACGTCTGTGTTACCCTTGTTTCCTGTCTGAGTGTACCTAGTATTTCTGAGACACCACCTGTGACTGACCAGCAACATCAGTGCCATGCCCTTCCAGACATGGAGGCCAAAGTGACAAAAGTTGTCTTGCCATGTAGTCTTGCACCCACATCATAAGTGACTCTGTTGATGAGTCCCCTGCTAAGCCTCACTTGGAAGCACATGGTGGTGGTGAGGGGGCAGAATTCTGGTCTTTGGAGCAGCCTATTACAGTAGGATAAAGCTTCTGATAAAATGGGAAGGGCAGGGCACTGGTGAGTATGTTAGGGTCAGATCTGAGACCTCAGAAGGGCTGAAGAAGTCTCCCCATACTTGTGAACTCCCCACTTACTGGGCCTTACGCAGGCCAGGCAGGCTAGGCACAAAGCAACCTGAAGCTGCCTTCATCCTGAGGGCATCCACTCAGACCCTAGGTCATTGCTGTGACTTGAGAGTTGAAGATGTGACTACCCTGCTCCCCACCCCCACAACATCCAAGTCCAGCAGTAAATGACTGGTTCATCTACACACACACACACACACACACACACACAGCCAGAAGCACAAGCTCTGGCCGTGCCACACACATGAAGACTGAAACACACATGGGTACATTCAACCGGTCACACATTCACACCCACACTCTGACCCACACCATCATCCATGCAAACCCTCACACATTTAAACACATCCCCGCCCCAGAACCAAATTTGACCTAACATGGCTGATGGGGCGTGGGAGGGTCCAGTCAGGATATCTCTCTGGACCCTGGTCCACTCCTGCCCCGTGAACTCCAGGCCCCTTGCTCAAGGTGGAGCCCTCACCTGTCCCTGTCCTAGTGGTCACAGGTCCCGAACGACCCCCGTACCGGCCCCCGAAGGGGCCCTGGTTACCATCGTGTGCACAGAATCCTGGGTGCCTGGCTGGCCTTAGGGTAGGGGGTATGGGAAAAGAGAAAGATGTGGGGCATAGTGCCCTGCCCCGGCTCAGCCGCCTCCTCCCTCGGGATTTTCCATCCCGACTCTCGCTGGCCCGCTAGAAGCCCGTGCGCTTTGTCTCCCGCCCCGCTCCCAGCACGTTTCTGTGGAAGCTGCCCGCGCCGCGCCCGAAGCCCCCCCCTCCGAGGCCGCGCCCCCCGCCCAGCCCGCGGCGCAGGCCTGCCAGTGCGGCGACCGCCGCTTTGTCCTCTCGAGGATGCCTGGGCCGAGCGCGAAAGCCCGGTGCCTGGGAACAGCCACCGCGCGTCCTAGAAGCAGGTCCTCGAGCCTCGGTTTGGGGTGCGCCCTGCATCGGAGCGGAGCAGCCCCCAAAGATTCGCGGGCACGAGGTTGGGGGTAGCGTCTACCTGGAGCTCTTGAGTGCTTGAGAGGAGATCCGCCCCGTCCCGCTCTGCACATGCCCATCTGGGGTTGGGCCCCAGCTGAGGTGACAGAGGCTCAGTCCCCGGGGCGTGGTGGGCTAGTGAGGGTCGTCTCGACTTAGAGCCCCAGGCCTAGATCCAGGTAGGGAGGGCCTGGGAGATAAGGCCCGGGTGGGGAGAGGTGGGGAGGGGTCCCTCGTCTCCTCTTACATCCCCCTACACCACCTCCCACACCCAGGCCACCCAACCCTAGGCGCGGGCCCGAGAGCGGGGGATTCCGAGTGTCAGTGCTTTCCTCCACCCGCGACTCCGAGCAGGATGGGGAGGGGTCCCCCAGCCTTTCCCTGCCACATCCCAATGCCACCCCTCACCAATAACCTAGGAGGGTCCAAGTGGAAGGGGTAAGAGTCCTCTGTCTCATCCACATCCTCGATCCTCCTCTTTACAAAACCCTAGGGCCTGGGAAGGAGGGGGGATAGGGAGGGGGCGAGTGTGGAGGAAGGGGCCTGGGGAAGGGTCTTCCCTGTCCCAAGACGCCTTTCTTTAATAACCCTGGGAGGGTCTGGGCTGGGGATAGCGGTCCGCGATCTCATCCATCACCACCAGACTCCTTTGTAACCTCGAGCAGCCGAAGTGTTGCGGGGAGGGGTCCCCCTGCCTCCAGTCCCCTCATCCCACAACACCCCCTCCTCCTGTCCTCAGTAACCCGAGCAGCCCGGTCGCCAGGCACAGTGGGAAGGAGGGTCCAAGCCTCCTCGCTCTCCCAGGAGAGATTGCGGGTGGTGTCCCCCAGCCCTCGACCCTCATACTCAAAAGCCTTCTCCACGATAAAACGAAAACTAACCCAAGCTGCTCCGACCTCCGGCGCCGGGCCACAGGAGGCCCCTAGTCAGTCGACGGCTGTGCGGGACCCACGGTCCTGAGAGCAGCGAGAACACGTCCCGTCAACTCCCCGAGCCCCTCACGCCTCGGTTCGCCCCCTCCCCAAGAAAACAAAAGCGAATTCAGCAGCACCGACCTCTGACGGTGGGCGGGAGGGCGGTCAGCGTCCGGCAGCGCACCCTGCTCCTCCCGGCTCCTCAGCCCGGGCTCCCGGCCGCAGATCTGACGGCGGCTGCAGCGGCGGCTGCTCTCGCGGCTCTCGCGTCCGGAGCCTCCCTCAGACTCAGCACCTGGAGCGGCGAACAGCTCCGCGCTTCATTCCTCTCACCCCGCCTCCTTCGCGCCGCCGTAGCCAATGGTGACCCGGACCCCGCCCAGGAGTCTGCCCATTGGGGGCATCGTCCCCTCTCCCTCCGGCCCCGCCCGCTGGTTCCTGGGTGTCTCCTTAAAGACCACATCCCTCAGAGACCGGCGGAGTTTCACACAGCTTTCTGGGACTTATAGTTCTTTAAGGACGCGGAGTGGGCTCACGCCGCGGGCAGGCAAACAGAGCGGGACTGCATTTCCCAGGGTGCACTGAAGACACGGAGGCGCGGAGCAGGGCGGGAGGACCGTTTCCATAGCAAAGACGACCAGCCGAGGATGGCTGGCGGAGAAGTGGGGCAGGCCGCAGGACCCTCGAAGGGTCGTGTGAGACCCCGGGCAGCCTCTTGGGAGGCCATTTCGAGGAGAAAACCTTGATTTCTGCTTCAGGACCCTGGGCCTCAGTTTTCCTATCTGAGAAGAAGGGCGAAGAGCTGTGCCCCCGACCACAGCCGTCGGTGATGGGGCAAACCGAGGGCAAGCCGCTTTGGTTCCTGCCCAGCAAAGGTGAGGGAGGACGGAGGAGACTCTCCCACTGCATTCAGAACTTTATTCCTTTATTTTTGTCTCAATCTTGTCATAGAGGAGCGCTTCACTTTTGGTCATCCCTTGGGCTACCAGGGCCTTCCCGTCTCCGTCTTCCCATCGCAGGTCCTGGCCTCCTTCACACCGCTACCGGATACCGCAGCATCTCCCCCAACGCAGCAGACGGAGGGCACTTCCCATGCCCCGGGACTTAAGCCCACTCTCCCCTTCGAGATCTGGACTCCACCTTTTTGCAACACTCTTAACTTCTTTGGAAGCTGGGAAACCTCCTACTCCCTTGGGCCCCTCCACCCTGCCCTCAGCTAACTCCTCGGCAAGCCCCAACCTAGACACCGCCTGTTCTGTGAAGACATCTAGATGCTGGACTCTCTGTTGAGTGCCCCACCCTGTGTTTGAGCAGCACCCTCTACTTCCCCTGTTCTACTTGCATGTTTATGTACTCGTCTTCCTCATTATAAGATCCACAGGGGAGGGGCCATGTCTGTACTATTCATACTTACAGTCCAGTGTCTAGTATCTGGCATATAGTAGGCACTCACTAGCTATTTAGATATAAATATAGATATTTGTTGAATTGAAAATGAATTGGGCGGGGCGTGGTGGCTCACACCTGTAATCCCAGCACTTTGGAAGGCCGAGGCGGGTGGATCACCTAAGGCCAGGAGTTCAAGACCAGTCTGGCCAACATGGTGAAACCCTGACTCTACTAAAAATACAAAAATTAGTCAGGCATGGTGGCGCGTTCCTGTAATCCCAGCTCTTCAGGAGGCTGAGGCAGGAGAATCGCTTGAACCCCTGGAGGCGGAGGTTGCAGTGAGCTGAGATTGCACCACTGCACTCCAGCCTGGGCAACAGAGTGAGACCCTGTCTCAAAAAAAAAAGAAAGAATAAAATTTTAAAAAAGAAAATAAAGGAACCTCATTCACATACATCTCCAAAATTCTGATTTCCTAAAGTTGGGCATTTCTTATTGCTGGAAGTGTTCAATTAGAGGGATGCCGCCCCCTTGAAGAAATGTTTATTTCATTTGTACAGTGGGTTGGGATTTTACCTGAATGCTCTGAGTACCCTTTTAATCCTTTGATGCTAGAGACTGATAGACCCATGCCTATGATTGCTGTCAGTTCTCCCTGAAATGTCATCAGTTCTTCATGTTCCGCTATTTCTAGCTGTTGGCCCTACTCCTTTCTGTGCCTAAATGCCCTACCTCCCACTCCTTTTCTGGGAAAGATCTGCCCTGTCAGTTATGAAGCAAAGACATCCTAAGATTCCTGCTGTTTCTTTTCTTTTCTTTTCTTTTCTTTTGATGGAGTTTTGCTCTTGTTGCCCAGGCTGGAGTGCAATGGCGTGATTTGAGCTCACTGCAGCCTCTGCCTCCCAGGCCCACCTCAGTCTCCCAAAGTGCTGACATTACAGGCATGAGCTACCGTGCCTGGCCTCCTGCTCTTCTTTCTACCGTCTGCTCAGCATCTTAGGCCTCATTGGTGATGTCCCACCTTGCTAGGTAGCATCTTTCCTGAATATTTCTCCACTAAACATTCTGTTGTTGGCTAGATGGCCTAGTTAATCTACACATTTCATTTTATCACCTTCTCTAGATTTTTTTTGTGTATGTCAGCCGATACATTCTGGGGAGAATGCCTTAATATATGAGAATAATTAACTCGTGGCCAACAAGGAAATAACCAAGGAGACTTTTACTCTGAACCTAATTCAAATTAGAGAGAGAGAGCCTGAGAGAAAGCAGCTCTGTCATCCTTGAGTTAGTAACATCCAGGAAGGGAAGGCTAAGGTGGGGGAGTGAGTAAAACAGATGGCATTTAGGGAACAACCAACAGGACTTTAAGAGGCATGGCAGAGGGGCTTTGATCCTGGCTAAACCATCAGGGAAGGCAACTGGAGCTAGTTGAACAGATGGGGCCTTATTACTGAAGAGAAAACGGTAAGGAAGCAGGGGGAAATGGGATGTGTGCTAAAGCAGAGTGCCTCATTCAGTGGATGCAGTGAAAGCAGAGGCTGTTGGAAAAGTGGATCAGGGGAGGACCATGCCACCAGGTGGGCATCAGCAGAGTATCACCCGAGTATTGCAGAGGGATACCAAAGAAGTCCACCTGGAGCCAGAGCTGAAACCCTTTGGAGGTCAGTTTACCCCTTCTGAAGTAGTGCACCACCATCCATCTACCACTGGAATCCAATTTCAGTTTTGGCAAATTGTTATAAACAGGAAAAAGTCAGGGTTCCACAATTCTGTCAGCACTCAGAGACTATAACAGCATCTGCTCAGCCAAGTAGAGTTAGGAAACCTGGATCCTAATCCTGACTTTGCCTCTGATTAGATGTGTGACCCTGGGCTGGAGCTGTTTCTTCAGTTGTAAAATGCTATTTATTGGTGTTAGGTAGCAGCTAATAAGGATGGAGGTGGGACTGGGTGCAGTGGCTCACACCTGTAATCTCAGCAGTTTGACAGGCCAAGGCAGGAGGATTGCTTGAGGCCAGGGATTTGAGACCAGCTTGGGCTATATAGTGAGACTCTGTCTCTACCAAAAATTAAAAAAAAAAAAAAAACAAAAAAAACTCAGTGCAGTGGCGCATGCCTGTAGTCCCAGCTACTCAGGAGGTTGGGGTAGGAGGATTGCTTGAGCCCAGGAGTTTGAGGCTGCAGTGAACTATGGTCAGTCACACCACTGCATTCTGGTAGCCTGAGTGACAGAGCAAGACCTGTCTCTAAAAAAAAAGAAATTTTCTTTTAAACATGGAGGTAGGGAAATTCAAAGGTACTTACTAGCTGTTTGACCTTGCCTAAACAACATTCTTGGATTTGTAGTCAGTTTATTTGAAAATGTCATAAGGGATAAATGAGATTCCTTATGTAAAGTACTTTATAAATATTAAGCACTTGCCAAATGTTAGTCTGTTTTCGCATTATTCTTGGATTACCAGAAATTGGTTTGACTATGAATAAACAGGAGACAATTTCTTGGGTAATCTGAGTTTGAATCCCCCTTCTCTCTCTTACTAATTGTATGACTTTGATTAGGTTATTTAATATTTAATTGTTCTGGGTCTCAGTTTTCTCATTTGTGAAATTAAAATGATGTGTTCTTCAGAATTGTGAGGGTTAAATGAGATGAAAGGCCTGACTCATATGAGAAAATGCTCAATATATTTGTTTTGTCATTTTTAAGGGGTGGTTTTAGGGCACAGAACCTAAAGGAATGAATGGAATTCTAAGTGCTTTGAAGCTAGAGTTGTGAAAGGTTCCAGGGGAACACTGTGCTGGCCTTCTCCCTTCTTCTTGGGGAAGAAAAGATCTCAGTGAAGTTCCATGGGTCTTCTCAGTAAGTAGAGGAGATTAAGTAGAATGCTGAATCTCAGACACTGAGAGGTTAGAGAGATTGACTAGGGCTGGATCCTGAAGAGCTTGGTATTCTAGGCTGAGAATATAATTTTATTCTAAAGCTAATGAAGGTTTTTAAGGAGATGTGCATTTTGAAAAGGTCTAGGGGCTGTTTGGAGAATGGCCAGGAGAAGATGAGGCTGGGATGTGGATCGGGAAGGTGCTGCGGTGATCCAGCATGGTGAGTGGAAAGAGGGGGTAGAGCTGAGAGATATTTTTTTATTTGTTTGTTTGTTTTTTAAGTATTAATAGTTCATCAAATTTCCCATCTTTTTAAAGTAGCTCATCAAAGAGATATTAAGAAGGTAAATATTTGAGGACTTTGTGAATGAGAGCTGAGGGCATGGAAGAAACTGGTAAAAGTTAAAGATGATGCTCAGGTGTCTGCCCCTGGTAACTAGGGGGATGGATGGGAGTGCTATCCCCTGAGATGTGATACCGTAAAGGAGCAAGTTTAGGCAGGAAGAGGAGTAGGTAAGTTTGAATTGGGTATAGTATGTCCAAACAAGGTGTCTAGGAGGTGGTTTGGAGCTTATGAGAGGGATCTGGTTAAGGGATAGTCATAAATTATCAAATTATCACCATATAGATCGTAATTGAAGCCATGGGAATGAATGAAATCCTTCAGTAGAGAGGGTCAAAGAAAAGAACAAAATTCTTTGGGAAATGCCAACATATAGGGAACAAGTAGAGAAAGAGGAGCCCAGAGGAAAAGGTGAGACCAGTCAGAGAGACTGGAAGAAAATCATAGGGTGGGGTGCCACAGAAGCCACAGGGAGGAAGTGGGGTGGCGTGATACCTTCAGATAAGCCAAGGTCTGAAAAAACAAATACCAAATTAGCAACAAAAAGGTCACTGATGACCTGGGAGACAGTGGGTGCAGGGGAGTAGCAGGGACAGAAGTCTCTGTGAATGGGAGTACATGTAGACAACTGGGGGGAATGGATTGCTTTGGAAGGGGAGGAGAGAGAAAACCAGAAGGAATATAGGTTAAGGAACAATTTTGTTTTGAGTTGGGAGCAATTAGAACATCTAACAATAATAAACATATAGGTAGGTAGTTGAGAGGTGGGCTCTGGAAATTGAGGGAGTTCATATTCCATGGCCATTACTTCTCTGATGCTGGAAGCAAGGATATGTGCTCAGTGTGAGGAGGTGGAGTGGGGTGGGAAACTTGGAGAAAGAAGAAAAGATTCAAGATGGCTGCTGTGGAAAACAGGAGGGAAAGCTAATGGCAATCCACAGAGGCTGCAGGGTAGTGGTGGGGGCCTGCTGAAGTTGGAGACCATGGGTGTGGAAGCACTAATCCATGCGGTTATGGGCTTGCTGCAGCATCTTGTCGGCCCTGAGATAGCCTTGGTGAGGCTGGTCCAGACTGGGCATTGCTGGACAAGGGAAACAAGAAAGCAAGGGTCTTGGAGATACTGACAAGAGAGGTGGAAATGGTGGTCCACTAAGAGGAAGGTGAAGCCTGGATGGATAGGGCAGATGCAGGTAGTGAGGTTCTTGGTGGAGTGAGAGGACAGATGCTGTGGGTGGCAGGGAAGAGCAGGGAAGGCAAACAATGCTAGTCAGAGATGGAGGAGCTCTGGGCAGGAATGAGGGGGCAGGGTGGCTGGGGTGGACAGAGAAGATCATGAGATTGAAAGGCAAGTTTGTTATATGGGTTATTGGCAAGTCTCCTGGAAAGATGACCGGTTTGAAGGAGACAGGAAGCCTGGTAGCTCCATGCCAATGTACAGTGAGTGGCATATTCGATGATAGCAAGGTGGAGAGATGGAGTACAGAGCCCTCTGACGTGAGAGTCACACAAACCAAGATATTGGGTGCTAAGAAGAAGCCCTCTTGCCCAGGATAGGTGGGGTGAGGAGAAAGCGAGGCAATGAGCTTTCTCATACATTTTGTTTTCTTTCTTTCTTTTTCTTTTTCTTTTCTTTTCTTTCTTTTTTTTTTTTTTGAGACAGAGTCTCTCTCTGTCGCCCAAGCTGGAGTGCAGTGGCCAGATCTCAGCTCACTGCAAGCTCCGCCTCCCGGGTTCACGCCATTCTCCTGCCTCAGTCTCCCGAGTAGCTGGGACTACAGGCGCCCGCCACCTCGCCCGGCTAGTTTTTTGTATTTTTTAGTAGAGATGGGGTT
>NW_012123265.1:1446916-1449813 GCF_000951035.1 Colobus angolensis palliatus | reverse complement strand
ATCCACCCGCCTCGCCTTCCCAAAGTGCTGAGATTACAGGCGTGAGCCACCACGTCTGGCCTCTCATACATTTTCACAGAAGTCTTGTGTCAAAATCAATATACATGATCAGTTTTATACATCCCTAAAAGGCAGACTATCAGAATAAAATTAACCAAACCAAGAAGTGACTCCAGATTTCATGGTGAAATTGTATCAACCAAGTTCAACAGTAGTGATTCCTGTAATTTATGTTTTGGTATAGTTTGTAGATTTAAGTATGTGCATATTAACTAGAAAATGTGTTTCGGAAACAAATTTGAATATTTTTTGCAAATTTTATTTCTTAGCAACGATTTGTTTTCTCAGTTTAGAACATAAATTAGAGAACTTGTGTTGATTTATTTTTTTCCAAATGTAGAGCTTAGAGCTTAATTCATGCCTTTGAAATGCCACGAATTTGAAATGCAGCCATATTCCTCTCTGCATCCTTGAAAGGGATTACAAGGATTTTATTAGTTTTTCAAATAATCTTGCCAGCACATTTAGACTTCCCACAAGAGTCTCCTATCAATAATGCCGGATTGTGAGTGATGTTGCCGAAGTGCTGTGCGTGGGATATTTAAGACAAGTCAAATAAGCAGCCAACTTTAGGATTTCCCAAGCAGGAACTCAGTTTGCAATTACAGGACTTGGTATAGAATATGAAACGTGCATCTAAATGTTAATTAAGAAAAACAATCTCCATAATGTCTAAAGAAAAAAGGACAAAATCAGTTAATTGCTTTGAGCAATCCCTATCTTTGAAAAAAAGAATGTTATATTAAAACATTTTCGTATGGTTGATATGTCTTTGTGATCTTGAAATAGGCCTGCATTCCAGCCCCTTGAAATGGGGTTGGGGGCAGCTCAGAATATATTTTGTGAATCCGTTCATGAATGTTATGATAATCTGGTCAATGTTTAAAATTCTTCTTTTTTATCCTAAACTTTCATAAAATATTTTTACAAGAGGAGTGACTGTTTTAAAACCCAAGTCAGATCATGTCATACCTCTGCTCTTAGAGGCTTTTCTGTGTCATTGAGAGCAAACCCTAAAGTCCTTATGGTAGCCTATAGAGCATGAACTTTGACTCCTGTAGCCTCACTGACCCCTCCCCTAGACTCTCTGCTCCAGTACCTTAGTCTTCTTTGATTGTACCAAACACTGTGGCCTCAGCACCTTTGTAGCCTTTGTACTTGCTGTTTTCTTCGCTTGGAAGCTCTTTCCCCAAATATGCTCATGGTCATCCTGTAAAATGGCACCCTTTTCTCTCTCGACACTTTCTATCACCCTTGCCTGCTATTTTTTTTTTTTTTTTGTCAGTAGCACTTATCACCATCTGACATATACATTCTCTCTCTCTCTCTCTCTCTTTTTTTTTTTTATTGTCTGTGTATACCCACTCCCAACTCTCCAGTGACCCAGTAGAATAAGCTCTCCATCAGGGTAGAGACTTTGTCTCTTTGCTTCACTGCTATACTCAGCATATAGAACAGTATCTGGTACGAAATAAGTACTCAGCAAAATGCTTTGAATGAATAAGAATAACAGCACATCCTCCCTAATACATAAACCTAACTTTTCTTTTTTTTTTTTTTGAGACAGTCTCCCACTGTTGCCCAGGCTGGAGTGCAGCAGTCTATCTCGGCTCACGGCAACCTCCACCTCCTGGGTTCAAGTGGTTCTTGTGCTTCAGCCTCCCGAGGAGCGGGGACTACAGGTGCACGCTAACTTTTGTATTTTCAGTAGAAACGGGTTTCACCGTTTGGGCCAGACTGCTCTCAAACTCCTGATCTCAAGTGATCCACCCACCTTGACCTCCCAAAATGCTGGGATTACAGGCGTGAGCCACCACGCCTGACCTATTTTTAATTTTTTAAGTTTTCCATATTATAGTCCATATCTAGGACATATGTGTATATAATCGTTCATATTCTGGAGATCATAGCTTAGGAATAATTTTTGGTTCTTTTAGAATATATATAACATATAATAAGCATTTTCCTTTGCTTGGATTCATTTGTTCAGTTGTCCATTCACTCATTCATTCAATAAATATTTAATGAAATGTTTCTATGTTCTAGACAGTGCTGGGACTATAGTGGTGAACAAGATGCAGGATTTGCCTTTTAGAAACAGTGGTTCTTTATAAACGCCATTTGTAATGATGGCCCAGTATTCTATCATCTACCATACCACACTTAACTTCTCTCCTAGTTAAGACTTTTTGTCTATTAATAATAATGTAATTAATATCTTCAAGTTTATAGCAATTACCTTTTACAAATCATTCTTAAGGTGAGTTCCCAAGCAGTTTTTGGGTTGTAGAATTAAATATGGTTTTGGTTTTTTTTTATACCATCTGCCACATTGCTTTTATTTTTTTATTTTTTTGAGATGGAGTCTCGCTCTGTTGCCCAGACTGGAGTGCAGTGGCATGATCTCAGCTCACGGCAGCCTCTGCCTCCTGGGTTTAAATGATTCTCCTTCCTCAGCCTCCTGAGCAACTGGGATTACAGGCGCGTGCCACCACACCCGGCTAATTTTTGTATTTTTAGTAGAGATGGGGTTTCACCATGTTGGCCAGGCTGGTCTCAAACTCCTGACCTCAGGTGATCTGCCCACCTCAGCCTCCCAAAGTGCTGGGATTACAGGTGTGAGCCACCGCACTCTACATTGCTTTTAAAAACGGTAGTACCCATTTTACCTAAACACCAATATGAATGAATGTTTCAGCTTTATTGCAGCCTTACCAACATTAGGCATTACTTTCAGGTTTTCCTAATATAGAGTATAAAATGATCCTTCCTTTTATTTTTACATGTAATTAATGTCTAGTAAGGATGCACCTTTTTGCTTTTCTTTTTCTTTCTTT
>NW_012123265.1:1443269-1446727 GCF_000951035.1 Colobus angolensis palliatus | reverse complement strand
AGTAGCTGGGATTACAGGCATGCACCACCATGCCTGGCTAATTTTTGTATTTTTAGTAGAGACAGGGTTTCACCATGTTGGCCAGGCTGGTCTCGAACTTCTGACCTCGGGTCACCCACCTGCCTCAGCCTCCCAAAGTGCTGGCATTACAGGTGTGAGACATTGCACCCAGCCTACCCCTGTGGCTTTCATGTGACCCAGTTCTGCCCTCAGGAGCAGCAGGGCCCATGCACCAAGTGTTATAGAACCTCTTCCACAATAACTGCATATCTCAGCAAATATGTGACCAGACCAGAATGTTCAACCCCAGGTGAAGTCTGGCAGGCCCAGAGGCCTGGCCATAAGTCTTCAGGGTCCTGGCCATAAGTCTTCAGAGTGGCCAAGTCAGCAGCCTTTCCAGCTGGGTTCATGTGAAGCTTATGGTAAGCTGAGATGCTGAGATCTTTATATGACCTGCAGCCAAACCTAGTTCCTCTTATCCTGCACTCCTGCAGCATATATATATATATATATATTTTGAAACCTGAAAGCAAGAGTTTGGTTTTCTCCCTGTTTTATTTCAACCTGCTTGTAGAGAAGCTGCCCTGGTCCCACTCCTCCTATCTGAAAAGGAAATAAGAATCATCCTGACAACTTCACGTGTAGGTGTGATGATTGACTGTGAGATGCAGGGTTAGATGTGTGTCACTCATTTTGGTTGCCTGACGTCTGAGCCTCCTTTCTGTGCTTGAGGAATTCCATGTGTCATGAGGTAGAGCCATATTCCTTTGCACCTAGGGCATGGGCACTGGCCTGAGACTCAGGCTTCTCTGGCCCGACAAACCATACCCACTATTGGCTCCCTTCATCAATTTTTAATTGGAAGCAAAAGACAGCAAAGGGGCAGGGCTTGCTTAGCAGCTCTTTTAGTGATTTGATGGGCATGATCTCAGTTACCACTGACAACAGATTTATGGGCAGCATCCAGCATAGGGTTGTCTGTGGTGGGGGTCAGGGACAGTATTCCAGCCTTGGTGGTCACAATAATGTCTTCTTAGACTAGTGCTGAGTTGGAATTTGGGGCGTTGTTCCTGACTGTGTGCTTCCAAGCCTGGTTCTCCTAGCCTCCTAGAGATTTTATGAGCTACTCGCTATCTTTTTTTTCTCTTTTTTTTTTTCCTACTCACTATCTTTTAAATAAATTCCTTTGCTGTACATGACAGCCAAAGGTAGTTACTTTTGCTTGCAACTAAAAATCCTCATCAATATATACAGGATATGAAAAGTGCATTGAAAAGTGCTAAGCACCACACGTGTAAAAGATATTGTTGTTTGAGATTTTTATTCTTAAGTTGTGGGGGTGAGGGCATTGGGAGGGGATAGGCCTGAACTCCGTATCTGCTGAGAGTTCAGACAAGTCTAGCATGCCCAGAGAGCTGGTCGGTGGGAGCGTGGGATAGAAAGAACTTGGGGACTGGACATTGGCTTGACAGTTAAAGGCTGGTCATTGATCCTAAAGCAGGTGTGAGCAGAGCCACACCAGCTTGATGTAGGGATGGCAGAGACCAGAGGGCTTGCTGGGCACACATGAGCAGATTGACTGCCTGCCTCTCTGACCCTTGGACAATTACCAACCGTCAGGGCTGGGAAGTGGGGCTAGGATATAAGCAGGTCACCTGGAGATTTGTAGCTGCCTGTGGGGCGTTCTCACAGGGGGTGGAAGAGGACACCTGCTTGGATTTGCCCTCTGCCCTTGGAACCCAGAAGCCGTCATGAGTGAGTTGGGATTCCATCCTTTGCTGCCCTCAGACTGACACCTGGGTCCATCAGCCCTAGGGCTGAGGCTGGCACTGTTGCTCTGGTCAGGAGAGTAATGGGCTCTTGGTAGCATTGTCACGATGCTGGGGTCTTCCTATCATGAAGATTGTCCCCAAGTCAGTCCTGCTGGGGAGTGTGTGTTTGGGCTGGGGAATATTCCTCCCTTAGGGTGTTCCCTGATCCCAGTGTACACTGGACACTGGTATGGCCGGATGCCTGTCTTTGCCCAGTAGCCTGGCACACCTTCAAGGAGGCCTGAGATCACATGTGTCCAAAGCAGCCAGGGGTCATGTATTGGGGTTGGACCACAGTCGTATCAGAAATATGATAGCATCATTCAGAGGGATCCTCATATAACTGTAGGTTCTGTTTGGTTTTTGTGACTGATTGGTTTTTGTTATGTTAAGATCACAACTACAGATTTTAATTTTCTTGCCAAACATGACTATAATATTGTTTTGATACCAATTAAAATAAAATCCATTACAAAATCAACATAGAGTGTATGTTCTTAAGCATCATCTGATCTAGACAGCTTTCAATGCCTAAGTTACTTTGTGTCAGGCAGTGCTCCAACATTTTACGTGCTTTCTATTATTTCATCTTAGCCACAACACTGTGAACTAGGTACTATTATATAAGAATTCCCCGTTTTACAGCCAAGGAAACGGATGCCCAGAGGGTTACAGGACTAGCCCAAGGTCACATAGCCATGAAATGTCTGTTTACCCACCCCCAGAGACTGAGAACTGCCCTTCCATCAGCCCATTCCACTGCGGGGAGGCTCTAGTTTTTGAAATGCTTTTCCTCACATGGAACTGAACTTTGCTTCTCCCTGTCAGTCTCACTCCTGTTTCTGCTTATCCTAGTAGCCCATCATGGCGGCTCCTGGTCTCCCATTTTTCTGGCTCAGTTCTCTACCCCATTTGTTCCCGGGGGCACTTCAAGTTCTTCCTCTAGGAGCCTCTGAACCATTTTGTATCAGCTAAATTCTTAGAAGGATCACTGCAGGTATCTCTCCAGTTCTTTGTTTACTTTGACTCCAAAGGTTCTGGTATTCAGTTTGTCTTACTCCTGGCAGGGGCATGGCAAGAAATCATAAACATGACCACAAACTTTAGAAGGGGATTGTTAGAACGTTCTCTTTCCCCAAGAAAAATGGCAAGAAAATAAAACAGCAGAAACAGCACTACTACTACACTAAGAATTGTATTACTGAACAGGAATATTCTGTCTGCTCCTCGGATGAGAATGAAAGCTTCTTGAGAGCAGAAGGTTTTGCTAATTTTGTTTACTGCCGAGTTCCCAGTGCCTAGAATGGTGCCTGGAGAATAGTAAATATTGAACTATTTGTTGAATGTGTTAACAGTACAATTCCACATCTGGTGCTACTTTCTTGTGTTATTAAATTGTTTGGGGGGAATAATGTGATCTCCCAAGTCCAGTGCTTTGGATTTTGTTTTCCCTTATCTTACTAGCAGTTTTTCTAATTGTTGTGTGATTTTGACTCATAAGAAGATAGCCTTAACAATATGTAAAGTACAGTGAATAAATAACTCTGCCTCTAAAGCAATCTTTTTTTTTTTTTTTTTCTGAGACAGTTTTCCTCTTGCTGCCCAGGCTGGAGTGCAATGGTGCAATCTCATCTCACTGCAACCTCT
>NW_012123265.1:1441735-1442604 GCF_000951035.1 Colobus angolensis palliatus | reverse complement strand
AATGGGATTTCATCATGTTGGCCAGGCTGGTCTCAAAGTCCTGACCACAGATGATCCACCTACCTTGGCCTCCCAAAGTGCTGGGATTACACGTGTGAGCCACCACGTCTGGCCCAGAATATTCATTTTAATATCAAAATAATTATTTTCAAGAAAAATCTTTAAGTGAAGTTGATGTCCAGGGTGCTCAGTGCACAGGGACTTTATGAAAATGTTGGTTGAATGAATGTTGTTCACCCCCATCTCCAGGATGCCCTTGCTCAGGTCCTAGCAGGTCTGAAAAGGCATAGTGAGCCCATTAGGCTGAGAGGTAAATACATTAATATTCAGTGGACCCCACCTATATATCAGGTAAGGTGCCAGGTTTTACCTACATAGCCTCAGTTTAATCTTTATACCCTGCAAGTGTGCTTATTTTATAAGCAAGAAATGGGAGAATCATAGAAATTAGGGAACTTTCTTAAGGTCTGGAATAGGATAGAACCAAGATAGGAATCCTTCCTGATCTGTCTGAGACTCTGCTCTCCTTATATACCATGTAGCCCCCTGAGGCCAGTTCATTCACAATTTTCTTAGAGACTGCATGGGGAATATGACCCACTTCTGTGTCCTGGGGGCATGAAAGAAACTCCTCATGACTGTCTTCTTTATTGAAGACTGAAAGGGCAAGGTTCACAGGACTCGACAGTGGGCATAGGAAGGCAGTATCTTGGAGGGTCTGGAGCATCTCCTCATTCCCCAAGTGGGTCAAGCAGGCAGAGGAAGAGGAATGAACTCTGGTGAGCAAGATTAGGTTGTCCCTCCAAAACTCATGTTGAAACTTAATCTCCAATGTAGCAATATTAAGAGGTGGAGGCTTTAAGGATGAT
>NW_012123265.1:1408672-1441395 GCF_000951035.1 Colobus angolensis palliatus | reverse complement strand
TGATTGGGTCATGAGGGCTCTGGATTAATGGGTTAACAGATTAATGGATTAATGTTATAAAAGCCAGTTTGGCTCTCAGTGCACCCCTCTTGCCCTGTGATGCCTTCTGCCATGTTATGACACTGCACAAGGCCCTCACCAGAAGGTGACCAGATGTGGCTTCCTGTTCTTAGACTTCCCAGCCTCCAGAACTGTAAGAAATACATTCTTTTCTTTATAAGTTACCCAGGTATTCAGGTATTCTTTCAGGTATTCAGTTATACCGAATATTCAGTATAACTGAATACTTTCAGGTATTCAGTTATAGCAATAGAAAATGGGACTAAGACAGAGCCCTGTCCCCATCTCAGGCAGGAATTTTTCTGCATAGAAGCTGGAGACTAAGCCAGTGGACCAGAACCTCAAGTGAAGCTGGAATTGGGGCTGAGATTGCCCTGATTGTCCTCTGCCTTGCAAGTCAGGAAATCAGCCTGTCCTCTTTGAACCTTGGCCTCCAACACTGCCTGGATGATGGAGTCAGCCTAGCTCCACCCCAGCTGTGCATCTTAAGCTCCTAGGCACATGCAGACCTCCACCCAGCTGGCCCAGCAAATCAGGGGTGATGAGCTCAGCTCCTACCCTGAAAACCAGAGCTTTGGAAGGTGCCTTCATTACTCCCTACCTTACCATTAAAGTGCCTACCCCCATCATGGTCTGGTAGAGCTGAAGCCTCTCTCCCTTCTACTGCCACCCATGCCTCTTCCTGGAGCTCCCTCAGCCCCCTTTCCCCTGAATCTCTTGGACAATGAGTTTCTTCATCTGTTGAGTAAGGAGTGGATAGAGGTGGGGGCTGCATCATCCTCATTCCTGCAAGTCTCACATCTCATCTTTCTTGCCCATTTGTGGACCAGATTCTCCTGGAGGACTCACAGCTCACTGAAACCTCTTAAGATCCCTATCCTCAAATTTTCAAGTTGTCCAGTTCCCAGGACCTTGTGAGGCCAAATCTGAGGTCCTGTCTGCAGTTTGCATGCCCCCTCTTGCCTGGCTTTCCCATGGCCTCTGTCTTGGCCCTTTTCTGGCCCAAACTCCAGTTTGCTTCTGGAGAACTTTCCAACCCTTCTCCCCCAGCAGGCCTTGCAGCTAGGCATGTAGGCATAAAGTGTAATGTTGTCCCTCCCAAGCCCAAGTAGACCCTGACTTTTCATTGTATAAGGGGTACGTGACTTTTTGTCCCCAAACAGTGTTTTCCAGGCTGCAGGACCCTAAGGTACACTGGTCTTGAGACATGTCTGCTGATTTGACCCCAATCTGCAGTGCCACAACTATGCCCACCTTGGTTCTGTTCTTCCTCACTGCTGCCCACTCATGGTGCAGCCCTGTGGGCTGAGCAGCTGATGGTTTAGATGTTCTTCACTGACCTTTGTCCAATTCTTGTCCCAGAAACTTCAGGGGAAACTGGACACCCATACTGTTACTGCTGGGGGTACCTTGGCATGCTGTGTGAGGAAAGGGATGGCCTTACCATATTACTACAGGAGAACAACCATTTAGTATGGTTGTTGATATTTTCGCTTGTTTTATCTTTCAAACTTTGCTCTTAGTCTGTTTATGGTTCAAGTTCAAGTTTCACTAGTTCCACTCAGCCATAAGTTGAGTGACCCTGGTTGAGGGAGCCACCATGGCTTTGTCAAACTCTCCAAAAACACAAAATTATGAGGTTCCAGATTATTCACAGATGTCCAGGAGTGGTTGTTAGCTTGGTAATTCAGTGATAGCATTGCAGTCCCTGAAGCAGATGTGGCCACTTCGTCTTCCAAAGGGAGCCCACGATGTCTGTCTCTGTCTTATGCTATCCTCACAGCACCCTCAACTCTTGCTTCCAACACCCCTTACTTAGGGCACAGAGCAGGTGGGTGGGTGGGGGGAACTTCAGCTCTGGAGAGCTGGATTCCTTAAAGCAATTATAAATGGTTGCAAAAAGTAAATATGGTGTGAACTCATTATATACAGGCTTACCAAAGGAACTAGAAGATGTGTTTCTCAGTGTTAACTAACAGTGGTCATCTCTGAGAAGTAATACACGCATCCTTCATTTCTTCTTTTGCTTCTTTGCTTTTTTTTTTTCTTTTGAGATGGAGCCTTGCTCTGTCACCCAGGCTGGTGTGCAGTGGCATGATCTTGGCTCACTGCAACTTTGCCTCCCGGGTTCAAGCGATTCTCCTGCCTCAGCCTCCCAAGTAGCTGGGATTACAGACACCTGCCACCACACCCAGCTAATTTTTGTATTTTTAGTAGAGACTGGCTTTCACTGTGTTGGCCAGGCTGATCTTGAACTCCTGACCTCAAGTGATCCACCTGTCTCAACCTCTCAAAGTGCTGGGATTACAGGCATGAGCCACTGCGCCCGGCCACTTCTCTGCTTTTTAATTTTTTTTGTCATGAATATGCATTTCTTTCCTTTTCTTTTTTTTAGAGACAGGGTCTCACTGTCACCCAGGCTGGAGTGCAGTGGCATGAGCATGGCTCAGTATAGCTTCAACCTCCTGGGCTCAAGCGATCCTCTCACCTCAGCCTCCTGAGTAGCTGGGACTACAGGCATGCACCACCATGCCTGGCTAACTTCAAAATATTTTGTTGAGACAGGATCTCACTATGTTGCCCAGGCTGGTCTCAAACTCCTGGCTTCAAGAGATCCTCCTGCTTTCAGCTCCCAAAGTGCTGGGATTGTAGGTATGCGCACTGCACCTGGCCAAAATTCTGCTTTTCTAGTAAGAAAAAAATAAAGGAAACTGTGAACAGAGCCTATCGTTGGATATTTAAATAATTCTTTTTATAAGTATAAACAGTGCCAAGCAGAAATAATTGGCTAAAAATGACTTAAAAGTTATAAAACACACAAACTAAAAATAGACCCATAAATAAAATTCTGAAAAACTGAAAATTCCTTAAAGGTGTTTACCAGGGTTAGAAAACTGCTGGTGTCCAGCAGTATGTTCCCTATTCAAAAAGCAGTGGCAAGGCCGGGCGCGGTGTCTCATGCCTGTAATCCTAGCACTTTGGGAGGCCTAGGTGAGTGGATCACCTGAGGTCAGGAGTTCGAGACCAGTCTGGCCAGTATGGTGAAACCTTATCTCTACCAAAAATACAAAATTAGCTGGGTATGGTGGCAGGTGCCTGTAGTCCCAGCTACTTGGGAGGCTGAGACAGGAGAATTGCTTGAACCCGGGAGGCGGAGGCTGCAGTGAGCCGAGATCGCTCCACTGCACTCCAGTCTGGGTGACAGAGCCAGACTCCACCCACCCCCCCAAAAAAAAAGCAGTGGCTGAACATAATAGTTTTCAATCCAGTCAGTTTTTCAGTAGGTCAATGGGTTAACCCAAATGCCACATTTGAGGAACTTATAAATTTTTCTTCTTAAGCACCTGCAGCAGCAGTTGCCTGCAGGGGCTGGGGTGGAAGTAGATAAGAATCTCTTCCTGCTATGACTGACCTCTGGGTTTGTAGGGCAGACCTGATGCTATGCCAAGAGCTGAAGATTGGCAAGGCCACGTGCCGATAGAAGGCACTTGACCCTGGTCAGTGACTCAGAGCAAGGTGGGGTGCAGGTTGCTACTTCAATGTTGAAAACATCAACTCCAGCCATTCTAAATGCTTTTCTGTTTAACGTTTTTAAAGTTATAACAGATAGTGATCTCTGTTAGAAAAGAGAACTGGCAAAGTCTCTTTTGTTTGTCAACCCCAGCTGTCCCCAAGCTGCTGTTGTCTAACCAGAGCTCTCAGTGACCATAAGCCCCATGTCCAGCTGTACTTTCCCCGCCTACCCCAGTCAGGAATAATCCAGTCTTCCAGCTTCTCTGCGGGGCTTCAGGGCTGTGAAGTTCTACTGGGACAGAAGAAAATTAGCAGCAGTACAGAGACATGGTTTCCAATTCAGCCAGCTCTTTGCTGGTCCTTTTACTTACACCTAATACACCTTAGGCTAAACTCTAATTCCATTCCCCCGCGATGGCTGTTTCCTGTGTGTCCAACTCTCCTCAAATTGTTCACCCCACTCCTATATCTCTCTCCAGTGACCCTAACATCTCCTTCCCTGGGAGAGTGAAGCACATCAGGTTCACTGCTCTTTTCTTTGCTTATGACAGGATCCACATGGTATTTCCAAGACTAGTCTTCCTCCAAGCTCTCCCTCCCACACTCTCTGGCCTCCCCCAGGATCCAGTTCAATAAATTACCCCTCTTTCTCTGATTCTCTAATCCTTCCCTTGTGTGGTTCCTTTCCTTCACCCCACAAGCATAATTCTTTCTCATTCTGGAAAACCTTTACCTTCTCTCTCCTCAGAGTTCCCACCCTGCCCTTCATAAACTTCTTGAAAGGAGCCCGAATTTTGTGCCTCTATTTCCTCAGCTTCTTTTACTACCCACCAAGTCTGGATTCCACCCCCATCAGTCTACTGAAACTGTCCCCACTAAGGTTACCAGTGACTTCTTGTTGGATTATTAAATGACATATTTTTGATCTTTTCCTGAATTGATCTACCTCCTGATATTTGACCAGTTTCTGCAACTCCTTCTTAAAATTCTTGTAATTTCATTGGCATTTCTGTTTCCTGATGCTTTCTAGCTGCCTCCTCTGACCTCTTGTCATCAGACCCATCCTAAATACCATTGTGCTTTGAATTTAGGCCTGACCCTGCTGCTCAGCCTTCCTGCCCATCAGCTTCCTTCTGTTAGCTTTTTAGTGAGAGGAGGTATGAGTGTGACCCACAGCTGCTCAGCAGAGCTCTGCAGAATGAAACCACTGGTCTCTCTGATTGCCTACAGAGCACATAGCCTTGACCCAAAAGAACAGATTTTAATGGTGGAAACTCAGGCATTGGGCCCTTGGTGGACTGGATGTAGGTAGGTCTTGTAGATGACTCCCACATTACCCCACAGGAGGCCAGGCCTTTCCCTGCTCCAAGACTCAGCCAACCTGGGGGACAAAAAACTGTGGCCTGTAAAGGCTGGGTGCCCACAGGTCTGCTCCATATTACATTCCAGAGTCTTCCATGCTGACACATGGAGTGCTGATTGATTTGTCTTCATAGCTCTATGGTTTCCTGCTGCATGGATATGCTCCCATCTCCATTCTCTTGATGAACATTAAGATTGTTTCCAGTTTTGAGGTATTTCCCATACTGCTGCCGTAACACTCTCATGCTGGTCTCCTCTTGCACACATGCAGGGATTTCTCCAGGGTCTGTGTGCATCTTGAATTTTACTGGTTAATGCCATGTTGCTCCCAAAGGCTGTACGTTCCTACTGGCATGCAACATCGTCCCCAACATTCTAGCCAAAGGAAAAGGCACAAGCCCTACCTGCCTCAATTCAGATACCTACTTCCTTTTCTTTGCTACCAGGTTGCTAGGTGATGGTTGAACCTTCCACACAACTATGTGAAAATGATACCAGACTCCCCATGCCTGGTTCCACCCTCACTTGGGCCCTCAGTGCTGTTTATCAGCCTTCTTGCTTGAGCCCTGCTGGGACAAGTCCCCACACCCTACAGTGAGGCTCTTTCTACCTTTTCCAGGATTGGCACTTTCTAAGTGCCTGCTTCCACGGCCAGCTACATAATATGTGGAACCCAGTGCCAATGAACATGTAACGCCCCTTGTTCACAAAGCAGGAAAAAGCTTTTTCCTTTCCCCCAGTCTCTCTCTCTACTTGTATGGTGGGTTTTTTTTATTTGCTATTTAATGCTGCTCTTCCTCGGGCACAAGAGATCCTTATAGCTCAAGTGCAGATCCTCTCAGTGCCTGAGGCTCTGCCCTCTGCTGAGCAGCCACTGGTCACATTCACACCTCCTCTCACTAAAAAGCTCACAGAGGGAAGCCGATGGGCAGGAAGGCTGAGCAGCATCACTTCACAGACGCCCAACCCTGATCCTTCCCGTATCTGCACCCAGACCCATGCCAGGATGGGTGCAGTCACTGGGTGGAGGGGCAGGTGGCCCGGAACTTGTCCCAGGGAGGTGGGGAGGTGGAGGGAGGTAGGACCTCAAGTGAATGGAGGCTCCCAGCTCCTGGCACGTGAATTTTACTAGTTAATACCAAGTTGCTGCTAAAGGCTGTACATTTGTACCAGCATGCAACATATTTCTAACCAAAGGAAAAGGCGCAAGTCACACCTGCCTCAATTCAGATACCTACTTCCTTTTCTTTGCTAGGTGTTGTCCCATCAGATATCACTTAGAAAACACAAACTCAATGATAGAATTATTAAGGATTTCGAGATGGTGACTGAAGAGCATTAAACTTCAAGCTCAGCGTCCTGTGCAGCTGCCTGATTCACTCACTCCTCAGACCCGGTGCCCAAGACCCCCTCGCCTGTCATAACCTGGATTCACTGGAGGCCCTGGTACGTGTGTATTGAGTTTCACTGGCACAGGTGTCATGGTTTCTGCAAAAAGATCCCCAAATAATTGTTTGTGTCTATTTGGAGTTTGTATTTGTCCCTTTCTCCTCAGTGGCCTCAGCCATTTAACCTAATTCTTCTCTTTGTTTCTGTAGTGTAATAATAGTTTTGTTCGTGATGGTTACAGTCATGTCACTAAGGCTTTGGGTACCAAAATAATGTTTAAAACAATTTGATGGAAAAGTGCAGAAATCCCACTACAGACTAAGCTGGCTAAAGCTCTGTTTCGCTGATCCATTGTGTGGCTCCTTGTCTAATGTAGTGAAACATGAAGTGAGCATGATAATCACTGGTAAAAGTAAAGGTGATTTTTGACTAATGAAACTATATTCCAATCAAAATAATAATGTCATATTAAGAAATAGTGTAAAGTTACTTTCAAAATATTTCCAGATTTGTTTTTAAAACTATAAGACTATTTTCTCAACAAATATTATCGAGAATAGAAAAATCAATTTCATATTGTTTCATATGAGTAGAAGGCAATCTCTTCTTAACGTGAACTGAAATTGGCTTTGTGTCAGAATGAAAAATTTGAAAATAACTCCAGGATTTCCTGAGATTCAGCAGCTAAAGATTTTGTAGCAGAGATCCTGTTTAGTGTGTGTGTAAATATTCTTGCTGTTTTAAAATCAATATTTGCCCAAAGAACGGCATTTCTAAAAATAAGTTTGTTTTGTTTTGTTTTGTTTTTCTTTTCTTCATCTTTTAAAGTAATTGGGGCTGCCGTAGGGTTTTTTTTTTTTTTTTTGGCTGTTCCTAGCCACTAAAACTTTCCAAAATGCTACGTTCTGTGCCATTAGTGGTAGCGTTTGCAGAAAAAATAATAGATTGTAAAGGAAGCAACACGGGACACCCAAGTTTTTGTTATTCAAAATGCAGCTACACGTGTTTACAGTTCTTAACCATTTCCTCTGACAGCCTGGGGAGACAGACTTCTAATTTGTGTTTTGATAAACTGAGAGCGACAGAGCGGTTGCTGGCCCCGCTTAGAGGTGGAGTGATGGTGTGGTCAGAAGGGAAGCCTGGAAGTTACACTCGTAGGGTGTATGTTACGTGACCTTTGTTTAATACACATTCTTATTTTATCCTCACAACCATGCCACTTGGCAGGTGGGGAAGCTGAGGTGCGGGGCAGGGTAGTCACTTGGCCAGTGCCACAAGTGGAGAAGCTGCAGGGCCCATCCAGCTTACACCACTCTGTCCCTCTCGATAACAGCAGGGAATCGGGTGCTACTGAGCCCTGTGGTCTGAGGGAGGAAGCTGCATGTTCTCTGAGTGCATGTATGCCTCTAGTCTGGTTCTCCTTTCTTTGTTCTCCTTTCAGTTGTCCTTGGTCACTCCATTTGATCACGTGGAGAGAATTGGCAGTTTTTGGAGGCAGTCCCTGAGTGCTCTGTGATGGCTGAGGCTCCCCCAGCTGCAGAGCTTTAGGGGAAGTTCAGTTCATCTGATGGAAGAAGGTGAATGGCCCTGACAGCCTGTCCCCAGAGCTCAGCCCTCTGGGAGTGAGCCGTGTTCAGTGGGTGAGGCTCCCCCATGCAGCCTGACAACAGCTGCCAGTGTCCTGCTGATCAGGAACCCGAGACCAGGGAGAAGTGATCTGCCCAGGACCCCACAGCAGACTGTGTGGCAGAGTGTGGCTCCCGCACTGGGCTTCTGGCAGCCTTTGCTCCAGTCAGCATGGGCCATGCAGCTGCAAATGGTCGTAGATGCCACTTGTAGGACTGCTGGGTGTTGGTATCTTGGCGTCATTCTCATTTGTTAGGAGCCTTGGAGCCACATTTTCCTTGGGAATAGATTATATGTTTCCCCAAACTAAATTCACTCACTGATACTTGAGATCTTGGGATCTTGAGTATTTGTCTCATGTCTCACCCCAACTTTATTCTAGATTTGGGGTGAATAGGTGGGAGCAGTTCACCTGAAATTCCTTAGAACAAGACTTGCTGTGTCTCTGTGGCCTGTAGGAGCTAAGGGACTTTCTGAAGACCCCAGGGCTGACATGCCCTGGGGATGATCCTGTCCAGCCAGGGCTACAAGGCAAGCTCCCATGGTCACTGTGGCTCTTCCCCCTGCCAGCCTCTTCCACCTCTCTGGCTTGTATGGCCACGACCCTTCAGGGATCAGCAGCATTTCTGAGATGCCGAGGGACAGGAAGACAGTAAGCCCAGGTGAGGAAGATGCCAAATTTGACAGTTGTCCCCAGCCACTTGCCTAGCTCCCTGCAGTCTTTCAGATTCCTGGCCCCAACCTCAGCTTAGACACTCTCGACACCTTTCATTCAGCTTCTGGGGTCTCCAGGAGGCTCCCCAGCCCCCAGCCTTGATTGCCCTCAGAACTCTGTCTCTTGAATCTGGAGCCAAACCTGCTTCTAGCTCATGCCTGCCCAGCAGACCTGGGGCGCCTCCAGACCCAGCTCCTGAGTGGTCCCTGGTTTCTTACCGAAGTGTCAACCTTCTGATTTCCTGCATTTTGCCCTCTTCTCTAGAGCCACATACTCCTTGTTCCTGTCTGGACCATCCCACGTCAAGTAGGGTCGAGGCCCGAGAACAATGGCTGTCACCTGTAATCCCAGCACTTAGGGAAGCTGAGGTGGGAGGATTGCTTGAGCCCAGGAGGTGGAGGCTGTAATGAGCTATGATCACACAGAGTGAGGCCCTGTCTCAAATAATAATAATAGGGCCAGGCGCAGTGGCTCACACCTGTAATCCCAGCACTTAGGGAAGCTGAGGTGGGAGGATTGCTTGAGCCCAGGAGGTGGAGGCTGTAATGAGCTATGATCACACAGAGTGAGGCCCTGTCTCAAATAATAATAATAGGGCCAGGCGCAGTGGCTCACACCTGTAATCCCAGCACTTTGGGAGGCTGAGGCAGATGGATCACTTGAGCTCAGGAGTTTGAGACCAGTCTGGGCAACATAGCAAAACCCTGTCTCTGCTAAAAATACAAAAAGTAGCTGGGCGTGGTGCACGCCTGTAGTCCCAGCTACTTGAGAGACTGAGGTGGGAGAATCACTTTAAACCAGGGGTTGAAATCGTGCCACTGCACTCCAGCCTGGGGCACAGAGCAAGACTCTGTCTCAAAAATAATAATAAAAATAATAATTTAAAAAGTGGGATCATGGAAAGCCTTGTCAGGAACCACCAGCAAACCTCATACTTTGTCAGGTAGGTGTGGGGTGAGGCCAGACTTGGGTCAGGTGGGACCCCAATAGACAGAAGACGGGAGAGACAGCTGGACATGGGGCTACCCCAGAGCCAAACCAAGGAAGCCCAACCCTAATGTGGGGTCCACAGCCTGGACACAGGTGACACAGCCAAGAAGGCTGAAGCCTATAAAGGGTGGCTAGGAGGGCGGTGGTGAGTGAAAAGCAGAAACCAGAGGCCAGCTGGAGCAGCTGAGGGGCTCTGGCTTCTGAGCATCTCAGATGGGGACTTGTGGGAAGGTAGCGTGGAGCCACAGTTCTGACTAGGGTCTGCCCCCGGGGCTGTGATGCATAGCATGGCCCCATCCTTTGCTGTCACCTCTATGCCCACTAGGGTTGCTCCTCCTCTGCCACCTATCAGGCCACCTTCTGAATCTCTCCACTCACTTGTACACTCTTGCTCTTCCCTGCAAGCCCAGCCTTTGCTCCCAGCCCAGGCCGCTGCACCTCTGGCCCTAGGCTGCTATAGGAGCTGCCCTTTTAGAAGAAGCTCTGATGTGACCTGCGACTTGGTTCAGGCCCTCTTGAAGCTTGGCCAGCCTTGGCTGCTTTCTGATCCCAGCCAGAATTCACACACATGTCCCTGTTTGGTTTTGGCCAAGGTCTCAGTGGCTTCAGCTGAGAATGTCTGGCCCTGTCCTGTCCTAACCTGAGTTGTCTCTCCCTTCACTAAGAGATGGAGTTCTGCAGTTCTACCTGAGCCACTTTTAGCACCCAATCTGGCCAGCCCTGCTCTTGCTTCATGATATCTCAGGGCTGATGCCACAGAGATGAAGCTATGAAAACTTGAGGGCAAGGGCTTGTCTTTGTTTACCTCTGAGTCCACAGTGTCAGCACTTAGTGGGCACACCGTAACTATTTGGATAGGGGCCTGAGCTCCCATCAAGGAGGTGGGTGGTCTCAGGGTCAGAACCATGATTCCCATCCACCTGGTGCCACTTAGATGCACACACCAGTGTGGGATTCACAGCTTGCCTCAGGGCTCCAAGGATCGGTCTTAGATCTCAGATGCCTATGCCTATGTCCTCCTCCATCTGACTCTGCAGTTGGCCTTAGTGCCCTGCTCATTTTCACACCCTTGTGTCCCCAGTTGCAGTGGCCAGGAGAGCTCTTCTGTTAAGATACAAGTGCCTTTGTACTGGGGAGATGTGTGCTGTGGCATTGTGCTGTGCCTTGTGTAGGTGCTCATCCTGGGGAGAAGCCACTTCATTTTGTCTTGCTCACTGGGGTGGCCATTCTGGGCACATGGTTTCAATTAAAATGCATCAGCAGGATTTGCTAGGTTACTTGGCCAAGTGGTGTCACCTGGTGTCTAATGGATGAGCGATCTAAACAACAGACCTTTCCCATCATTTGAGGGGCTGAGCTCGGTTAGGAGTGCCTGGGAGCGTGGGAGGTGAGCTCAAAGTCTACGGAGCCACTGTGCCAGGCTGGAGAGCAGGGCAAGTTCTGTGGAGTCGTTGGAGGTCAGTGGGGCACCAAGAATGGCCTAGAGAGGAAGTGCAGATCTCTGCCACACACGCCCTTCTCCCCCCCTCTGCAGCTTGGCCCCTTTCAAAGTCAGGGGAACTTCCTGAGGAAATGGAGCCCTAGCAGGGCCCAGAGGAAAGGATGGCTCTCACTAGACGTATCACCTTACTTCCCAGGCACATTTGAAAATCCTCCTGCAGGGAGTTTCGACAAACCAGATTATTTTGTGAATGCCCATGAGAGACTGTGTGATTAATTAATTAATTACTTATTTTTTGAGATGGAGTCTCACTCTTTCGCCCAGGCTGGAGTGCAGTAGCACCATCTTGGCTCGCTGCACCCTCTGCCTCCCAGGTTCAAGCGATTCTCCTGTCTCAGCCTCCCGAGTAGCTAGGATTACAGGCACTGCTACCACGCCAAGATAATTTTTGTATTTTTAGTCGAGATGCGGTTTCACCATATTGGCTGGGCTGGTCTCAAACTCTTGACCTCAGGTGATACAGCTGCCTCGGCCTCCCAAAGTGCTGGGATTACAGACCTAAGCCACCGTGCCTGGCTCAAGTGTCTGATTTAAAGGAACACCCAGAACACTTACTCATCAAATGACTTATTCCTTTGTCATATAAGTGTCATATAACCCCACACATATGTCCATTTTGTGGTTGGATATTTTTTTAAACTATTCAAGTGCAGTGGCAAGAAGGGGGAAAGAGTAGAACAAGGAGTTCAACCTGTAACTGACAGTGAGCAATCAACTGAGATAACACACTACCTTTGAACCAGCCCATGTGGTTGGATTTTTGAATCAAGCTTTTCTTTAGTAAGAGTAACGCTATCAAGGAAAATCCACAGGGGTGAGGGCAGATCATAGAGGTTGGCAGGACCAGCATCAAAGTGAAGGATTGCATATGTAAGCTAGTCCATACTTTGGTTTACACAAATCTATGGGAACCATCACTACCAAAGGCCCTCATGGTGCTTGAATGCAACAGAAATGAGCTTCATCATGTTGAATCAAGTGTTTGGCCTCCGAAAGTCAAGACTTGGTGGCCATGCAGGATTCTGGCCTGGCTTCTAGAAGGGAGAGCTCCAGCTCTGGCTTAGTGAGGTTGTCAGCCTCGGGGTGCCTCAACCAGAATGATAGTGACCATAGACCACAGAGACTTCAATCAGGTCAGTGTGGTAAAGATTGGAATCTAGGTTCAGCAGGTTTGGAGGAGCACCTTGCACACAGCATTGGCTTCCTCGCTCCAGAAGTAAATGGTTCTCTGTAGATTACATAAGGATCGTCTTGTCCGACAGCCCCAACTTGAAGGGTGAGCCCTGGGGGTTCAGTTCCTTCAGAGTCAAGTGTGGCTCACCATCTCACCTCTGCCTTATCCTGTTCCTCAGCAGGGTTGGGAGTCTTCCTGGAGTGAGTCACCATGAATTCCACAAACAAGGTAGAAATGACAGTGGTGTTATTGCCTGACAGTTGGGTAGACTCCCCCAAGATCCAGATGTGATCAGCCCTGGTCCTAGTGATAGACCGGCCCCTCTCCTACCACCCACGGAAGCTGCCTCATCATTGCCATTATCCACTTTCTCAACAGGAGAGACTTGATACAGAAGGCACAGTCCCTGCCCTCAAAGAACCTGGGACAAGTTGGGGAGGTGTAACTGAGTTGGTAAAGAACCCCTGGGTAGTAAAGGAGAGTGAATTCATAGATTCTGTAGACAAACCCTAAGGAGTGACTGGTTGTCCCCCGGGGCCAAGAGCTGCTGCCTCCCTCCCCTCCTCCTTCTTTTGCACAGCTTTATTGAGCATAACTGATATACAGTAAACTGCACACTTTGATGGATTTTTGACATATGTCTGCCCCTGTGAAACCAACACCACAGTGGACAATGACCATCTCCATCACTCATTTCCTTGTACCCATGGAAATCCCTGCTTGCTGCCCTCCTGCCCCCAGTCAACTACTGATCTGCTGTCAGTCACTATGGATTAGTTCACATTTTCTAGAATTGTATGTATGTAGAATCATGCAGTATGTGCACTTTTTTGGGTCTGTCTTCTTTCACTCAATGTCATTGTTTTAAGGCTCATCCATATCATTGTATAAACAGTTTGTTCCTTTCTATTGCTGAGTAGTGTTCCATTATATGAATATACCACAATTTGTCTATCCATTCATTAGTCAGTGGACTTTGAGTTCTTTCTAGTTTGGGGGCTGTTACAAATAAAGTTGCTATGACTGTTCATGTACAAGTATTTGTGTGAATATATGCTTTTATTTCTCTTGGCAAAGTACCTAGAAATCAAATGACTGGTGTATGTTCAACTTTTTTTTTTTTTTTTTTTGAGACCGAGTCTTGCTCTGTCATCCAGACTGGAGTGCAGTGGCACGATCTCAGCTCACTGGAAGCTCCACCACCTAGGTTCATGCCATTCTTCTGCCTCATCCTTCCAAGTAGCTGGGACTATAGGCACCTGCCACCACACCTGGCTAATCTTTTGTATTTTTAGTAGAGACGGGGTTTCACCGTGTTAGCCGGGATGGTCTCGATCTCCTGACCTCGTGATCCACCCACCTCGGCCTCCCAAAGTGCTAGGATTACAGGCGTGAGCCACTGCGCCCGGCCGTATGTTCAACTTTTAAAGAAACTGCCAACTGTTTTCCAAAGTGGTTGAACCATTTTCTATCCACACCAGCTATTTATGAGAGCTGCAGCTGCTCTATATCCTTGTCAACACAAGGCATGGTCAGTCTTTTTAATTTTAGCCATTCTAGTGGGTGTGTAGTAGTATCTCATTGTAATTTTAATTTGTACTTCTCTAATGACTAATGATGTTGAGCATCTTTTCACATGCTTACTTGCCATCCAGACATCTTGTTTGGTGAAGTGTCTCTTCAAGTTCTTTACCCTTTTTATTGGTTTTGTTTTTGTATTTTGAGACAGTTTTGCTCTGTCTCCCAGGCTGGAATGCAATGGCACCATCTCAGCTCACTGGAACCTCTGCCTCTGGGTTCAAGAGATTCTCATGCCTCAGCCTCCCAAGTAGCTGGGATTACAGGTGCCAACGACCACACCTGGCTAATTTTTGTATTTTTAGTAGAGACGGGGTTTTACCATGTTGGCCAGGCTGGCCTTGAACTCCTGACCTCAAGTGATCCTCCCACCCCGGCCTCCCAAAGTGCTGGGACTACAGGTGTGAGCCACTGCACTTGGCCCATACTTCTTCATTTTTGTAGCAGTGCATTTTGAAGCACAAAAGTTTTAAATCTTTTTTATTTTTATTTTATTTTATTTATTTTTTACAAGAGCACAAATCCATGTTTATTTATTGACTTTTCATTAGTTTAAATCCTTGAGGGGTACAGCATCACTAGGATTCTGTGTCCCCATGACAGGCTTCCTGCCTTAGCAGGATGATTCCTTCGGAACTTGGTATGAAACATGCCACTGTTTCCGTGGGCTTGAGTTACCTTTCCCCAGATTACTCTGGTTTTGTTTTGTTTGCCACCAGGAGTCACTGTGTTGTTCTTTGCTTTGTATACATAATTGCGTCTCTTGTCCAAATAGAATTCTGTTTCATCTCGGGCATAATCATCTTTAATTTTAAGAAGAGCTGTGTGCTCCCTTTGGTTCTGGAGACCCCGCTTATACCTAGCAAAAATGGCCTTGGACCACAGCCTTCCAGACATATTTTCTTTTAGAAGTCCTGTTCCCAGTAGGCTTCCACATGATCCAAGATGGCAGGAAGCTATTTTTATTTTTATTTTTTTTGAGATGGACTCTTACTCTGTTGCCTAGGCTGGAGTGCAGTGGCATGATCTCAGCTCCAGAGTTCACATAATTCTTGTGCTTCAGCTTCCCGAGTAGCTGGGATTACAGGTGCGTGCCACCACACTCAGCTAATTTTTGTATTTTTAGTGGAGACAGGATTTCACCATGTTGGCCAGGTTGGTCTTGAACTCCTGCCCTCAAGTGATCCACCCACTCGGCCACCCAAAATGCTAGGATTACAGGCATGAGCCACTGTACCCGGCCCACAAAAGTTTTAAATCATGATGATGATTTTTAGATCAAGGTATTGATGTTTATCTTTACAGCTTGTGCTTTTTGTGTACTTTTAGGAAATCTTTGTAAATCCAAGGCCACAAAGGATTTCTCCTATGGTCTCCTCTGGTTGTTTTATAGTTTTAGTTCTTACATTTAGGTCCATGATTCATTTTGAGTTAATTGTTGTCTATGGTATGAGGTAAGGGTCTCGGTTCAGCCATTTTCTTTTTAAGATTCCTGGTGCTCTGAGTCAGTATTCTGCCCTCTCCCCACTACACCTCTGTCTCCACCTCTTCATGAAGCTGCCATCTATTCCAGTCTCTGATGTCTCCTATAATACATTCTTCAGCCTCTGACCTCCTGCTGTACACTTAAGCACTTGGTGGGGACAGAGATCCCTCTCACCCTGCTCTGGATGTCATGGAGCCTCATTTGGTATTGGTCACAGAGGCAGACTAGATGGCATACCTTTGAGGCCATTCTACTGTTGATGGCTGTTTATTTCTGGTGGCAACTTGCCATCCCATATATTCATCTGCAGCAGTGACTGCCAAAGGATATGGAAGTTCCCACAGGGAGAGAAAACCAACCAGATGTCAGCTGGCCTGATACCCTTGTTGGCACGTGCATACACCCCTGTGCATGAAAGATATGCAGCCTTCCAGAGTGAGGGCAGATGTTGTCTTCATTTTAGGGGTGAGAAAACTGGGATTTCACAAAATCCAGTGGCCTGCTTAAGGTCACTCAACTGGCTTATCACACAGGACCTGACTCCAGAACATGCCTCGACCTCTGGGCTGCACTGCCAGGCCCCTGGCTGTCACTGTTGTGGAAAGGCCTAGCTCAGACCTCCTGCTCCCAGGACAGAAGTCTCCACCCTGTAAATGCTGCAAGTTGCATGTGGAATTTTCCTACCACCAAGGCAAAATGCAGCCCTACATTCTTTTATGGTTTCAAAGGAAAGGAACTTCAATGGATGAGGAGTTTCAAAGGGTGTATTTAAGTCTTGGGTGCAAGTCAAAGAACTAGGTTTGGGAGGGGCTGGTTGGCCCCTTTTCAAATGGATCCAGGCTTTATTTTTTTCATCTGCCCTTTGCTGGGTCTAGAAAGGAAGTGCTCCTGGAGGGTTTGGGTGTCAGTTCACAGCACCAAGGCTGTGGAGGAGAGGAAGTAAAGGCTGCCTGGATGTACCTTCCTTCAGTTCTGCTTGCAGCAGGCCCTCCACAATGCCTTGCTGACCCCTTCAGGACCTAAGTTTCTCAACCTGGCCAATTTCCAACCTTTTTCCCAGCCTTTTCATTCGGGTCTCTGTCCACCCAGCCCGGGTGGACACTCACACGCTTTACCAGGTGCATACCCTTCTCCTAGCCCTCAGCTCTGCATGTGCGAATGCCCTTCCTCTCAGGGGACCAAGACCCAGCTTGGATCCCAGTTTCTGTGAGGTGGGCAGGCCTGTTGCCTGCCCTGTCACCCCTCAGGCTTGGCCACCCTTCCATGTGCTAAGCCTGTCTCCAAGGCTCAGTCTTGCAAAACCTCTTCACCTGTGACCTGAAACTGGTAATTAAGCATCATCTCATTTCCCTCTGCATAGCTTTCCCATGTGTCTTATCTTCCCACTTAAATTGTAAACTCCTGGGCACAGACAGGTCTGACTCTTCCTCATTCCATCGTATCTCCTCTTCATCTGGCATCCTCCACACCGCCCAAATATATATGGATTGTTATTGTTGTTGTTTTTGAGACAGAGTCTTGCTCTGTTGCCCAGGCTGGAGTGCAGTGATGTGATCTTGGCTCACTGCAACCTCCGCCTCCCGGGTTCAAGTAGCCTCCCAAGTAGCTGGGACTACCGGTGAGCACCACCACGCCTGGCTAATTTTTTTGTATTTTTAGTACAGATGGGATTTCCCCATGTTTCCCAGGCTGATCTCGAACTCCTATGCTCAGGCAATCCACCCACCTTGACCTCCCAAAGTGCTGGGATTACAGGTGTGAGCTACTGCCCCCGGCCAGTATGGATTGTCTCAGTGTGATTTACCCAGGTCCAAGTTTTGGCAGGAGAAGGTGGGAGGTTTGCAAGCTGCAGTTTACAGTTTTCCTATAAGTTCTGGGAAGGACACTGACAGTGAGATGCATGCCCCTGTCCGGGATGGAGGCTTGGGGTTAATAAAGCTGGTGTTCATTTCTGAAAGTAAGAGAAATAAGAGTGTCCACTGAAAAGAGGTCCTGAGCTTAGAGCTTACACCTCCCGGGAGCGCCTCTGCCCCAAAAATGTCTCCTTTGCACCATACACAGAAAGGGTATGTGGCTGGGATGATTACACAGCACATGCACAAATGCCCCACGTGCCAAGCTCCGTAAAATGTGCCACATCCTCTAAGCTGTGCTGCTGGGGAAAGGATCTGCTTGTGTGCAGCTTCTACCTGTCTGCGTGAACTGGATTGAAAGAATTCAGAAAACATGCATGTCATGCACAGTACGGGGCACTACTGAGGAGCTGAGAATGAATCAGGCTTGGTCTCGGCTCCCAATTAACTTGCTGCCCACTAGAGAATGTGACACATGAACATGCTTGAGTGTGATGCAAGGCTCTGACAATCATTAAAGGAAGGAGATCTTCCCTGGGGAGGAGACATTGAGGACAAGACTTCTGGAAGTATAGAAACGAGAGAAGGAAATTTCAGGAGGAGGAATGTCTGTGAGCAAAGGTAGGGAGTGGAGATCAACCAGGGCATGCTCAGGGGACAATGAATGGCCTGTGTTGCCTAATATAGGTGAATATAGGGATGATGAGGCTAAGATATTGGCTTGGGATCAATTTATCAACATCCTTGAAAGCCAACTTAATGCTTTATGGGCATGACCTCTCTGAGTCAGACACGTAGATCTAGCTTTACTGCTTCATAGATGGGCAACCTTGGGCAAGTTGGTTCCTCTCCCAAAGCCTCAGTTTCCTCATCAGTAAAACCAACTCAAAAGGTAGCTGTAAGGAGTAAGTGAAGATATTGCTTGTGATGTGCACAGTAGGTGCCTGCATACAGTAAGTGCCCAACAGATGATCATTGTTAATGTTGTCTGTTCAGACTCTGGGCCTTCTCATAGGATGGATCATTTCTGAGCCAAAGAGCAGCAATGCCTCAGCATTCTTAAAGGGTGGATCAGAAGAGTCAGGTGGCGTCAGGAAGACCAGTTGTAAGGCTGTTGCAAAGGCCCAGGTGAGAGCTTACAAGTTCAGAACCCAGGCACCAGTAAAACTGGGGTAAAGAGGAGAGGGGAGGTGGGTCAACAGTACTAGCAGGTATCAAACTTCAAGACAGGGTTAGGCAAAACCCAGGTGACTGTGACAGAAGTACAGACACTTAAGAGGGCCACACATAGTCATGAGCTCATCGCCCAGGATAAGTCCCTGCCATAGTCTGAGTCTCTGGCCTCAGGGATCCCAACATTGAGGAGGGAGCAGAGGAAGCGGTGGGTGTGAAGCCTGGTGGTGCTCAGACAGGTACAGTAGACAAGTAGTGCTGGGGGCTGTGTCAGGAGACAGTTGGGGTACTCTAGGGGTAGGAGACAGTTGGAGTACTCTAGGGGTAGGGGACAACTTTCCAAAGCTCCATGGAACAGGGAACAAGGCCCAGCTCTGTCACACACATACTACGTGATCCTGAATCCACTGTTCTATTTTGTGCCATTTTTCTTTTTCTTGTTTATTTTTCTTTTGCATTAATTTTTTTATTATTGTCTTTTTTCTCCTCTACAAATTGAAAGTTATACATGGTGTTTCTTTTTCTTTATCTTTTTAGTGGCTGCCCTGGAAATTACCACATGCATACTTATCAAGGTCTAAAGTTAGTCAATCAGTTTACCTTCCTCTTCAGTATTGCAAGACCTTAAAGCATTTTAACTGTTTCCCCCCGTCTTGACTCTGTGTATTTTCATTATCTCTTGTTTTGTTGTAACTTCAGAAAACCTTAGAGTGATTATTATATTATACAGTCCATGTTTGCCTAGCTCTACCCACATATTTACCATTTTCGTAGCTCCTCATACCTTCTTGCGTCCTAGATCTTCCATCTGGGATCACTTTCCTTCCACCTAATGTGCATCCTTTAGAATATCATTTAATAAGAGTTCCCTATTTATATATTCTCAGTTTTAGTTTTTCTGACAATATGTTTGTTTGGTGCTCATTCTGGAAGATATTTTCACTGGAAAAAGAATTCTAGGGTGTCAGGTCATCCCTCCCTACCTTTCTATGTGGAGATTGACAAATCAGCTGTTAGTCTAAGGTATACTGACATTTTCCCTCTGGTTTTCTCTCTCTCTCTCTCATATGTGAGTGATGTGTGTGTGTTCTGCAATTTACGATACACGTTTAAATATGTACTTCTTTCTTTTCTTCTTTTTTAAAAATCCTGCTAGGAATTCCTTAGGATTCTTAACATCTATGAATGGTGGGTCTTATCAATTCTGGAAAAATTCTCAGCCAATATCTCTTCACATATTGCCTCTCTCCATTCTCCCTCTTCTTTCCTCCTAAAACTTCTACTAATCATATGCTGATCTCTTCCACGTCTCTTAACTTTTCTTCCATATATTTTGTCTTTTGGTCTCTCTGTGCTGTTTTCCATTGCTTTTTTCTTTTTTCTTTTTGAGACAGAGTCTTGCTCTGTTACCCAGGCTGGAGTGCAGTGGCGTGATCTCAATTCACTGCAACCTCTGCCTCCCAGGTTCAGGTGATTCTCGTGCCTCAGCCTCCCTAGTAGCTGGAATTACAAGCTCACACCACCACGCCTGGCCAATTTTTTTTTTTTTTTCAGACAAAATCTGTTTCTGTCACCCAGGCTGGAGTGCAATGGTGCAATCTCAGCTCACTGCAACCTCCGCCTCCTAGGTTCAAGTCATTCTCCTGCCTCAGCCTTCCGAGGAGCTGGGATTACAGGTGCCTGCCACCACACCCAGCTAATTTTTGTATTTTTAGTAGAGACGGAGTTTCACCACGTTGGCCAGACTGGTCTTGAACTCCTGACCTCAAATGATCTGCCTAGCTCGGGCTTCCAAAGTGTTGGGATTATAGGCATGAGCTACTGTGCCTGGCCCCCATTGCTTTTTTCTAAACTATCTGCCAGCTCACAAACTGTCCTTTCCACTGCATTTTAAAATTTCAGTTATGATATATTTTTCATGTCTGAAAAATATACCCCTTTCTCAAGACTGCTGAAAATTTGCTTCCTTCTCAAATCTGTTAGGTCACTCTTTATAGTTTTCTACTTCCAACAGGTATTTTCAAGCTTGTCTTTTATTTGGTTACACATGGTAAGTATGTTTTCCAATCGATGCTAGATAATTCCACGATCTCAAGTTGTCGTAGGTCTATGTCTGCTGTCTGTTGTTTCTCCTGGTTCTCAGGTTTCCTTGTGTAGCTGGCTTATTTGGGGCTTATACACCACTGAGTATATTTGAAAACTTATTGGTGGGTACTTAACTGAGGCCTAGGATGAATATGCCTCTCCCCAGAAAGGATGATGGGTCCCTCTGCCAGGTGCCAGGGGCATTAGCAGTCCAGGGGTACCTTTTTTTTTAAATTTAATATAATTTTATTTTTTGAGACAGAGTCTTACTCTGTCACCCAGGCTGCAGTGCAGTGGCACAATCTCAGCTCACTGCAGCCTCTGCCTCTTGGGTTTAAGCAATTCCTCTACCTCAGCCTCCTGAGTGGCTGGGATTACAGACACGTACCATCACGCCTGACTAATTTTTATATTTTTGGTAAAGACGGAGTTTTACCATGTTGGCCAGGCTGGTCTTGAACTCCTGGCCTCAAATGATCCGCCTGCCTCGGCCTCCCAAAGTGCTGGGATTACAGGCATGAACCACTGCACCTGGCCCCAGGGGTACTTTAAATTCATGAGTAGAGGTTTTATGAATCACCCAAATGATGTGAACTTGGGCCACCAATCTAAGTGATGGCCAGTTTGTGGTTACAACATCTCAGTGACATCTCCTCCCCTCTTCTCTTGTATTCCCAAGGCAGGGAGACCTGTTAGGGTGCCAGCTTAATCTAGGAGAGCCTCCTGATAGATTCCCCACTGGGGACAGGCCCTGAGATTTGACATTTGTCACACTGGCCCACAAGATCATTAAAACTGAGATTCTGGCTAGGTGTGGTGGCTCACGCCTGTAATCCCAGCACTTTGGGAGGCCGAGGGGGGCGGATCACTTGAGGCCAGGAGTTTGAGACCAGCCTGGGCAATGTGGTGAAACCCTGTCTCTACTAAAAACACAAAACTTAGCGGGGCGTGGTGGCATGTACCTGTAATCCCAGCTACTCAGGAGGCTGAGGCGTGAAAATTGTTTGAACCCAGGAGGCAGAGGTTGCAGTGAGCCGAGATCACACCACTGTACTCCAGCCTGGGCAACAGAGCAAGACTCCATATCAAAACACACACACACACACAAAACAAACAAACAAAAAAACCAAAACCTGAGGTTCTCACTTATATATCAGCAAACACCCACAGAGCCAAAATGACTTCAGTGCTTCCTACTTGTCTAGGTTCTTACCTCTCCTTAGATTCTGACCTTATTCCTTTTTCTCTTGCCAGTTCTTCATTGCTTTTAGTGAGGTGTTTTTCATGTTTCACCCAGCATTTTTGCTTGTTTTCAACAATTATATCCTGTAAAACAGAAGTTGGCAGATCTTGCTATGTAACCTTGCCTATCTCATGGCATGATTGGGAGGATTAAATGAGAACATGAAGGTAAAGGGGCTAGCACAGTGCTCAGCACGTAGGGTATTCAATAAACATGAGTTCTCTTCCCTCTTACTGCCTGGTGGGGCTGGGTCACGGCAGCAGCTGAGTTTTGTGTGCCTATGCCCAGAGTTCTTCATCCTTTTTCAACCCCTGAGGTACCAGCTAAATGTTTGCTCCTAGAGATGGGAGTCCTGTAGCTGAAACAAGCTGGGCCAGATGCCAATGGCAGGGGAGGCACATGACCCAGTACCAGTGCCGGGGAGCATGAAAGGCCCCTGGGGGAGCCTGGACTCGTGGCCTCTGCACCACAGCATCCCTGGGAGTGCTGCCATTTGGCTTGTGAGGGTGGCTTAACTGCAAGTGGCTTGGGGTAGCCTCTGGCTTGTGAGCCAGGCCTCTAGGGAAAACCCTCCCACTTGGATCTGGAAGCCAGTGGTACATGCCCATCCTGGAGGGACCAGCTTCCCAGACCAGAAAGCTAGGGTGCTCCTCTGCACTGTGGGGAGCTAGAATAAGTGTCTCCTGGGGGCAGTGCAGACTTTTCACAGAGTCAGTTCTAACCTCTCCATCCCCTCCATTACAGTCCCCCACCTGGCCACCCACCACCTGGCCACCCACCACCTGGCCAGGGGCACCATACCCCTCCCTGACACCAGAGGGTTTTGTTTGTTTGTTTGTTTTTGAGATGGAGTCTCACTCTGTCGCCCAGGCTGGGGTGCAGTGGCGTGATCTCGGCTTACTGCAACCTCTGCCTTCCCGGTTAAAGTGATTCTCCTCCTGCCTCAGCCTCCTGAGTAGCTGGGATTACAGGTGCAGGCCACCATGCCCGGCTAATTTTTGTATTTTAGTAGAGATGGGGTTTCACCATGTTGGCCAGGCTGGTCTCGAACTCCTAACCTCAAATGATCCACCCGCCTCGGCCTCCCAAAGTGTTGTTATTACAGGCATGAGCCACCACGCCTGGCCCACCAGAGGGTTTTGATGAGAGAATGTGGATGCCATTCTCTCCCCAGCGAAGGTTCCCAGCACTCAGGGTCAGCTGGCACTGCAGCCTCCTGTCCCCTCAGCCCCATTTGGTATTGATTAGGGAGCCTCCTGTCCTTCCCTGAGCTTACTGCAGTCATTTCTGTCACCATGGCCTTTACACAAGATCCCTGGAAGGTGAGGTCTGGCCAGGCAGGCTGGTCATGTGCACCCTAACAGGTCCCAGCCCAGAGAAGCCCTTCTAGATTTCAGAATCAGGTTGGGACAAGGAGCAGGTTGGAAAACACTGTATTGGCCACAGAGGAGCCGAAGTCTGGAAGAATGAAAAGTCCTCTGATCCTAAATCATTAGAGAATATATTATAGAATGAAGCCATTTTCCAATCAAATGCAGCACTTTGGCCATTTTACCTGTATACATGCACAGATGAATTTTTTTTTTTTTTTTTTTTTTGAGACAGAGTTTCACTTTTGTTGCCCAGGCTGGAGTGTAATGGCACGATCTCGGCTCACTGCAACCTCTGCCTCCCGGGTTCAAGTTATTCTCCTGCCCCAGTCTCCAAGTAGCTGGGATTACAGGTGTCCACCACACACCCAGCTAATTTTTTTTTTTTTTTTTAGTAGAGACGGGGATTTACCATGTTGGCTAGGCTGGTCTTGAACTCCTGACCTCAGGTGATCTGCCCTCCTTGGCCGCATAGATGAACTTTTAGACAAGCTCATCCAGACGGCAAAAAAAGGCATATGCCCTTGCCAAATGAAAAATGAGATTCAAATGTGGATTAAATATATCAATTAAGAAGTCCCAATCCCTGGCCTGCCGCAGTTGTATCCTTCAGAGACCGCAACCATTCTAGGAAGCTTCAACTACCTCCTAATTACCCAGTGGGAAATCGGTGTGTCTTCGCAGGAAAACATTTCTAAGGGCTTTCAGCATGAGCTATCTCCTGCCTACAGAGGCGGAGGGAGGAGAATTAGGCCAGTGCCAGACTCAGAGGCACACATTCAGGTATCAAGAGGCAAATATCACTGCATCTTTTGTAATCTGGGAATTTCTCTGGAATTTGAATTCCCATAGCAAAGTTGGTATTTCTTTTAAGGCACTTCTTATCTTACATCATAAGATGTTTTCTGAGATTCACTCATGTTGTTTCTTTGGCCCGGACTGCCCCTCCTCCCTTTATCAGCCAGGCAAAGCTTTGTTTATTATTCAAGAAACTGTTCAAATGGCACCTCCCCACAAAGCCTGCCCCGACCCTTGGCACTCCCAACAGAAAGACCAGCACATTGAATTCTGCTGAAGAGTCAGTTATGAATGAGAATGAGATAAAACAGGTGCTATTCTCACCTTCTTCCTGTACACCTGTTCTGGAACATTCTTCCAGCAGTGCATAAAGCACTCTGCATTGTGTTTGCCTCTTCGTGCCTCTACGGGATTGTGAGTTCTTTGAGAGAAGTCCCGAGACTTCCACTCCTTACACCCACTCCACCCACTCTCCATGTCCCCAGGGACGCTTGCTGGGTTTGGCTCTGAAGGCTGTGGCAGTCAGTGAGCAAGTGCGCAAGCCTCCCTCCAGTAGGGTATTCATCTGCCTTCCCCAGGCATCTAATACAGGGCTCCGCATGCAGCAGCTACCTTAGACACACTGTGAAATGCAAAAAGAAAACGGACTTTATTTTAGATCCTTTGCGATGGAGGATGCCGAGAGCCTTAGCAACTTTCCTAAGCTAAAATCTGTGGGCTTCGAAGTGAGTTTCTAGGACTTTACTTTGGGGTGCCACATTGAGAAATTTTAAGGCAATGTGACATTAGGGGGTCTATCCCCCAAAAAGGTGCAAAGAGGTACCTTCTAGAAGAGGCTGAACTTTGAGGAACCCTTTGGTGGAAAATAAGTTACTAACCCAGCTGGGAAGAGATCTGAGAACAACCAGCTCACGGCTGCCTCTGCTCAAGGATGAACAAGGCAAACAGCCCCCGTGGGTGTCACTTGGGTTTTGAAAGAGGTGTTGCATAAATGATTGCCTGCCTGTGGCATCAGGAAATCATTTGATCATCACTGGACAGCGCTTCTACCTCCAGCTCAGGCCTATTCCCCTGGGACAGTGCCTCTGGCTCTTGGCTGCTCCTCCCCACAAATATGCTGCTATGTGCAAAGACTTTTGGCCCTTGGTACACATGTGTCTCTAGCTACCAACATAGCAGCTTGGTGGGCATCATTTTGGGGCATTATTCTCCTAGATTTGATCCCCAAAGACTGATTCCCCCAGGGCTTCCTATATTTGTCCTCTGCACTGTTCCCTCTGCGCTGTTCCCTGATTGATCTAGGCAGGGGAGGAGTTCTCACCTGCCTGTATGACCCAGCTCCCCCAAGAAAGACCAGCTCATGTAAGGCTGGAGCTGAACGGGAAGGACAAGGCCATGGGGCTGGATAGGGAAAGAGTCTCCCTTGCACAGTCATCAGGCCAGAGACCTGCTCAGAACCCCTGAACAGTGTCTTATGTGTGAAATATCAGCACTTTGGGAGGCTGAGCGGGGAGGATCAGGCCAGGAGTCCCAGACCAGCCTGGGCAACAAAATGAGACTCCTTCTCTACAAAACTTCACAAAAGTAGGCATGGTGGCACATGCCTGTAGTCCCAGCCACTCAGGATGCTGAGGTGAGAGGATGGCTTGAGCTCAGGAGTTTGAGGCTGCAGTGAGCTATGATCACACCACTGCACTGTAGCCCAGGCAACAGAACAAGATCCTGTCTCTAAAAACAAAAACAAAAACAAAAACAACTTTGTTAAGGTATAGTTGAAATATGTAAACTGCACATACTTAAAATGTACAATCTGATGAATTTTAACATATGTATGCATACACCTGTGAAACCACTACCACCGTCAAGATAATGAACACATCCATCAGCTCTAGAAGTTTCCTCCTGTCCCTTTGTGATCTCTGCCTCCCATCTCCACCGTCTCCAGGCAACCACCCATCTGCTGCTCTCTGTTACTGTAGATGAGTTAGCATTTTCTGAATTTTAAATAAATGGAATTATCTACTATGTACTATTTTTGTTTGTTCTTTCATTCAGTGTAATTATTTTGAGATTCATCCTTGTTGTGTATGTTAATAGTTAATTTCTTCTCATTGCTAAGTAGTATTCCATTGTATAGATTATACCACAATTTGTTAACTCTTCACTTGTTGATGGATATTTGGGTTGATTCCAGTTTGGGGTTATTACAAATAAAGTTGCTATGAATGTTCGTATGCCTTGTTTGTGTGAATATATGCTTTTATTTCCCTTGGGTAAATACCTAGAAGTGAAGGCTGGGAGCGGTGGCTCATGTCTATAATCCCAGCACTTTGGGAGGCAGAAGTGGGAGGACCTCTTGAGGCCTGCAGTTCCAGACCAGCCTGGGCAACACAGTGAGACCACTTCTCTACAAAATATTTAAAAATTAGCTGTGCATAGTGGCATAAGCCTGTAGTCCTAGCTCCTCAGGAGGCTGAGGCAGGAGGATTGCTTGAGTCCAGGAGTTCGAGGCTGCAGTAAGTTATGATTGCACCACTGCATTGTAGCCTGGGCGGCAGAGCAAGACCCTGTCTCAGTCAGTCAATTAATCAATCAATCAGTACCTAGGAGTGGAAAGGCTGGGTCATGTAATAGATATATTTTTAATGTTTTGCTGCTGTTGTTCTTCAGGCCAATACAGCAGAATAGAAATATTTAACTTCTTTTTTTTTTGAGATGGAGTCTCGCTCTGTCGCCCAGGTTGGAGTGCAATGGCACGATCTTGGCTCACCGCAACCTCCTCCTCCCAGATTCAAGTGATTCTCCTGCCTCAGCCTCCCGAGTAGCTGGGATTACAGGTGTGCACTACCATGTCCGGGGAAATATTTAACTTTTAAAGAAACTGCTGAAGTATCTTCCAAAGCCGTCATTCCATTTGCCATTCCCATCAGCATGTATGAGGCTTCCACATAGCATTTCTTGGCTGGCTACAAACTGCATCAGAAGCTTCAGAACTGAGTCTCCCGTTGGGTTTACCTGGCTGGTGACTACAACCAAAGCCCTGAGGCCTGCACTCCCTGGGCCCAGGACAAAGAGGGAGGGGTGTCCTAGAAATACTTCCCGGAGACAGTGTCAGGAATCTGCATTCTCTAAGGAAGCTTCTTGGCCCCAGGAATGCCCCAGGGGTGGGAAATATTGAGCAGGACCCGAGGGACCCTCTAGCGCAGCATTGGAAAAAACATCCCTCTGCACCTGAAGAGGCCACCGTCCCATATTACAGCCCAACTATCATGAAACTCGCTTTTGCATAACTAAGTATCTGAGCTTGTGTCAGGGCCCCCAGAAGCAGTCACGGTCACTGGCTCAGAGACCTGTTCCAGGGAGGTGTCCCCCAGCAGACTTCCCAGGAAGGACCCGCAGAACTGAGGGCCCTAGAGTCCTGAGGACCCTCCTGGGTGGAAGGATACTGATCTAGGCCCATTCCCCACTGGAAGGAGCTATGGGCCAGTGCCCAGGGCTAGAGGACAATGTCAACGCCCATGTACCTACCCATTACTGCTGGGGCCTGGGCTTTCCAGCTGGCCCTGCTTGTGACTCAGGATCCCTGATGTTAGGAGGTGGTACAATCTGTAGGGTGTGAGCCCCTCCAGAGTTTGGGGTGTGCTATGCATTTATCCATCCATTCATTCATCAACATTATCAATGTCTCCTAGGAGCCAGATATGACTCAGGCAGGTTGGATCCAGTTGTGAAGCCTCCCATTGCCTGCCAAGGGATTTAGACAGTATTTAACAAGAGGGACACTTGTTAAATCCTGTCCAGGATTTTTTCTTTTTTTTCTTTTTTTTGAGAGACAGGGTCTTATGTTGCCCAGGCTTGTCTCGAACTCCTGGCCTCAAGCAATCCTCCTGCCTCGCCCTCCCAAAGGGCTGGGATTACAGGTGTGAGCCACTACCTACACCCGCCAAGGTTTGTGTTTTAGAAAGATCCCTGGCAGGCAATACAGAGAGTGGTTTAGAGCCCAGGAAGCTTATTAGGAGGAGGTGAGGGAGGGTCTACCGGCACAGCGTGTCAGGAGGACAGGGAAGGACAGATGTGGGGTGAGGGCAGAGGACAGTCAGCATCCTGTGCCTCCAACCCTTTCCTCTCATGGCTTCAGCAATGCTGCTGTCACCAGTTCCCGCCACACACTGTGTGCGTAAATAGATGGAGGGATGGTGGGGGGGATGGGGGACAGGTGTTTGGGCTCAGGGGCGAAGCTGGGAACAAGCACTGTGAGGTGGCGGTGGGACCAGGGCATGCATCTCCCCGCCCACCCGTCCACCGCCATTGTGGAACAGCCAGTGTGGAACCGCCAGGTGTGGGTGGGGACTGCTGGTGTCCTCCCCTGTCCAGCAGGAAACCACTGACTCATGTCTGACGGCTCAGCCTGGGCAGGCTCCAGGAGGCTGCTAGTCACCTGTGAAACAAGGGCACATGATCCCTTCTTGCCCTGAATTCCTCGGGCTGTGGACTCCCTGGGACCACAACTTTGAACTTCTAGGAAGGAAGGGACTCAGGTTTTTTTTGAAGACCCCCATCCTCAGGGGCAGGAGGGCAGGGGAGAGGAAACCACCCGGTGAGGAGGTTGAAAGTCTGAACTTGATCCCTGCCAAGGAGGAGTTGGGTCTCAGCTGTGATCACTGAGCCTTTGCATCCTATAACCTTTTTCTGGTTATGCATGGCGAGTATAGCACGGCCAGGCGCGTTTCTGTCATTTCCACTGATCTACAGAAGGCTCCGTCCACAGGTGACCTCACAATGGCATTCACTGCATCACTGTAAGCAGAGTTCACCTTCAAAACACTATGTGAGGCCAGGGGGCAGAGAAGAAGAGGCCGAAGGAGCAGTGGGGCAGGGGTTGTGGGTCTCTGTGGTGTGGAGGGGACAGCACCGGGGATGTGCGGGGAAGCCTGGAGGCCTGGATGCCAAGCCCCTGTGCCACTTGCTGGAGGCCCACGAGACTCACTCCACCTTGCTGAGCTGATTCTGGACCCTGATCACAAGGGACTATAAATCCATGTTCTTGTGCCTTCAATCTGGGCCTGCCAGGGTTGAGACATGGCACAGACCCTCTGAGTTGGCTTTGGGAAGATAGATGGAAGCCATTCCCTCTTGCTTCTCTGGTGCAGGCTGCAACTTGTCAGCCAGTTGATACCAAGTGTTTACAGTGCATGAATCTCGACCCGAGATCTGCAACAGGCCAGCTGGGAGAATTTCATTTGGTTGTGAGGAATGTGATTACTTGGCCATGGCTCCTGGCCTGTGAGCCACTCATGAGTCTTTTGAACCATCCGGGGTTTCAGTCTCAGTGTTTCCAAAAGCTGGGAGGGCATTTAGACACGTCCACCAAACCCTTTATTTGATATAATATGAAATGGAGATCTCGAGGGGAGGAACAGCCACCGAGGCCCTGGCTAGAAGTGGTCAACCTTGTCCGCATGGGCTCTGAGGGCTCCCAGGGACCTCAACGCTTCAGCCTTCTAGGCTGCACTGCAGGGTACACCCAGTGGTCACTGCCCTGGTCACTGCCACCACCTTGGCCTGTTCCTTGCCCTGTGGCACCACCAGTGGGGCCCTCCTCCCCTTGCACATCAAATCCCTGAGAGAAGAGAGCTGCCCAGTCAGGCCTGGTGGGTGGACAAGGCCTTCATGTTAGCCAGGCTAATGCAGCAGTAGCAGTCACAGGGCTGGAGTTGGGGGAACTGTCCAGGTGCAGGGGTCCAGGCTCAGATAACAAAGGCGGGGAGTCCAAGGCCAGAGTGGAGGCAGAGGCCTTGACTCTGCTTTCAGTACCAGGAGATAAGGTTTGTGAGGATCTGGGCTGTGCCTGGCACAGGATGGGGAGCTGTGGGTGTAGCTGCTATTCTCAGTCCAGGGCACTCCCCTGGGGCTTAGACAGTGAAGACTGGAGCCAGGCACTGAATGGGGGGGCAGCCTGAGGAATCTGGGGTGGAGGCTCAGTGACGAGGTGTTTGGCCACAGGCCAGATGGTCAGGCTGGAGATCCCTGCACCTGGAGCACAAAGTCCTGCCAGCAACTCAGGTGGAGCCTGCGGGGTGCCCCTCACGCCTCCTGCAGCCCTGCTGGGAGGTCCCCTGGGATGGCTGCCACTTGCCTCAGGAGCAGAGGAATGTGGGGGAACTGGGTGGGGTGTGCCCTGAGGAGGGAGGCTGTGATCTTTGTGTGTATTTGTGCAGCAAACACTCCCCCAGGCCCCCTGGCACCACCTGGGAGTTGCGGTTGTGAGGGGCACAGCCTGGGGGTGGTGTGGCCTTGCCCTGAGGCTCAGTCACTCCCTCAAAGATCCTCTGGGCTTTCCTCCGTGTCTTCCAGGTGCTACCTGGGCCCTGCATGGAGGAGTGGCAATACCCCTGGCTGCATGCCCCTACAGAGGAAGGTGACCAGACAGATGGGCCCTCAGCCCCCAGGGCTTCCACCTGGCCCACAGGGAAGGGAAGGTGTCCTGGGGTTCCAGCGTGTCAGGGAAAGGAGCAGATCGAATGAGCCATTGCCCCTGGCCTTCTCGATGGCCACCAAGCACTTCCAGCGTCAAACCTGGGTGAAGCTGGGGCCTCATTGGGGTACCACTTGGGGTTGTGGTCAATGTCAGACATAGGACAATGGGGGAGGGGTGAGAAACCTGAGTGTGGCTCTCTCTGGATGGTGGGGTGAAGGCTGGGGCCCAACTACCTGCAGCCTCCCTTGGGGCTCTTGCCAGCAGGAGCTGGGAGGTGGGACAGGGTGACAGGACCTGATAGTGAGTCACTGGGGAGCCCACTTTAGGTGCAGAGGCAGACACTCCCCCTCTTTGTGAGGCCCCAGCCATTCAATGGGGCAGCACCCCTCTCCTGACAAGTTTGGAGTGGAGCTCGTGGGCGGCAGCACAGCACCTTTGGCACGGGCTTTTAGCACTGGCAGCTCCACCCAGTGGCTTACTATAGAGGAAGGCCCACTCCTGATACTACAAGTGGATCTGTGCCCCAAAAGGGGCCACTATGGATGATCAGGGGAGTTCTCAGCACCTGGTACTGCTTGAAGCATGTGTCACCCAGCAGCTGGCCTGTCACAGGTGAGGGACTGAGCATGGAGGGGTGGTGAGTACCACTCATGCTGAGCACAGTGGGGGTCCTGGGACAGCCCTGGGCCTGCAGCCTTCCCTCACAGAGGTCTCATGGTGGCCTGGGAGCTCCCAGCATCCCAGGGGACGGGCATCTGTATCTGGGCCATTTGCCACAGGGTTAACTGGTAATAAAACACAGCTATTCAACATCATTAGTCATTGGGGAAATTGAAATGAAAACCACGAGGTGCTGTCCCTACACCAGATGTGCCCCTCACAGCTCTGATCACAGAGCTGGGTAGTGGTGGAGGAGTCGAAGTCCTGGGCCCACTTATGTGTTCAACTTTTTGCTAGGTGGCTCTTCCTCTGCTCAGGAGGTGTCTGTGTCTGCCCAGGTGAGACAGGAGTCGCCTTGTGTATTAGTCCGTTCTCGTGCTGTTAATAAAGACATACTGCTATGAAGAAATACCTGAGACTGGGTAATTTATAAAGGAAAAGAGGTTTAGTGGACTCACAGTTCCACAAGGCTGGTGAGTCCTCACAATTGTGGTGAAAGACAAAGGAGGAGCAAAGGCACATTTTACGTGGCAGCATGCAAGAGACCATGTGCAGGGGAACTGCCCTTTATAAAACCACCAGATCTCATGAGACTTATTTACTATCATGAGAATAGCACAGGAAAAACCTGCCCCCATGATTCAATTACCTCCCACTGGGTCTCTCCCGTGACACATGGGGATTATGAGAACTATAATTCAAGATGAGATTTGGGGGGGGACACAGCCAAACCATATCACTATGGTTTTCTGGTGAGAATTCAGAAGTGAGAAATCCCAGGATAAATTTCACATTACATAGGATGTGTAATCCCATGTTACATAGGACATATAATTATTGATCACACATGTCAGATCACGTACTGCAGGAAAAACAAATAGACCGGAGCTATGTGTGTCGAGATGGGCACATCTCAAAATACAATGTTAAGAGAACAAGTGATAAGATGAACATATATGACACCATTTGTATATGTTTTAAAAACACAAAAGAGTACTGTATGGGATTACGGATATCAACTTAGGTTGTAAAACAAAAAAACAGGAACAAGAAACATACATACTAACTTCTCAGTTAATAGGGTAGCTAAGAAAAAATTTAAAAAAAAAGAAAACAGAAAGATAAATGCTAACTTTAGAACTTGGTTAGCTCTGGGGAGGGCATTAGCAAAACAAACAAACAAACAAAACAAAAAGCAAATATTATGACAAAATATTAACACTTGTTAAGTCTGAGATGTCTGAGTTAAATTACAGGGATGTGTTGTATATTGTTTTCTGTAATTTTGCTTGAAGTATTTCATATCTTAAAAACAGGCCAAAATGAACCTTAAGAACATTATGCCAAGTGTGTAATCCCAGCTACTTGGAAGGCTGAGGCAGGAGAGTCGATTGAACCTGGGAGGTGGAGGTTGCAGTGAGCCAAGATCATGCCATTGCACTCCAGCCTGGGTAGCAAGAGCCAAACTCCGTCTCACAAAAGAAAACAAAACAAAACAAGGCTGGGCATGGTGGCTCACGCCTGTAATCCCAGCACTTTGGGAGGCCGAGGTGGGTGGATCACCTGTGGCCAGGAGTTCGAGACCAGCCTGGCCAACATGGTGAAACCCCGTCTCTACTAAAAATACAAAAATTAGGCCGGGCGCGGTGGCTCATGCCTGTTAATCTTA
>NW_012123265.1:1404875-1408202 GCF_000951035.1 Colobus angolensis palliatus | reverse complement strand
CACACACACACACACACACATTATGCCAAGTGAAATAAGCCAGACACAAAAGAACAAATACTATATGATTCCACTAATACGAGGTCCTAGAGTAGTCAAATCCATAAAGACAGAAAGTAGCATGATGGTTGCCAGGGGCAGGGGGAATGAGGAGTTGATGTTTAATGCCACAGAGTTTCAGCTGGGGGAGATGAAAAAGCTCTGGAGATGAATGGTCATGACGGTCGAACCATAAGGTGAATGTAGGCCTCTGAATTGGACACTTGCAAATGGTTAAAGTGGAAAGTTGTATATTAAGGATATTTTACCACAACAAAAATAAATAAAAACAAACCAAAACAGGCAAATCTCTAGAGACAGAAAGTAGATCCGTGGCTGCCTAGGGCTGGGGAGGATGCCAGGAAAATGGCCAAGGGATGTAGGGTTTCTTTCTGGGTTAATGAAATGTTCTAAAATTGATCGTGGGGACGGATGCACAGCTCTGTGAATACACTAAAAGCCACTGGATGGAACGCGCTCAATAGGTGCAGTGTGCGGTATGTAACTTAGATCTCAATAAAGCCTAAAGGGAGCGGGAATCCTTTCTTTGTCGGCTACTCTAATAGAAGACTGTGATCTGTCTGGTCTGAACTGGGCTCTGTCATGAGCATCACGGAGTTATTAGGAGCCCCAAAGCCTTCCTGACCTCCGCCATCCCATAACGTGGGGTGGGAACTCTGCCAGCCAGGCTCCCAGGGCTGGAGCCATGCTACATCCATGAGGCTCTGGCAGGGAAGCAGAGTCATAGCCTCTGCTGAATGAGGTTAATGAGAATCTGCTCCAGGCTCCAGGGGTTTTGAGGCTTAATTAATACTTGCAAGTCCCTTGGTGATTGTGAAATCAAAGGTTCTGTAAATGTGTACAATGCTGGCCTTATTAACACCAGTGCGTTACGCAGGAGAAAGAAGCTAGCCTTCTTGTCACTCACTTAGCTCCCTGGAGGGGCTGGTCCCAGGGAGTCCAGGCCAGGCTGCCACTGGCTGTTGTGGCCCTTCTCTTGCTTTCCAGGCCACTCCTAGGGTCGGGAGCTCCAGGGCAGCCACCCTGAGTAGCAGGCGTGGCCAGACTCTTAGTGGACAGTGAGTAGAAGACCTCCACTTTGGGGATCTGGAGAGGCAGCAGGGCAGACCCCCCGCAGCAATCTTGGTGATTGTCCCTCCAGGCCTAAAGAAGGACTCCCAGTGAGGGTACCTGTCACCTTCCCAGATGGCTGGTCCTTCCTGTGTTAGATGTGGTTCCTTAGACTAAGCACCACCAGGCTCTCTGGAGCCCTGCAGGGAGGACTGACACTGCCCCTTAGCCTAGGGCATCCTGGGGCAGGGAGTCATTCCATCTTGCCTTAGCTCCAGTCTTTCCTGCCTGCTGCCTCCTTTCTGCTCTGGTCAAGAACCACCCCTCTCCCACACCCCCTACAGAAGTATCCTGCTCTCCTCAGGCCACAGGGCACAGCCCCTCTCCTTTGTTCTGACACCCCTCCAAGACCCCATCTCAGACCCTGGAAAGGGATCCCGATCCAGACCCCAAGAGACGGTTCTTGGATCTCGCACAAGAAAGAATTCAGGGCGAGTCCGTAAAGTGAAAGCAAATTTTTAAGAAAGCAAGTAATGGCCAGGTACGGTGGCTCATGCCTGTAATCCCAACACTTTGGGAAGCCAAGGCGGGTGGATCACCTGAGGTCAGGAGTTCGAGACCAGCTTGGCCAATATTGCGAAACCTTGTCTCTACTAAAAATACAAAAATTAGCCAGGCGTCGTGGCACATGCCTGTAATCCCAGCTCCTCAGTGGCTGAGACACCTGAATCACTTGAACCTGGGAGGCAGAGGTTGCAGTGAGCCGAGATGGCACCACTACACTTCATCCAAAAAAAAAAAAAGAAAAGAAAGTCAAGTAATAAACGAATGATGACTCCGGCTGGTTGCCCATTTATATGGTTATTTCTTAATGATATGCTAAACAAGGGGTAGATTGTTCATGTCTCCCCTTTTTAGACCAAATAGGGTCTCCCGACATTGCCATGGCATTTGTAAATTGTCATAGCGCTGGTGGGAGTGTAGCAGCAAAGACGGCCAGAGGTCACTCTCATCGCCATCTTGGTTTTGGTGGGTTTTGGCCGACTTCTTTACTCCAACCGGTTTTAGCAAGGTCTTTATGACCTGTATCTTGTGCTGCATCCTGTGACTTAGAATGCCTTAACCATCTGGGAATGCAGCCCAGTAGGCCTTAGCCTTATTTTACCCAGCCCCTACTCAAAATGGAGTTGCTGTGGTTCAAACGCCTCTGACAAGACCACATCATCCTGTAAGCCACCCACCCAGGGGCATCTCACGCCATCTTCAGGGGTCCCTGTTGATGGCAAGAGTGTCTGGATTCCATGTGGAACCCCTCCCACTCTAACCAGAGCCTCGCTGCCCTCGGATACTAGCCACAAACCCATTTGTAACCACTGGGGTGGTTCTCTGGCCAGGGGAGTAGAAGCTAGAAGGAGACATGGGCCAGGAGCCAGCATTTGTGGCCCTGGGTGCCCTCTGCTCTGGGGCCAAAAACCCTGGGGATCCTTCAATTTAGGAACCCCGGAGGCCCATGAACTTGAGGATCTGCAGCCCAAAGGATGTGTGGCTCTGGGTGTCCTCAACTCAGGGGACCCATAGTCCCCAACCCCCACTGACCCTGGAGCCTGTGCCCCCCAGCCAACTTCTGGTATGTTGGCTTTTCTAACCAACCCCCTTTGATGGGTACCAGTTGTGTGCACTACTGCTAAGACACGGTGCAGCCTCCCCCATGTTGGATCCTGTTTCTGGGGACTAGTCCCAGCTGTCCCCGTTTCCCCTAGGTATGCTGCATCTTAGTGGATGTAACTCATCACTTCTGCCAGGAGGCTCTGAAGATCGTGAACACCGTCCTCCATGTCAGCTGTCCCTCCCTCCCTCTTCCCCTACTGGCTTCCTGTCTTCCTCAAACATAGCCAGCCATTATTTATCTCTTCCCATATCCAGGGCCTGTCAAACCAGATGGGGCTGAGCCCAGAGCCTGCTGGCTCCCTGCTGGAGACTTCCCTCCATAGGTCTCTTCCCCCAGCCCTCTGGGGTAAGCAGTGTAGTGTTGTGGTTACACCAATAGGCACAAGAGACAGGCTCTAGGTTCAGTCTCTCCCTGCTTCTTACCTGCTGTGTGACCCTGGGCAAGTTGCTTAAACTTTCTGTGCGCCATCTGTACAATAAGGATAATCCTAATACTACTGTATATTGTTATTAAGAGAATTAAATGGGACCATGATGGAAAATGCTTAG
>NW_012123265.1:1393507-1403850 GCF_000951035.1 Colobus angolensis palliatus | reverse complement strand
GCCTGTAATCCCAGCTACTCAGGAGGCTGAGGCAGGAGAATTGCTTGAACCCGGGAGACGGAGGTTGCAGTGAGCTGATATCATGCAACTGCACTCCATCCTGGGCGACAGAGCAAGACTCTGTCTCAAAAAAAAGAAAAAAGACATAACAAAAAATTAGCCAGGTGTAGTGGTGCACACCTGCAGTCCCAACGTCTCAGGAGGTTGAGGTGGGAGGATTGCTTGAACCTAGAAGTTGGAGGCTGCAGTGAGCTATGGTCACACCACTGCACTCCAGCACGAATGACAGAGCAAGACTCATCTCAAAATGAATAAAGAATAAAATAAAACGAGAAGAATGGGTTGCCTCAGCCTCCTGGTGGGCTGGGATGCAGAGTCCCCATGGCAATGACAAAGAACAGTTGAGCAGCAGGAGTGGGAGAGGCTGAGACCCAGTCTGGCCTGTCCTTTGGGCCCAAGACCCCATCCTCATGCCTCGTTGCGTCCAGGGAACAGCTGCCCTCCCTCCATTTCTGTTCAACAGTGACCACTGGTCTGGGAGGCAGGAGAGCCTGGACTGACCAGGCCAAGATGAGAAAAGCAATGGTGTCTGAAATGGGGGCTACCCTGAAGCCTCCCATGGAGGCCGCCCTGAAGCCAGTAGCGGGAGAGGTAGGGAGGGACAGCTGAAGTGGTTTAATGTGGTCACAGTGGGTTACCAAGTTGCATGCCTAGATCTTCTTGCACATTTCAGGAGGGTGGCCTGACATTTTAAACTGAGACAAAGGGAAGGGCTCCGTGTCTTTGTGGTCTGTGCACATGGTGAGGCTGTGGTGGGTGGGACTCGTGGGCCTAGCTCTCAGCCCTCATCTGACCTCCTGTGGGCCAGCGTGCCTGCAGGGTGCCCATTCTTCATCCCAGAGATCTGGCTTTACTCCCCTCAAGCCAGGTGGGCAGGGCAGAGCAGACACTAGGGTTAGGCAAGTAGCCAAGGTCTTGTCCAGAAGCCATGGCTAGGTCAAGGTCACTCAGCCCTGGTCAGTACCCAGGTCCTCATGTCATGGGTGTGGAAGCATCTCTGGAGATGGGAAAGGTGGGGAGGGGGTACAGAGAGGGGAAGGCCGAGGAGGGGTAGGTGGGAGGAATGGGTGGGTGCAGGTGTATGGTGGTTATACTGGAGCCTGACTGCCTGGGTTCAAGCCCCAGCCTGGTCAGTGGCCAGGTGTGGTATAACCCTGGGCAGGCTGCTTAACCTCTCTGTTTCTCCATTTGCTCATCTGTAAAATGGGTATAGTAACAGTCACTTGTACCAAGGATCATTAAGAGGGGTAAGTGAGTTAAGTATGGAATATTTAACTCCATGTTCGCCTTGTTGCCCAGGCTAGCCTCAAACTCCTGGGCTCAAGCAATCCACAAGTCTCAGCCTCCCAAAGTCCCGGGATTACAGGTATGAGCCCAGAACCGTGCCTGGCATTTTGCAGCCCCTTGTAGTCCAGCCCTGGCTGGCCCCGCTCTGTTCCTCAGCAAGTAGATGAAGGACAGTTAGTCACCTGCAACTCCACCACAAAGGGCAGGGAAGGAAGAGTCCCAGCACCGGAGACTGGCAGTGAGGCAGTGCAGGCTGCCAGCTGCTATGGCTCTGCCTGGTTAGGGTGTTGGGCACGTGTAGGATTCAAGCCCCCCTCACCTTCTCCTGGCGTCTCTGCCCACTTTCCTCTGCTCAGGAAGGAGCTCCGGCCAAGTTCTCAGCTTCCCCCACGACTTTGCCCACAGGGTCCTTGTCGGTGTGCACCATGCCTGGTGCCCTGCTGTGTTGTTTGGGACCCCCAGCGATCCTCTGGCACTATCCCTGGTGAGGGTGTACCTGGCGAGGGGGTACCATGGAGCCACACACGGTGCCCTCCACAAGAGATGCTGCTCCAGTTATTGGCAGATGTGTCGGTCTCTAGAGTCAGGACTGTGCCCCTGCCCCAGGGCAGACTTGGATTCCAGTCCTGGCAGCATCACTGCCCAGGGGGTCGGGCCTCTGACAAGTAACTAGGCTTCTCTGAGGCCGTCTCCTCACTGACTGTGTGGGGACGAGAATTCCTGTCTCAGGGATAATTTGAGGGTTATTTGGAAGAACAAGTGGGGAGACCCAGCACGGGGCCTGGTGTGCAGTAGGTGCTCAGCTCCTCCCCTAGGCCTCAGTGACTTGCTGGGGCAGCAAGGGGCCCTGAGGCTAGTATATAGCATCGCCTGCCAGTTTCATTTCCTTAATTTTGCACCAGCTCACCCCCTCTTTGCCAACCCTGTCACCTCTGTCCTAGTTCAGGCCTCTCCAGGCTGTTCTGGCCTCTCTGCCCCACTCTCCGTAGTTACAGCTGGAACAAACTTTTAGAGCACATGAATTGGATCATGACACTCCCTGCCTACAACCCTCTATGGCTCTCCATTGCCCTCAGGGTAAGTTCCAGGTTCTTTGACCTGGCCCATAAGGCCAATGTGATTCATTCTTGCCAGTTACTCATCATCACCCTCTAACCTCCCCCAGCATATTCCACCTAAGAGCTGCACAGAGGCTTGTTCCTTGGACAGGCCTTGCACCCTTCTATCTCCAACTTTCCTGTACCCAGTGTACGGAATAAGTTGGGCTTGGCATCTGCAAACCTGCTCTTCCTCCAACTCTCATCCCCACATATTGGAAAAACTCCCGGGCAGGCTCCATAGTTTTTTCAGCCATCATCACATCATCAAAAATCTACCCTATTTAGAATCACGTCCTGCAGTGGGGACAGGAGGTTGTGGCGGGTCTCTTCTTCCATGCTGTAACTCATCCTCCATGTGACAGCTGAAGTGCTGTCCACCTCTTCAGGGATGAACTAGAGTTGGGGAGAGGGAGAAAGAGAAGCAAGGGCCTGAGAAGGGCTTTCTTGACATGGGAGCTGGGATCTGACACCCTGGCCTTCGCCTCAGCAGATGTGCAACTTCTGAGCCAGGTGTGGTGGCTCATGCCTGTAAACCCAACACTTTGGGAAGCCAAGGTGGGCGGATCACCTGAGGTCTGGAGTTTGAGACCAGCCTGGCCAACATAGTGAAACCCTGTCTCTACTAAAAAAAAATTACAAAAACTAGGCAGGTGTGGTGGCACGCACCTGTAATCCCAGCTACTCAGGGGGCTGGGTGGCTGTGGTCTCTTTAGCTTTGTCTTGCCAGGTTCATCTTGGAGATGGGCACAAGGATATGGAGTGAGGAGGCCTCCTTCTTTCTCTCTCCTCTCACTTTCCATTCTTACTGTAGGAAAGATCATGTCTGTCACCATGCTGATGGCTGTAGCGTCCCCAGAGGGACTCCACAGACAAACACCCTTGGTGCCCGAAAGAAGGAGCAAGAGTAGTCAACCAGGCCACAGAGGCTGGCCTGGTTGAAGGAGCAAGCAGCCGAGTGCTGGAGAGAGGGGATCTGTTGGCCGATTGCCAGAGTTCAAATCCCAGGGCCAGCTCTTACCAGCTGGGTGACCTCAGCAAGCCCATTAGCGTCTTGAAGGCTCAGTTCATCCTGTAAAATGGGAATGATAATAGTATTTATCCCCTGGGGCTATTGTGAGAAAGGAAGACGCTCTTTCCTATGCAGCACTAAGCATAGTGCTTCAAACTGTTGGTGACAGCTCAGGGGCGATCACAACAGTGGCCAAAGCCAAGCCATTTCTGGGGCTCTGACTTTGAAAATCCCTGTCATCTGCCAACAAGCCCTCTCAGGACTGATGTCTCGGCCCCAAGCAGAGAGAATCCCTTCTGGAAGCCAGAAAGGGGCCTCGGGGTGGTGGCTAGAGAGACTGACCATGCTGACCCGAGCAACCACCTCAGGGTCACAGGCAGCGGAGGCTGCGTTGTGGCTGGAGAAATTGCAGATGTGTCTGACACTCAGGTGAGGCCCCCAGAATGTCCCATACACTGCTGGGGGGCTCGCCTGCATGGGGTGCTAAACACAGCCTGGTCCTGGTGAGGGTTGGTGCCTCTGGAATTGGGCACAGAAGTTAAAGCAGGATATTAAACCAATTTTCAAAAATTTGGAGAAATAGATTTTTTTAGTGGAGAAAAAATTTACTCTGCTTACTAAGAAGAGTCCTCAAGGGAGAAGAACATTGTCTCCAAGGCACCTCACAAGGAAAATTCGGGAGAGGCTCTTCCCTCTAAGCCTTGGTGTAATGGGAAGCTCATAATTTACATATTATCATAGACATACCAAAGAAATGGAACACCATGACTGATAGCAGACTTAGTGACAACCAAGGAGAGACTATCTGGGCATCTCTGAGTCTTCAATTTGGGAAAAATTCTCTCTAAGCCTTTTAGTGTCTTATGATGCAAGTTGGGGTTGACTTGTCACAAATCATATGTATATAAAAGAAAAGTGTCTGGCACACCTCACAGCTATGTGAGGGCACCTGGGGGCTCATTCTGGCTGCTGAGAGAAAGGCTGGCAGAGGTGCCGAGGGGGCAGTGGGGTGGCTCTTCCCACTTCTGATGACAGGGTTCCCTTTGTTTTTGTCCTGGCTTTGTGGGGACCTGATTTTGCCAGGTGTGCCCCTACAGGGCAAAGACTAGCTGTGCCTTGTCCACTTGTCGTGGGCACTGCAGTGCCTATGCCCGGGCCTGGCATGAATAGACGTCCCATGAATGCTTCCGGAATCTTACTGAATGATTCCCGCAGCCTCGTGCAGTGAAACACTTGAGTGACAGGCATCCACACTTCTGTTGGTAACAGCTCTCTTCCTGGCCACCTTAGAGTGAGGCCTGTGGAAGAAGAGATGTGTCGCTCTGGGCCCTGGGCCCCTCATCCAGACGGTTCCATGGATCCCAGGGCTGTCTCTATCTATCCAGAGCCCCAAAGCCACCTGCGCGCAAGCACATCTCTTTCTTCCTCCCTTGGGTTCCTTCCATCTGCTCATCCTGGTGGAGCACCTCATTGGCCAGTCAGGGTCCTCGGTGCTGGGGACACAGCAAGTCCATGAGACAGGCAAGAACCCTGCTTGGAAAACTGCCTCTTGAGGTGCACAAAGAAAGAGGTTGGTCTTTGCTTCTCAGAGAGAGAAGGTGATGAGACTCAATTGCAAGTTACACAAAGAAGTGAACATTCACTTCCGGGATCTTCTGCCATCCATTCCCACTTTCGCTGGTCCAGTATGCCACATTTGACTTGGGTGTCTGTCCTTCCCCCATGCAGCTCAGAGACTTCTCACACTCTCCCAGCTGCAGGGACAGGCCTTGATAGACTGACACTCGTCAGCATGTCCCAGCCACCTGGCCACAGTGGTTGGCTAAGGGACGGGCACCAGACCCCACTGGGACCAATCAGACCCACAGGACTTTGATGGGCCCCTGGGAAGATGCTTTCTTATTTATTTATTTATTTATTTAGAGACAGAGTCTCACTCTGTAGCCCAGGCTGGAGTGCAGTGGCACGATCTCAGCTCACTGCAACCTCCGCCTCCCAGGTTCAAGCAATTCTCCTGCCTCAGCCTCTCAAGTAGCTGGGATTATAGGTGCCTGCCACCAAGTCCGGCTAATTTGTGTATGTTTAGTAGAGACGGGGTTTTGCCATGTTGGTCAGGCTGGTCTCAAACTCCTGACCTTAAGTGATGCACCAGCCTCTGCCTCCCAAAATGCTGGGATTACAGGTGTGAGCCACCGCACCCAGCAAGGGAGGATGCTTTCCTGATAATGTGTAGAAGCCACCTGGAGAAGGAACTGCTGGCTCTTCCAGGCAGGCAGAGTGTGAACCAGAGTTTGGCACAGCTTTGACCCCTTTGCTGTGTGGGGCATGGCCAGCCTGGGGATGAAGCCCATAGCCCAAGGCAGGCAGGTGGAAAGAATTCCAGAGCAGCAGCGACAGTGAACCTCAGCTGGGGCTTCAGGACTGTTTGGTTCCATGGGACAGCCCATTCTCTTTAGCTTGTGCTAGTTTGGTTGGAGTGTTCAGAAAGCTGTAACTGAGAAGATGCTAGCTGATCTCACTATAGAGGAATTTCCTTTCAGGTCACAGGGTCAGAACTGAGGCAACCTGGGCCTGCGAGAAAGAGGACCAGGTAGTTGGTTGGTGACACTCATTCAGGAACCAATAGCTTTGTGCCCCAGGGGCTGTGGGAAGGAGGACCTCAGTGCAGACAGGGGAGCCGCAGGTCTGGTGCAGGGAGGGATGATCACGTCCAGGGCCCTCACTCCCAGGCTCAGCTGGAGGCTCCCTTCATAGAATTCCACCTGCCTGGTAAATGCAGAATGCAGTCCACTTAAAGAAATCAGAGCAGCTGCCACGTCAAAGCTGAAAAGATGTGTGGAGGTAGGTGGAGAGGAGGCGGGTAATTATGCAGGAAAAATAGTTTTCTTGATATTCTTCTGGAAATATGCGTGGAACAGAGGGAGCAGCAGGAGAGATGACAGGCAAGGAGAAAATGTATGAATAGCGGAATGCATGGTGCCTCTCCAAATGCAGACAGAGGCAGCGCTGCTTTGACCACAGCACCCTTTTGTGGGGAGCACCTGGGACTCCATGAGACACTTCCGCAGGGACTCTTCAATGTAGGACTTTATTCATGGGTCCACTACGGGATTTGCTGGGAATGATTGAGCCTGCCTCGACCCTGTAATGCCAGCACTTTGGGAGGCTGAGGTGGGAGGACTGCTTGAGGCCAGGAGTTCAAGACCAGCCTAGGCAACAAAGTGAGATCCCGTCTCTACAAAAAAAAAAAAAAAAATTTTTTTAATTAGTCAGAAAAAAAAATCGGTAGGAGAGGGGCGAGGGATAAAAGACTACATACACATTGGGTACAATGTAGACTGCTTGGGTGATGGGTGCATCAAAATCTCAGAAATCACCACTAAAAAACATATCCTTGTAACCAAACACTACCTGTTCCCCAAAAACCTATTGAAATTTTTAAAAATAATAATAACCAGGTGTGGTGGCATGTGTCTGTGGTCCCAGCTACTCGGGAGGCTGAGGTGGGAGGACTGCTTGAGCCCAGGAGTTCGAAGGTACTGTGAGCAATGATCATGCCACTGCACTCCAGCCTGTGCCACAGAGCAGGACTCTTGAGAGAGAGAGCATGCTGGGATCTCCCCATGCCACCTCTATGCCCCCTTAGGAATCTGCCCACAGAACCCATGTACTCTGCATGCCCAAGTGGCAGAGAGGCACCCCAAACTCTGAGAAGCAACTCTGAGGTTGTGAACGTTGAATGTAGATAATTATCCAGCTGTGAAGAAGCTGAACATTTCTTAGGGTTATTTCTGCATAATTATAAATATTTGAGAATATTAGACTCCCAGGTTACATATTGAGGGTATTGTCTGAGTAGCAGTTGGCTGCAAGCATCTTTTCATTCCTCCCTCCTGGTGTCCTCAGGATATTTTATGGGATTCAAAAGAAAACATTACAGTTGAGGAAAAAAAAAGCACCAACAACCTGGAAGCAAAGTCAGTTGCTAATATTTCTAAACAGCTTTAAATCAAAGAAGAGGAATGTGACCACTTTAGTTAATTGTACTGGGTTTGTGAGGCATTTTTCTCTATGGTTTAGGAAAGCAATTACCACGAAACAACCTACTTCTGTCTCCAATGTGATAAAATGTTCCCTCTAATAGGGCCAATATGCCCAGCAGTAGGTCTTTACAAGCACTCAATGTTTCTGGAAGCATTTTCACATGTGGGGCTCCTTGGTGTGCAGTGAGAGCCCATGACTCACTCACTAAGGACCTGTCATGGTGCAGCATGGTTTTTTGTTTTGTTTTTTTGGTTTTTTTTTTGAGACGGAGTTTTGCTCCTGTCGACCAGGCTGGAGTGCAATGGAATGATCTTAGCTCACTGCAACCTCCACCTCCCTGGTTCCAGGTTCAAGTGATTCTCTTGCCTCAGCCTCCCGTGTAGGTGGGATTACAGGTGCCCGCAATGCCCGGCTAATTTTTTTTTTTTTTTTGAGACAGAGTCTCGCTCTATTGCCCAGTCTGGAGTGCAGTGGCGCAATCTCGGCTCACTATAAGCTCCAGCTCACTGCAAGCTCCGGCTCACTTCAAGCTCCGCCTCCCGGGTTCATACCATTCTCCTGCCTCAGCCTCCGGAGTAGCTGGGACTATAAGCACCCGCCACCACGCCCGGCTAATTTTTTTGTATTTTTTAGTAGAGATGGGGTTTCACCGTGTTAGCCAGGATGGTCTTGATCTCCTGACCTCGTGATCTGCCCGACTCAGCCTCCCAAAGTGCTGGGATTACAGGCGTGAGTCAGCGCACCCAACTAATTTTTGTATTTTTAGTAGAGACGGGGTTTTGCCATGTTAGCCAGGCTGGTCTCAAACTCCTGACCTCAGGTGATCCGCCCACCTCAGCATCCCAAAGTGCTGGGATTACAGGCATGAGCCACTGTGCCACGGGGTTCTTAACAGGAGATGGGTCCTTCCAAGGAGAGGCTGGTGTCCGGGCTGTGAGTGGAGGCTCTGCTGCCCTGGTTCTGCCCAGAGGCCCATGTGATGAGCCCAGGGTCCTGTCCAGACTCCCACCCTCATGCTCTTGGTCACCCCATCTTGTCCTCCCACCCACTGAAGTCTCATATCTTCTCACCCACTCCCCATGTGCTGTCCTCCACACTCTGGAAAGCCGGGGCCATCTGTTACAGACACAACCTCAGCCTCTCCTTCCATCTCCAGCTTTGCAGGTGACCCCTGCTGTCCACAGCTTCCCCACATCTCCTGGGAGTTGCTGTCCCTTCTCCAGACCCCCAGTATCCCTGGAAACCATTGCTCCTGTGCCTTTGAACAATCCCACCCCCTTCACACTGCCTGTCCCCACTGCCCCAGTTTTTGAGCCTCCTGCTTGCTGTTCTCCCTTCCCAGCCCTTGCTTTGGGGCTTGGCTAACTTTTTCTCTTCCCACCTTTTTCCCAGGCTGGAGTGCAATGGCATGATCTTGGCTCACTGCAACCTCTGCCTCACAGGCTCGAACCATCCTCCTGCCTCACCTTCTCAAGTAGCTGGGACCACAGGTGAGCACCACTATGCCTGGCTCATTTTTGCATTTTTTGTAGAGACAGAGTCTCACTATGTTGCCCAGGCTGGTCTTGAACTCCTGGGCTCAAGCCATCTGCCAGCCTTAGCCTCCCAAAGGGTTGGGATTACAGGCTGGAGCCACCACGCCCAGTCTTTTTCTTTCTTTCTTTCTTTTTTTTTTTTTTTTAAGAGACAGAGTCTCACTCTGTGGTTCAGGCTGGAGTACAGTGGCATGATCATGGCTCACTGCAGCCTTGAACTCCTGGCCTCCCACCTCAGCCCCCCCAAAGCACTGGGATTACAGGCAGGCACCCAGCCCCTTTCTCAACTCAAGGACCTCCCTTCATCTTGGGTAACTGTGATGGGTAACAACGACTTATGTCACTGTCCAGGTCACAAACTTTCTTGGTCTCTCTCCATTCCCTGCCACACCCAAGCTGCGAGGTCCAGCCCTGTACAGTCTTGGCCTTTAGGGTAACACCTCTGCCATACCTAGCACCCTGTGTCTCCCTCATCCTTGGCCACCACAGAGGCCTCTGGTCTGCAGCCCCAAGGATTTTTTTGTCCCTTCATTTCTGGCTGGATTCTGTGGCCATCCCATTGCCTCCCTCTCAGGCCCCTGAATCCCATGGTCTCCATCCGTCGCCCATGATGCTGCCGTCTAAGGCCTCTGCCTGGTGAGGAGCTGTTGCCTAGTGACCACCGATCCCGGTGAGAACCCCCCTCCCACAGCCTGTGGCTCCCCAACTCCCACCCCTAGCCTCCATCTCCAGTTCCTAGGTCACAGTGAGACGCCAGTGTAGGCCAGTAAATGTGAAAAACCAGAACTTCATTTCCCACCCCAAACGCAGTCCCTCTCCCCCAGATGCTGGCAGCTGGCAGGGGGCGTCCTCCGAGATCCTCCAGAGAGCAGCCCCGCTTGGCTCTGCAAGTTTGCGGTGGGCGGTGAAAGTATCCGCTGACAAACCATCCAACGTCGGTTTGGAAGCCCAAGGTCCCATAAAAAGTGGGACGAAAAAAGACCCGTTGCGAAGGCTGCGCTATGCATCCAGCCGCCCGCGCTCCAGCTCACTGTCTTTGGGTAAGGGAGAGGGAGGAATCTCAGGGACCAAGAGGAAGGACGCACTCCGATCTGCAGTTCTCCGGCCCGGACACCCACGGGCCACCGCGTCGAGGAAGCGCGAGACCCGGGCGCCCCCTGGAGGTTGTATGGGCCTCAGCCGCGCAGCGCAGACGGAGGAGGGCGCCGGCGTTATTAAGAACTCCTGCTGGGGGGCTGGGCGCGGTGGCTCAAGCCTGTAATCCCAGCACTTTGGGAGGCCGAGACGGGCGGATCACGAGGTCAGGAG
>NW_012123265.1:1389935-1392454 GCF_000951035.1 Colobus angolensis palliatus | reverse complement strand
AAAAAAAAAAAAAATGTCAAGCTGATATTGACATGGGCAGGATCTGTTACAAGCCCTGGCACAGAACAGAGAGCTCCTTTAATCTCAAAAAGAATGCTCCTAGGGAGGGGCAGATTGTTCCCATTCTACAGATGAGTAAACTGAGGCACAGAGAGGCTAAGTGACTAGGTCAAGGCCACACAGTAAGTAGCAGGGCCAGAAGCTCACCCAACAGCCTGGCACCAAGGCCTATGGCCTTATTCACTACATGAGACCAATTCTTAACATAATGAAAATTATACATTGGCTAAAAACCAAAGTGTAAATGGAAACAAATTCATTCAGTAAACCGAGGGAATTCCAGATGAGGGATTCTGCACCTATCAATGGGCCAAGCCAGAGCCTGGGTGTGTTTCCACTTGTGCTCCCTTCCAAGGTCCAAGGTCATGCTGTCTTACCAGACCTTGGAGGTACTTGGAGTTCAAAGCAAGCTTCCCTTCTGTGAGCCCCCTTGTCTGTTGGCCTGGGGTAGGAGGGCCAGGCTGTGGCATCCTTTCCTCCAGAGACAGAAGCCTAGAGGCGAGGTTAGTGGGAGGTGGCCGCAGGCAGGTGAGCCCCATTCTCCCCCAGTGCCTGCTACCCTCCTCCTTGCTTTGGCCAAAGGGCCATTTCCTGCCCCATGGTCTGGCCTCATCATATCCCTTGTAGATTACACAACTCACTCTCCAAAAGCCGCTTTGTTTCATATGGTGGTGAACTGCTCTGTGGTTCCTGCTGAAAATCTGTTGATTCCTGGGTTCAGCTGGGCTCCTTTGAGTTCTGCTTAGGCCACCTTAAGAAGGGTTGCAGGCTGGGAGTGGTGGCTCACTCCTGTAATCCCAGCACTTTGGGAGGCCAAAGTGGGAAGATCACTTGAGACCAGGAGTTTGAGATCAGCCTGGCCAACTTGGCAAAACCTCATCTTTACTGCAAATACAGACATTAGCCAGGCGTGGTCATGTGTGGCTGAAGTTCCAGCTACTCACTTGGGAGGCAGGAGAATCGCTTGAGCCTGGGAGGCAGAAGTTGCAGTAAGTGGAGATGGCGCCACTGCACTCCAGCCTGGGTGACAGAGTGAGACCCTACTTCAGAAATAATAAAATAAATTTTAAAATAAGCAAATAAAAATCAGCTGAGCATGGTGGTACATGCCTGTGGTCCCAGCTACTTGGGAGGCTGAGGTGGGAGGATCGCTTGAATACAGGAAGCTGAGGCTGCAGCGAGTTTTGTTAGTGCCACTGCACTCCAGCCTGAGTGACAGAGCAAGATCCTGTCTCAAAAATATAAGTAAATAAAAATTTTTTTAAAAAGAAGAAGGGCTGAGCTTGCTTTCAAGATGAGTGCAACAAACTGGGACAGAGCCTGGACCAGAGTAAGGCCCACTCTGGCCAGCTGGTTACTCCAGCGCTCTCCCAGAGTCATGCGGTCTCTCTCTGACCTCTCTCTCCCCCTTTCAATGCCTGCATTAGCTACTGCTAACCTCCTCATTGCTGGAGTTCCTCATTCATGTTCCTAAGCCAGCTCATCTGTTTTCTGCCAGGGCACATGACACATCTCTGGATTGGCCGCCTTGGGTCCTGGTTCCCTCAGGGTCTAAGCAGCAAGGCCGAGAAGGGAGGGCACTAAGGTGGCTGGCACGAGACTGTCCCTTCAGCGGGTACCGTGGGTGATGCACTGCACCATTAGATGGTCAACTGCAATCCCAGACGCTTCTTCCTGTTTATTCATGCTTGAGTTTCATTTGTTGACCTTTGTTATGGTTGCCTAGAGGTCTTTCAAGAGTACTTAAAAATGTCTTAGGTACCCACCCTGGTTCACTGTAGAGGGTGCTACCCAGAAACCTGGCAAGAGAGAATCATTCATAGTTAAACAAACAGGAAGTCATTTCTTTCTCCTTCTTTAGTCTCACCTTTCATTTAGAAAAAAAGTAGGGAGACCATATTTAATAACCACCATCCATTAGATTAGATCAACAGGCCCCAAATAGTGCATTTCTTCTAGAAACAGTATCTTCTCCTCTCACAGGAGAGCATGTGGTCAGGAGGAAATTGAATAAAGCCTTTTAATCAGCCACAGTAGTATTTGAATCATTTAATTTAGAATCTGACAACCACAAATTACTTTATTTTTCTGGCCAATTTTAGCCAACCAGGAGAGCTAAGCCAGTCCAACTCATGCTTAATAAATCACCCTCTTACCTTATGGTGGCTAGTTTGGGGAAGAGGTTTTTCTGAGGCTTTTCAGAAGTAATAAAAAATAGGCCAGGCATCTGTAATCCCAGCACTTTGGGAGGCTGAGGCAGGTGGATCACCTGAGATCAGGAGTTTGAGACAAGCCTGGCCCTCAAGGTGGAACCACGTCTCTACTAAAAGCACAAAAGTTAGCCGGGCGTGGTAGTGCACACCTGTAATCTCAGCTACGAGGGAGGCTGAGGCTGGAAAATCGCTTTAACCCAGGAGGCAGAGCTTGCAGTGAGCTGAGACTGCACCACTGCACTTCAA
>NW_012123265.1:1383176-1389885 GCF_000951035.1 Colobus angolensis palliatus | reverse complement strand
AAAAAAAAAAAAAAAACAAGTAATCAAAAACAATCACCCATGCTATGTGTGTCTGACATAAATTCTTTGACACACTCCTTTCCCATCTCTTTGTGACTATTGAGTGAACCCTTGGAGTGGAGAGAGGCAGGACATGTGGCAAGGAGCTGTCATCTCTGCCACTTGTGTTTTTATTCCTGGCTCCAAGTTCTCATGGACATGAAAACAAGTCAAATCAAATTAGACACCAAACGTATACTGTCTCATGGCAGCTCACCCAATGCCGCCTCAGACTTCTCAACACCTGCTGAAACTCGTTCACCAGAAAAAATGAAAGAGGAGCTTCAAAAAATAATACCCGTTGGACACCTCAGATGTGGCTTCTATTGGAGTCACATTAAATCACCTGTGAAGTCTTGTTAAAGGGCAAAATGCAAGACTCTTCCTTCAGAAATAGTCCAATGTCAGCTGGGCATGGTGGCTCATGCCTATAATCCTAGCACTTTGGGAGGCTGAGGCAAGCGAATCACTTGAGGTCAGGAGTTCGAGACCAGCCTAGCCAACATGGCAAAACCCCATCCTACTAAAACTAAAAAAATTAGCCAGGCGTGATGGTGCACACCCATAATCCCAGCTACTTGGAAGGCTGAGGCAGGAGAATACATTGAACCCAGGAGGCACGGTTGCAGTGAGCCGAGATTGCGCCACTGCACTCCAGTTTGAGTGACAAAGCAAGACTCTGTCTCAAAAAAAAAAAAAAGAAAAAGAAAAAAAGAATAGTCCAATGTCAGCTGCATCTAAGCCCCTGGCAGATGTTTCTTCTCTCCTCCAGGCACCTGTGGCTAGGCTCAGAAAACCCCGTGGGACTTCAGTCCATCCCTACTGCAAACGACAGCCATGTGTCTGCACTAGGCGGGTGCTTGTAGGGCCGGCCTGCCCATTTTCATCCATCTATTCCAAGGGAACGAAATGGTAGAAAGGAGGCTGGGGACACAAGCCAGGCTTCTTGGGGGCCTGTTGCATTCTTGAAGGTACAGTACCCATAAGTAAGTGGCATTAAGAAAGGAAAAATCCAGTTCATACAAGAAATTTTAAATTTTTCAAGAAATCTAGGTTTTTAGAATTTCTATCTTGGTCAGGGATGTGTTGATGTGAAACCAGAACCATCCACAGCCAAGTTTATAAAGGGAAGGCTGTCCCTATAGAGACCCAGGGGAATCTCTGGGAGGGAATCAGAGGTAAGAGCCTTGCCAGGCCTCCTGGGAACTGTCCAGTTGCAGGTAGCAACCCCCTGGCACTGAGCCTGGAAGTGCTCACCTGTCTCCTGGGCCTGGGCACCCTCTTCCCTGCAGACAGACTCTTGGTTCTTGCTCCCTGCAAAACTTGAGCTCACTCAAAAAAGGCTCTGGGTTTATCAGTTCTGGTCATGACACTTGACCCAGTGTTCATGGGGATCTTCAAGAAACAGAGTTGCTGGGTGTGGTGCACGCCCGTACTCCCAGCTAACCTAGGAGGCCAAGGCAGGAGAATAACTTGAACCCAAGAGTTCAAGGCCAGCCTGGGCAACATAGTGAGAAATCTTCTCAAAAAGGGAGAGAGAAGGCTGGGCATGGTGGCACACACACACCTGTAATCCCAGCACTTTGGGAGACCAAGGTGAATAGACCACCTGAGGCCAGGAGTTTGAGACCAGCCTGGCCAACATGGCGAAACCCTGTCTCTACTAAAAATACAAAAATTAGCCTGACATGGTGGTGTGTGACTGTAGTCCCAGCTACTCAGGAGGCTGAGGCAGGAAAATTGCTTGCACCCGGGATGCACAGGTTGCAGTGAGCCAAGATCACACCATTGCAACTCCAGCCTCTGAGTCACAGAGCGGGACCCCCTCTCAAAAACAAACAAACAAACAAAAGCAAAACAAAACAAACAAAACACACACACACACACACACACACGAAGACAGAGCGCTTCACGCACCGTTGTCGAAGTTTCGGTTGCCACAGTGCCACTGTCCTAGAGGCATCTATCCAAAGGCCCCACCCAGAACCTCCTCAGAGGGCATCTAAGCAACTGTCTGTACTTAAGAATAGAGGTGTGACTGAGATCTGAGGGAGGGCTGCTGTCTTAGTCTGTTTTGGTTGGTTGCTATTAACAAAATACCATAAACTGGGCAGCTTATATGCAACAAAAATTGATTTCTCACAGTTCTGAAGCCGGGAAGTCCACAATCATGGTATCAGCAGAGTCAGTGTCTAGTGAGGATCTGCTTTCCTGTTCATAGAGGGCGCCTTCTCCTTGTGTCCTCATGTGGTGGAAGCAGTGAGCTAGCTCTCTGGAACCTTTTGTATAAGGACACTAATCCCCATCAAAAGCGCGCTCCAACCCCACGACCGAATCACCTCCCAAAGACACCCACTCCTAATACAATCACATTGGTGAACTGTGGAGGGACATAGACATTCAGCCCATGGCAGCTGCTGACGCCCACTGCTAAAGCCCCTTGACACCACCTATTGGCACCACCACTGCCTGCACCCCCACCTAAATGCCAGGCCTGACTTTTCCAATCAATCTTGACTCTGTCACTTACTCTTTGGATCCCTTTCTTAATTTCTGGTCCTCAGACATAGAACACAAAGAACAAGAGCTCTTCTGTCTCAGGGTTGTTGTGAAAATTAAATTAAGAGTTTTAGAGCATAAACTGAGAAACGATAAAGATAATAGATTGTTTGACCTAGATGCAATTGGAGATCATAGAAAATATAGACGAATGTAGACTGGAGATAGGATCTTATTCTAGAAAGATGCATACGTTTTGAATTGACACAGGAATAAAGTACGTTTCAGGCCAGGCGCAGTGGTTCACACCCGTAATTCCTACACTTTGAGAGGTGGAGGTGGGAGGATCACATGAGACCAGTTGTTCAAGACCAGCCTGGGCAACATGGTGAGATCCCATCTCTACAAAAAACCTTTTAAAAAATTAGCCAGGTGTGGTGTTGCACACTCGTAGTCCCACCTACTCAAGAGGCTGAGGCAGGAGGATCACGTGAGCCCAGGAGTCTGAGGCTACAGTGAGCTATGATTGCACCACTGCACTCCAGCCTGGGTGACAGAGGGACAGCCTTCCACCTTAAAAAAAGAAAGAGAGAAAGAAAGAATGAACAGACAAAAGAAAAAGAAAGAAAGAAACAAAGAAAGAAAAAGAAAGAAAGAGAGAGAGAAAGAAAGAGAGAGAGAGAACAATAGATTAGCTGGGCATGGTGGCACCCACCTGTAGTCCCAGCTTCTCAGGAGGCTGAAGTGGGAAGATCCCTTGAGCCTAGGAGGTTGGGGCTGCAGTGAGCTGTGATCGTGCCACTTCACTCAGCCTGGGCAACACAGTGAGGTCCTGTCTCTAAAAATTAATTAATTAAATAAAGCACATTAATTTAAAGAAAGAAATTAGCCGGGCACGGTGGCTCAAGCCTGTAATCCCAGCACTTTGGGAGGCCGAGACAGGCGGATCACGAGGTCAGGAGATCGAGACCATCCTGGCTAACACGGTGAAACCCCGTCTCTACTAAAAAATACAAAAAACTAGCCGGGCAAGGTGGCGGGCACCTGTAGTCCCAGCTACTCGGGAGGCTGAGGTAGGAGAATGCCGTAAACCCGGGAGGCGGAGCTTGCAGTGAGCTGAGATCCGGCCACTGCACTCCAGCCTGGGCGACAGAGCGAGACTCTGTCTCAAAAAAAAAAAAAAAAAAAAAAAAAAAAGAAATTAAATCAGATAATATATGTATAGTCCTACAAACATGACTCATAAAATGTAACTATAAAATAATTTCTATTTATCTCCCCTTGTCCTTTAAACTGACCCTATAGTTTCTTCTCCCTTTGTCCCGCAGTGAAATTTAGGCTAAGTCCCCTGACAACCTCTTCTTTGCCCCTTGGCCCAGAAGTCACCTTCAACTTCTTTCTGCCAATGTCTTTATGTTCCTTCCAGGAGGCTTTTTTTTTTTTTTTTTTTTGAGACAGGGTCTTGCTCTCTTGCCCAGGCTGGAGTGTAGTGGTGCGATGTTGGCTCACTGAAGCCTGTGCCTCTGGGTTCAAGCAATTCTCCTGCCTCGGCCTCCTAGGTAGCTGGGGTTACAGGCACCTGCCACAATGCCTGGCTAATTTTTGTATTTTTAGTAAAGACAGGATTTCACCATGTTGGCCAGACTGGTCTTGAACTCCTGACCTCAAGTGATCCGCCCACCTCAGCTTCCCAAAGTGCTGGGATGACAGGCGTGAGCCACCGCACCCAGCCAAAATGTGCTTTCTGATCTCCACCATCTACCTCCAGGGAGAATAATGTTCCCCTGGCTACATTGTGAGAATGGGTAGACCAGAGAGGAGAAAGGTGCCCCAGCCAGCCCTGGGAATGTGGCAGGTCTGACAGTATCCTAAGCGGGCACTGAACGATTCCCACGTTGGCTACCCTGCTAGGTATTTTGTCCCTTTAAGGATTTACTCATTGATCCCACTGAGAGAAGAGTTATGAGGCCACTTGCTCAGTGTGACCAAAGGGGCTACAGAAGTGCCGGGTCAGGAGGCAAAATGAAAACCATACCCCAGAAAACAGAAGAGGAGGAGGCTGGGGAGGAAGGCAGTGGATGGGTTCGGGGCAGGGAGAACCCTGAAGTCAGTTGCCTTGGGGAGAAGCCCAGGGTCTAAAGGTAACCCAGACACCCTGTCCCCTGGGGGAGGGGTCTGGATCCCATTCTCCAAGTGGCCCAGGAGGAGACAGATGGTCTGGGAAGGCGAAGCAGTGCCCTAGGAACAGCCACACTAGCAAGCTTATCTCAGATGATTAAATGGCAGCAGATAAATTTAACTAAACGTGAGTAATGGGGACACAAAGGGGAAGTGAAAAGAAATAGAATATTTTAGCAACATAAGGAAATGAGAAGAAAATGACTTCGCAATGAAATGTCAAACTTCTGTGCCTGGAGGAGATGTAATCTGGTCATTGCAGGCCCAGGAGAGCGGGGGAGTCTGTAGTTATTTCAAGCAAATTTTAATTCACTTTAATTTAATAACATGACCAAATACCTTTAAGACAGTGGCAGGGGACAGAACTGGAAATCAGAGAGTGCCAGCCCTGTGAACTGAGGTGTTTCTTACTTGTTTCTTGCAAAGAGAAGCTGTACTTATATTCATTCATTCATTAACCCATTCATTCAGGGCATGAATGTTAAAGGCTGAGGATTAATAAAATATACAGCTCAGCTTCCCCTGGCTCATAGGAGATACTGGCCAGCTAGGAAGACCGACAAATGAACAGAAAGTTGCAATGTAGGGGCCAGGTGTGGTGGTTTATATCTGTAATCCCAACACTTTGGGAGGCCAGTGTGAGAGGATAACATGAGGCCAGTTCAAGACCAGCCTGGGCAACAAGCAAGATCCCATCTCTAGAAAAAATATAAAAATTAACCAGGCATAGTGGGACACACCTGTTGTCCCAGCTACATGGGAGGCTGAGGCAGGAGGATTGGTTGAGCCCAGGAATTCAAGGCTGCAGTGAGTTATGATTTCACCACTGCACCACAGCCTGAGCGACAGAGTAAGGCCCTGTCTCAAAAAAAAAAAAAAAGTTGCAATGTAAGGCCACATCCTGGGCCTAATATCTGGTGTTCAGTAGAAGTTTGTGGAATAAATACAGGATTGAAAGGGTGGTTTTGGGAAGGTGCCAAAAAGGGTGAACATCTAGCTGAGTCTTTTTCTTTTTGAGACGGAGCCTCGCTGTCTCGCTCGGGCTGGAGTGCTATGGCACAATCTTGCTCACTGCAACCTCAGCTCCTGGGTTCAAGTGATTCTCCTGCCTCTGCCTCCCAAGTAGCTGGGATTACGGGCACCCGCCACCACACCTGGCTAATTTTTGTATTTTTGGTAGAGATGGGGTTTTACCATGTTGGCCAGGCTGGTCTCAAACTCCTGACCTCTAGTGATCTGCCCGCCTCAGCCTCCCAAATTGCTGGGATTACAGACATAAGCCACTGCGCCCAGCCTTCTAGCTGGGTCTTGCAGGATCAATAAACTCACCAGGAAGGCAAGTAAGTCCCAGGCACATCCAAGGACTGCCTGTAACAAGGGGAAAAGGATCACATGTAACAAGGGGATGCTGGTTACATTTGCTGGGCTGGGGAAGGTTGCCCAGGGAATGGGGCCAGGGTAAGAAGAGGAAAAGGGCAAGGAGGGGCCCTGATGAGGAGTGACATTCAGGAAGGCAGACTCTGAAGAGAAGTCCTCCCCTACCCCTCAAGCCATCCCTGAGATCTCTACCCCAGCCCAGCGCCCACTCATCCTTCAAGGCTCATGTATCACTTCCTCCAGGAAGCCTTTTTGCCCAGCTCAGGCTGCGGTCCTCCTCCTTCCATGTGGTGCTCCCAGCACACTGTGCCACCAACCTTGTGACTGCCCACCTCCAGTCCTGTATTGGGTTGGCTTGTCTGTATGCTTGCCAGTCTCCCATCTGAGGCTGTATGCACAGTTCTGGTGATGCTGCCCCACCCGTGCACTAGTGGCTCCCTGGATTCTGGCCTGGCTGTGCTGCCTATGGGATTCCATCATGCCGATACACGAGGCTTGTAAAGAAAAGTGGATCCTGCCGGGCGCGGTGGCTCAAGCCTGTAATCCCAGCACTTTGGGAGGCCGAGACGGGCGGATCACGAGGTCAGGAGATCGAGGCCATCCTGGCTAACACGGT
>NW_012123265.1:1380276-1381359 GCF_000951035.1 Colobus angolensis palliatus | reverse complement strand
CCGTCTCAAAAAAAAAAAAAAAAATAGCAACCCAGAGAGGGAAAGGCACTTGGAGATCACATAACAGCAGACCTGGAAACAGCGAAGAGAAAGTGGAACAAAATGGAAGAAAGCAAAGCAAATGAGCAAAGCCCAGTCAAGCAATGCGTTCACTTTATTAGTAGTAGTAGTAGTATTTTGAGACAGGGTCTCACTCTGTCGCCCAGGCTAGAGTGCTGTGGTGCAATCATAGCTCACTGCAGCTTCAAACCTCGAACTCCTGGGCTCCAGCCGTCCTTTCACCTTAGCCTTCCTCCTGTAGCTGAGACCACAGGCTCATGCTACCATGCCCAGCTAATTTGTGTATTTTTGTAGAGACAGGAACTCGCTTTGTTGCCCAGGCTGGTCTTGAACTCTTGACTTCATGTGATCCTCCGGACTCAGCTTCCCGAAGTGCTGGGATTAAAGGTTCAAGCCACTTCACTCGACATTCTATTTTTTAAATTACCACTTTTGAATTTAAATAGTTTTAAGCATAAGCTTTTACCTGGTGAATTTAAAAAGACATAATGCTACAGTGTAACTTAAGAATCCCTCCAGCAGATGACAGGCATCTTTTCCTTCCTACACCACATTCTTCGTCTTCCAACTAGTGTCTTTCTCTCTCTGGGTTTTAGTTTCATCTACACAATGAAGGAGATGTCTTAGTTCTTCTCAAAACCCATTACTCTCTATAATAAAGCAAAGCCTTCTATGGTCCTACACTTTGGGAGGCCGAGGCGGGTGGATCATGAGGTCAGGAGTTTGAGATCAGCCTGGCCAACATGGTGAAACCCCATCTCTACTAAAAATACAAAAATTAGCTGGGCGTGGTGGTGGGCACCTGTAATTCCAGCTACTCGGGAGGCTGAGGCAGGAAAATCGCTAGAAACCAGAAGGCAGAGGTTGCAGTGAGCTGAGATCAAATCACTTCACTCCAACCTGGGTGAAAGAGTGAAACTCCGTCTCTAAATAAATAAATAAATAAATAAATAAATAAAGCAAAGCTTTTATGTCATAAGCTTAGCTCAGTTAATTCAGCACACATTCCCTGGGCACACAAGT
>NW_012123265.1:1369475-1379111 GCF_000951035.1 Colobus angolensis palliatus | reverse complement strand
CACGCCATTCTCCTGCCTCAGCCTCCAGAGTAGCTGGGACTACAGGAGCCCGCCATCACTCCCGGCTAATTTTTTGTATTTTTAGTAGAGACAGGGTTTCACCATGTTAGCCGGGATGGTCTCGATCTGCTGACTTCGTCATCCGCCCGCCTCAGCCTCCCAAAGTGCTGGGATTACAGGCGCAGGCTATTTTTTTGTACTTTTAGTAGAGATGGGTTTTCGCCATGTTGGCCAGGCTTGTCTCGAACTCCTGGCCTCAGCAATCTGCACGCCTGGGCTTCTCAAAGTGCTGGGATTACAGACATAAGCCACCATGCCCGGCCTTGTCCACTTTCTTGTCTCTAAGCACAGTCCTCTGCTTGGCTGCAAAAACCCTCAGATGCCATCTGTATCTTGAATGGCTATGTGGGATCAGTCCCCTTCCCACAACCAACCACATCCCAGGGTCATTGAATATCCTTGTCCTGGGGATGCAGAGGTATCTGGGGAAAGCCTTGCCTTGGGTGGACATTCATGACTTCAAGCCCATGAGGAAAGCCTGGGGTAAAAGAGACCAGGCCACAGGGTGAGGGCAAACATGAGATGCTAGGGTGTCCGGAGTTGGTTCCCGCTGGTGGGTTTATGGTCTAGCTGACTTCAAGAACGGAGGCGCGGATCTTCGCAGTGAGTGTTACAGCTCTTAAGGATGGCATGGACCCAAAGAGTGAGCAGTAGCAAGGTTTATTATTAAGAGCAAAAGCACAAAGTTTCCACGGTGTTGAAGGGGACCACTGCTGCTGGCTGGAGGGGGTGGCTAGCTTTTAGTCCCTTATTTGTCTTCTCCCATGTTCTGTTTTTGTCCTATCAGAGTGCCCTTTTCTCAATCCTCCCTGTGATTGGCTACTTTTAGGATTCTGCTGATTGGTACATTTTACAGAGCGCTGATTGGTGCATTTTAGAGAGCACTGATTGGTGCATTTTACAATCCTCTTGCTAGCTACAGAGCACTGATTGGTGCATTTTCCAATCCCCTTGTTAGCTACAGAGTACTGATTGGTGTGTTTTACAATCCTCTTGTAAGACAGAAAAGTTCTCCAAGTCCCCACTGGACCCAGGAAGTCCAGCTGGCTTCACCGCTCACTAGGGTACTCCTGGGGCCCATCCATCAACTGACAAAGGGACAAGTGACTGGCCTGAGCAGGGCCTCTCTGGGAGAGCCAGGTGGCTGAACTGGAGCCCAGTGTGAGGTCTCCTGACTGCTGACCCTTGTTACCTGGAGGGACTACATCGCCTTGAGGTGACACCGCTTGTTTCTGGCCTGAGTCACCCGGGTTGAGATGAATCAAGAGTGTGTGGAAGGTTGGACACAGTGGCTCATGCCTGTAATCCCAGCACTTTGGGAGGCAGAGGCCGGAGGATCACTTGAGCCCAGGAGTTCAAGACCAGCCTGGGCAACATAATGAGACCCCACTTCTATATAAATGAAAATATATAAAAAATGAAGAGTTTGTAGAGCCCTTCAGATTGGTCCAGAGTGGTAGAACACCAGAGGAACTCAGACAGCTGGGGCTACTAGGTGCTCAGTGAACTTTTGTTGAACTGAAAGTCATTTTCTGGGGTTTGTGGAGGTGTCAGTAACCTGAATAAGATCAGACCTATCAGATGTCACCACAGGGTGTCTGTGACAAGGCCCCAGATGCTCACAGCTCACTGTGTGGGTCTGGGGGACTGAATGCCCGGGTTTTTTTTGTTATCTGCCCTCCCCAACATATATCTGAATAAGAAACTTTAATTAGATTGAACGAATGACAAACTGTGGTACAGTTTTCCATACAATGCAATTGTATTCCATACAATAGCATAGTCTTCAGCAATAAAATGGAATCAATTATTAATATGCATGATGACTTGGATGGATTTCAAGAGCATTATTCTGAGTAAAAAGTAAATATAATCTCAAATGCTCATATACTGCATGATTTCCTTTGTATAACATTTAAAAGTAATAGAGATTTTTAAAGTATAGAGATGGAGAATAGATCAGTGGTTGTCATGGATTAGAGAAGGAGCTAGAAAGGGTATCACCATAAGAGAGTAGCCCAGGCTGGACACGGTGGCTCACGCCTGTAATCCCAGCACTTTGGGAGGCCGAGGTGGGCAAATCACGAGGTCAGGAGATCGAGACCATCTTGGCCAACAAGGTGAAACCCTGTCTCTACTAAAATACAAAAAATTAGCCAGGCCTGGTGGCGTGCACCTGTAGTCCAACCTATTCAGGAGGCTGAGGCAGGGGAATCGCTTGAACCCGGGAGGCAGAGGTTGCAGTGAGCCAAGATTTCACCATTGCACTCTGACAGGGCAAGACTCCATCTCAAAAAAAAAAAAAAAAAAAAAAGAGGGTAGACCAAAGGGAGTCTCTCTGTGGTAATAGGAGTTTTGTATCTTAAATTTACAATGGTTCTATTAATATATACACATGATAAGGTGCCACAGAATTATAAACAAAGACATAAAAAATATATGCAAAGCAGGTAAAAATCCAAGTAAGGTCTTTAGAAAAATATGTTGTGCCAATATAAATTTCCCGATTGTGAGAATGTACTATGTAAGGTGCCACCATGGAGGGAAACTGGGTGATGGGTACACGGGACCTCTTCGTTCTACTTTTGCACTTCTTGTGAGTCTATCATTAACTCAAAATCAAAAGTGTAACAAAACCTGTACTAGCTTTATTCAGTTTTGAATATTTTGAGTTTGGGGGTGGCTAGTGCCATGGAATATTATCTAGGACTCTGGTTGCAGCAAATAACCCACTTTATTTATTTATTTATTGACTTTATTTATTTATTTATTTAAGACAGAGTCTCCCTCTGTCACCCAGGCTGTGGAGTACAGTGGCACGATCTCGGCTCACTGCAGCCTCTGACTCTCAAAGCAATTCCCCTGCCTCAGCCTCCTGAGTAGCTGGGATTACAGGGGCACACCACCACGTCCAGCTAATTTTTTGTATTTTTAGTAGAAATGGGGTTTCACCATGTTGGCCAAGCTGGTCTCTTAACTCCTGACCTCAGGTGATCCACCCACCTCGGCCTCCCAAAGTGCTGGGATTACAGATGTGAGCCACCACGCCCAGCCAGAGAACCCATTTTAAACTGGCATAGGACAAAACAAAACAGGAAGAAATTATTGGTGCATGTAATTAAACTGTGAAACTAGCAGGGCTAGAGCTGCACACAGGGCCAGCTAACTTGGGACTGGCACAAAAAGAACTCCTCTCTCTCTCTTTCTCTCTGTCTCTCTCTCTGCCGCCTCCTCTCCCTTCCCTCCTCCCATCTCCCTCTCCCATGTCCTCTTCCACCCTCATCTCTTCCTCCCCTCTGTCTCTCTCAGCCTGCACCCTGGACTCCTGTCTGTGTAATGGCTTCCAGTCCTCACAGCTCTGCTACAATCTAGGGGGAAAGGCTTCCTTCTGTAGAGCATCTACATAAAACATCCAAGGGAAGCATCTGATTGGCCTGCTTTGGGTCACATGGAGTCTGTGATTGCCCCCATCACCAGAACTTCATAGAGGAGGAGGAAGAAGTGCCCCTAAAGGAAGAGGGTGCTCTTACTGAGAGATGAGGGAAGGGATGCTGGGTGGGTGGGTGGGGTAGGGGAGAGATCCCATTACAACATATGAAATAGGTAAACGTACATATTGATTAATAGAAAATTAGTTCCTAAATCTATTGGGTATAAGAAAACAATTTTTTAATGCAGTTCAGGTTCCGGTGTGGTGGCTTGTACACACGGTGTTGGTCATCAGATCAGCGCCGTCCAGTCTGTCAAGCACAGAGGGGCAGAAAGCCCTGGAGAAGAACGATGCTCAGCCTACAGAGTCAGAGGCAGGCCAGAAGGGACCCTGGAGGGCCCTTGAAGACAGAAGCTCAACTGTGACATGGGAGGGTATACAGCTCTGGGGATAGCGGCTTCTTGGATCCTGGGTGACACTTGGTGTCAGAGTGGGCTTGGCAAGTTTCTTAAATTCTCTGAACCTGTTACCCCAGGTGTCAAATAGGGATGAGACTATCTACCTCACAGGTTGTTAAATTCAGTTGAGATAACATATGTGAAGTGCCTCGCCCTGTCCCCTGCCAGTATTGCTGCCATGCGGTTGGCTTTAGAGCAGTATTGCGTCGCAGAGGACGGCAGGTGGCGCTCGAGCCCAGCAGTTTCGAGATGCACGCCCGAGAAAGTCGAGGCAAAGCAGGCGCCTGGTGTCAGCAGAGGAAAGGTAGCCGGGGTGCTGGGACACGCTTTCTCGAGGTCGAAAGCGGGTGGGCGCGCATCTCGTCCTCAGACCCCGCAGAGGAGGTCAGAAGGTACCCAGGCCCCACTTAGCGGTTCAGCCCTGTTTTCCCGCCAGGGGACCCGGGTTCCCTGTTGCTCTGGGAATCGCAGGTTCTCCGGCTTAACAGAAGCGGATCTGGCTACGTTCGCCGGGTCCCATCTCTTCTCACGGTTTTCGTGGAAACCAGAGGGTGGGGCACTTTAATGAACGTTTTAAGTTACCGAAAGTTGGATATTCTTGTGTTATGGGGGAGACCCACTCCGGGCCGAGGGAAGAACTGGAGGTCCAATCCACGTGAATGTTAATGTTTTGTTTTCTTTTGCTTTTTTGTTTTTTGGGTTTTTTGTTTTTTTGTTTTTGTTTTTTTTAGAGACAGGGTCTCGCTCTGACCATAGCTCACTGCACCCTCGATCGCCTGGACTCAAGCGATATTCCTGCCCCAGCCTCACAAGTAGCTGGGCCACCACGCCTGGCTCATTTTTGTTTGCTTCTGTTTTTGTTTTGTTGTTGTCGTTGTTGTTGTTGTAGAGACAGGGGTGGGGCGGGGGGGGTCTCACTATGTTCCCCTGACTGGTCTCAAACTCCTGGGCTCAAGCGATCCCACCGCCTCGGCCTCTCAAAGTGTTGGGATTACAGGTGTGAGCCACCAAGCCCGGTCCCTCGTGGATGTTTTTGTTTTTTATTTTTTGTGGGTATACAGCAGGTGTATATATTTATGGGGTCTATGAGAGGTTTTGATACAGACATGCAACGTGAAATAAGCACATTATGGAGAATAGGGTCCTCGTGGATATGAAAGAACAGGCAACAAGGAAGGCAGAAAAGGAAGGCATTTGACGTTAACGACGGGTCCACGATGCTCTCCCAGGCTGGAATGGGACTAGGTCCCGCTTGAATGCCTCGTCCTCCGCCCTCCAAGCCAAGGAATCCCTCTTGCCCACCGGGCTCGGGGTTTGAAAAGGTTTTGGGACACCACTCGGGCACCTGGAGACCTCTGCCAGTCTCTCTGGTCCCGCCCCTGCGTTCCCGGTTTCCGGTGAACGTGCGAGTAGGTCTTTTCTGCCTTCGAACTCTTGAATAGCTAGCAGAACCCTGAGGAGCTAGCGGAACCCCAGGCCGTTGTCATGGAGACAGCGCGCCGAACTATGTGGTTCCTGATTGGCTGGGAGGCACGTCCCCGCCCTCCCCTTCCCGCCGGTGGCTAGGCGGCGTACAGGGAGATGAGGACCCGCGGGAGAAAATGGCTGCGGGCTCTTAGCACCTGGGGACTTCTGCGCCTTGCAACCCGACGACAACGGCTGGGACGGAGTCTGGCTTCCAGACCCCCTGCGGCAGGTGCTGGGCGAGGCAAAGCTGCGCTTCCTCTGCAACTAGCCTGCCGCTTCCCTCCCTGCGCCCCCTCCCCCAGCCCCGAGCGCGGACCTGGAGCTGAGAGGAAGGGGCAGTGCCTCGAACCCGGGGCCGCAGTCGAGGGGCGCGCGTCGTTGCTCTGGGACTCACTGCCGACCAACCCCCATTCCTCAGGGGCTCGGCCCCTTCCCCAAGGCTCAGGACGTAGAGCCTGGGCGGGGCCCCCTCCCCAGCAGCAGTCAGCGGACCTGCACGAGTCAGACTACACTTCTGGTGCACCTGGGACCTTGGTGCGCTGGGTTGAGGGCTTAGGGGTGGTTCTGGTTGGGGTGGCGTTTTGGAACTGTGCGCAGGAGCCGATGAATTCCCCCGAGTTTTCTGTGTGTGTCTCCGTCTGTGCAGAAATCCGAGCCAACCACTAGAGCTCTGTGAATGGGGAGAGCTTCACCCTCCAAAATATCCAGTTGGTCCCCTCTCCCATAGTAACTCGAGGTTTTATAAATAATAATCTTTGAGACCCGGAGTGATGGCTCACGCCTGTAATCCTAGCACCTGGGAGGAGAGGCGGGCGGGTCACTTGAGCCCGAGTTGGAGTTCAATAAGGCCAAAAGTGTAAACAACCCAGATGCCCATCAACTGATGAATGACTAGACAGAATGTGATATATCCATATAATCATATATTATTAAGCAATGCAAAGGATTGCGTTGCTGATACGGGCTACAACATGGGTGAACCTCAGAAGCACTACTGTTATAGGAAAGCGGTCGCTGTCCAGACCCCAAGAGAGGGCTCTTGGCTCTCTCGCAAGAAAAAATTTAGGGCGAGGTCCACAGTGCAAAGCAAAAGCAAGTTTATTAAGAAAGTAAAGGAATAAAAGAATGGCTACTCCATAGACAGAAGGCTGCTGGTTGCCTGTGTTAATGGTTATTTCTTGATGATCTACTAAACAAGGGGTGGATTATTTATGCCTCCCCTTTTTAGACCATTTAGGGTAACTTCCTGATGTTGTCATGGCATTTGTAAACTGTCATGGCGCTTTTGGGAGTGTAGCAGTGAGGACGACCAGAGGTCACTCTTGTCACCATCTTGGTTTTGGTGGGTTTTAGTCGGCTTCTTTACTGCAACTTGTTTTATCAGCAAGGTCTTTATGACCTGTATCTTGTGCCAACCTCCTATGTCATTCTGTGACTTAGAATGGCTTAACCCTCTGGGAATGTAGCCCAGTAGGTCTCAGCCTCATTTTACCCAGCTCCTATTTAAAATGGAGTTGCTCTGGGCACTGCCTCTGACACGATAAGTGAAAGAAGCCAATCATACACATACAAACAAATACATACTGCATGACTGCAATGTGAAATGTCCAGAATAGGCAAACTATATAGAGAAAAAGTAGAACAGTGGTTGCCTAGGACTGCAAGGTGGCAGGGTAGGATTATGGAATGGCTACTAATGGGCATAAGTTTTCTTTTGGGGATGATGAAAATGTTCTAGAATTAGATTGTAGTGATGGTTGTATAAAAACTACTGAATTATACACTTCAAACTGTGAGCTCTATAGTACATGATTTATATCTCAATAAAGCTGTTAGAAAAAGAAAGGGCCTGGCATGGTGGCTCATGTCTGTAATCCCAGCACTTTGGGAGGCCAAGATGGGTGGATTGCCTGAGGCCAGGAATTCGAGACCAGCCTGGCTAACATGGTGAAACCCCGTCTCTACTAAAAATACAAAAATTAGCTGGGCGTGGTGGCTGGCGCCTGTAATCCCAGCTACTCAGGAGGCTGAGGCAGGAGAATCGCTGGAACCCAGGGGGCGGAGGTTGCAGTGAGCTGAGATTGCACCATTGCACTCCAGACTGGGCAACAAGAATGAAAGTCCGTCTCAAAAAAAAATGGGTGGAGTAGGGAGAAAGGTGGGATGTAGAGAAATTCTAGGAGCTCCAGAAAAGGCAGTATTAGCAGCCAGTGGAGGAAAGAGTTTCAAGGAGATAAGTGCCAGATAGCATAAGATAAAATCTGTCTGATGTCTATTCAAGTCATCAACTAGCTAATCACTGGTCATGTTGGCAAAATCAGTATCAGAGTAAGGTGAAGGTAGAAGCCAAACAACAGTCAAACAAGGCATGAATGGGAAATGAGGACTTGGTCTTCACAAGATGGTATACTTTTTCTAGAAGTTCAGATGAAATGGGTAGGGGTAAAGAAGAATGGCAGCTGAGAGACATCTGGGGACAAGAAATCTCTGTGTGTGTGTATCTGACTCTCAGAAGGGAGAGATTTAAGCATGGTTATAAGTCGGATGGAAAAAGACAAAAGAAAAAACAAAACATGAGATATAGAAGAATGGATGATAGATTAGAAGGGATTGGGGACCAAGGACCCCGAGAGAGAGCACTTTTCTCCAAATCAGTAAAAGAACATCTGTCTCTAAGACTGGAGGTGAAGTGGAGAAGTGGGCTTGAAAATGGGTAAAAAAATTGTCAACAGGCTCATTTTCCCAGCAGTTTTCAACTGGCATGATACTGGATTTTGTAGGTCAGTTTCAGCACAAGATGGGGATAAAAGAATCAAGAGCTCTGGTAGGAAAAAAGTTCAGTTGACTGGCTGTGAGGTCTTCATAAAGAAGGAAGAGAAACAAATGCTGACATTAAGAGAAAATGAGAGACCAAGAGGCCATAGGGACTTTTGTGACGTATAGTCAACCCACTGAAGTCCTTCTTTATCCTCCAAAACAATATAATAACCTTAGAACCTTTAATCTCTCATCAGGAGCACCTTGATTTTCTTCTGTTGACCTGGATTTTAGTTTCATCTTTTTTAAAACCCACAAGACATAATCAATAGTTTTATATAGTCAATTTTAATTTAGATTTACACATAGATTTACCACTTTCTTTGTTCGCTGTTTCTTTTCTTTTTTTTTTTTTTTGAGATGGAGTCTCGCTGTGTCGCCCAGGCTGGAGTGCAGTGGCGCGATCTCGGCTCACTGCAAGCTCCGCCTCCCGGGTTCACGCCATTCTCCCGCCTCAGCCTCCGAGTAGCTGGGACTACAGGCGCCCGCCACCTCGCCCGGCTAGTTTTTTGCATTTTTAGTAGAGACGGGCTTTCACCATGTTAGCCAGGATGGTCTCGATCTCCTGACCTTGTGATCCACCTGCCTCGGCCTCCCAAAGTGCTGGGATTACAGGCTTGAGCCACTCGCCTGGCCTGTTCGCTGTTTCATTGTCTATATATGACTTTTCATGTGGAATCATTTTCCTTCCATTTGAAAGACACCCAACTTTAATGAGTCTCTGTTGATGACATTCTGTTTTTTGTTTTTCAAAAAATCCCTCTATTTAATCCTCATTCATGAAGGTATAATTCCAGCTGTCTTCCATTGTTGCCATCTTCTAATTCTCCTTTTTTGTTGCTGTTTTGAGACAGAGTCTTGCTCTATTGCCCAGGCTGCAGTGCAATGGTGCAATCTCAGCTTACTGCAACCTCCACCTCCCAGGTTCAAGCCATCCTCCTGCCTCAGCCTCCCAAGTAGCTGGGAGCCATCACACCCAGCTAGCCATCTTCTAATTTTCATTCCTTCAAAGGTAATATGTTTTTTCTCTCTTGGATTTTAAAGATCTTTGATATTCTACTATGTTTCACTATGTAGATTTCACTATGATGTGTCTCAGTGTAAATTTATTTTTGTTTATCTGGCTTGGTGTGTCAGGATTCCAGAATCTTTAAATTTATATCTTTCATCAGTTCTGGAAATTTTCACCCTTTATCTTTTTTCAAATATTGCCTCGATTCTCTTCTTTTCTTTTTCTGGAAACCAGATTAGATGTGTTATAGCTCTCTGCCTTTTTTAAACTTTTTTTCATCTCCTTGTCCATTTGTGGGTAATTTCCTCAGATCGACCTTCTATTCACTAATTTTCTCTTTGGCTGTGTCTAATCTATTGTTAACCCTGTGCATTACATTTTTTTTTTTTTTT
>NW_012123265.1:1358426-1368908 GCF_000951035.1 Colobus angolensis palliatus | reverse complement strand
GGGCACGGTGGCTCATGCCTGTAATCCCAGCACTTTGGGAGGCCGAGGCAGGCAGATCACGAGGTCAGGAGATTGAGACCATCCTGGCTAACACAGTGAAACCCCATCTCTACTAAAAATATAAAAAATTAGCCTGGCTTGGTGGCAGGTGCCTGTAGTCCCAGCTACTCAGGAGGCTGAGGCAGGAGAATGGCGTGAACCCATTGGGAAGCGGAGCTTGTAGTGAGCCGAGATCACGCTACGGCACTCCAGCCTGGGTGACAGAGGGAGACTCTGTCTCAAAAAATAAATAAATAAAAATGAAATAAAATAAAATTAATTTTTGAAACATATTAGACATAGTATTATAAATTTTGTGTCTGACACTGTCAACTCCCTATATTTGAGGTTGTTATGAATATTATACTATTTTTTCTACTGTCTGTCATTCATGGTTCCATGTTTTCTGCATGTGCTTTGTGTTTGTGATTCATGACTATGAGCTCATATTTCTTGGGATTACATTTGGGGAAGTCCTTTGAAGCCTGGACTGGAGGTAAGTTCTCCCAGACTGGATTTATGTTTGATTCTGCCAGATGCCTGGAAGCACTGTTAGCCAAGAACCAATTTAAACTACATTCTCAGCTTGCGGTTTTTTGAACCACCCAGGGACTGTGAATACAGGTTGTAATTCCACATAGGAACTAGCTTGGTTACAAATTCTCAGGAAAGATATCCACCAACCACCTCCACCAATCCCCCTACTCATTGTGAAAGTTTGAAACAGGTAATTTACCTTGCACTCCCTACCACGGGAGTATTCAACTATGGAGTCCTAATTTTCATTGGGTGGTGGGGAGTGTCTTCTATTAGATATCCTACTTTGGATGGGGTCTGGGTTTTGTCACTTGGCTCTTGTGCCTACAGGACCATGAAAAACAAAGCTCTTAGCTTTGTGCAATGGCAGTATCGTAAAAATGAGGTTTATCTGAGGCACAATTACTGCTAATTGAAAACTTTTCCCAACACACTGCCATAATGACTTGAACTATACTAGACATTGGCAATTTAATTTTTGACAGTCTCTATGGAGACTGAAGGGGAAAAAAAAGAAAGAAAAACAAAGCTCAAGTTTGCCTCATTTGGCAAATGATTCCCAGGTGAAAGCTAGCATTCCGTGTTCTGCCTTCTACTCTAAGTTATTCATTTTGTTTGGTTTTGGGCTTCTCTGTATTCCTTACCAATTTTCTAGCTTATCAATACATTTTAAAAGATTTTTAAAATGTTTTATCCAGCATTAAGGTTGCTGAGCCACACTCTCAGAAGCAGAAGTGCTTCTGTGAGTTCCTTAGAGGAAACCAATAGATACCTGACTTGGAACACCCAGCTCTGCTTCAGCTTCCTTCATTCTCCAACTGGGTGTGAGCTTCTCACATCCAGTTAATTCCACAGCCTCTTACCATTGTGAACTGCACACCTCTTCCAGGGGGCTGAAGCCCAATTATTTTCCAGTACATGTACTTTCTACACAAACAGCAGAAATTTAGGTTGCTTTCCTTACAAACAGCGTTGTTCTCTTTCCCTTTTCTCTGGGAGGTAGTGGGGCAGTTTTTAAAACCTCCCCCTCTCCTGGGTAGGCTCAGTGTTTGAGTGCTCTTTCTCACATTCATCTTGCAGGTGGGAGTGGGGTGAACACTGCCTTCCGCACTAGGTAGAAGGCTTGCTCGTCTGAGGAATTATTTTTCTTTCTTTTGAGAGAGGGTCTTGCTCTGTCACCCAAGCTGGAGTACAGTGGCACGATCTCAGCTCACTGCATCCTCACCCTCCTCTAGCTCAAGGTGATCCTCCCACCTCATGCTCTCCAGTAGCTGGGGACTACTGGTGTGCCACCACACCTGGCATTATTATTATTATTATTACTATTATAGAAACAAGGTCTCACTATGTTGCCCAGGATGGTCTGGAACTCCTAGGCTCAAGCGATCCTCCCTCCTCAGCCTCCCAAAGTGTGGGAATTACAGGCCACTGTGTCTGGGTAGGGACTTTTCCTTTTCTTTCCCATCATACTCTTATATAGCCTGGGAAAGAAGGGTGGCATTGAGTCAATGGTTAATAGTAACAGAGCAAATTCAGAATTCAGCACCCAGCTTCCTTTGATAAGACCTGAGTGGTTCTCACCCCAAATGTTTTCATCTTTCCTTAGAATGTAGAACTTAATCCTCAGTTCTGAGTCCTGGTTACCAATTCTGGGACAATAGGAAAATTCCTCTTACTCTGTCATAGTGATTCCACTGCTGTTACTAAGCCAATGACTCTCATCACACAAAGTAAAATCCACACCCCTCATCACAACCTCCAAAGCCTTGCTCCATCAAGCCCCAGTCTACCTGCCCTACCTCTGTTCTGCTCACTCTCTTATCCCTCACTCTGCTAAGCTACATTAGGCATCTATCTGTTCCTAAGCACACCAAGCTTATTCCCATCTGAGAGCTTTTGCACCTTCAGTTTCTTCAGCCTGGAATTCTTTTCCCCTTGTGCACCTGCAGTTGGTTTTTTTTTTTTTTTTTTGGTGGTGGTGGTTTTTTTGTTTGTTTTTGAGACAGTCTCCATCTCTTACCCAGGTTGGAGTACAGTGGTGCAGTCTTGGCTCACTGCAACTGACACCTCTGGGGTTCAAGTGATTCTCCTGCTCCAGCCTCCCAAGTAGCTGGGACTACAGGTGCATGCCACCACACCCTGCTATTTTTGTATTTTTAGTAGAGATGGGGTTTCACCATGTTGGCCAGGCTGGTCTCAAACTCCTGACCTCAGGTGATCCGCCCCCCTCAGCCTCCCAAAGTGCTAGGATTACAGGCGTGAGCCACCATGCCCAGCCTGCAGTTGCCTTAGTTGCAGCTACTAAGTCACTTGCCTCAGGCCTCCCGGTCCACTCTAATTCATACTTCTGAATTATGCGTTCTGCTAATTCCAGAGCACTATATTCACAAAGCAGTGATAGAAAGCATTCATTAATATTATATATATATATTTTTTGAGACAGAGTCTCGCTTTGTCGCACAGGCTGGAGTGCAGTTGTGTTATCTCGGCTCACTGTGACCTCCACTTTCCGAGTTCAAGCGATTCTCCTGCCTCAGCCTCCCAAGTAGCTGGGACTACAGGCACATGCCACCACGCCTGGCCAATGTTTTGTATTTTTAGTAGAGACAAGGTATCTCCATGTTGGTCAGGCTGGTCTCGAACTCCTGACCTCAGGTGATCCACCCGCCTCAGCCTCCCAAAGTGCTGGGATTACAGGCTTGAGCCACCGCACCCGGCCTGACATGTTATTTCATTACTTGGTAGCCCCTTGCGCAGGATTTTGTGTTTGGGACAAGCCAACAGTAATGGAAATTTTCTTCCTTTTGTTTTGTTTTGTTTTGTTTTGTTTTTTGAGATGGAGTTTTGCTCTTGTTGCCCAGGCTAGAGTCCAATGGTGCAGTCTCGACTCACTGCAACCTCTGCCTCCTGGATTCAAGCGATTCTCCTGCCTCAGCCTCCTGAGTAGCTGGGATTACAGGCATACGCCACAATGCCCGGCTACTTTTGTATTTTTAGTAGAGACAAGGTATCTCCATGTTGGTCAGGCTGGTCTCGAACTCCTGACCTCAGGTGATCCACCCGCCTCAGCCTCCCAAAGTGCTGGGATTACAGGCTTGAGCCACCACACCTGGCATAAAGCATTTATTTTTGAATGTTTATATTTTTGGTAGAGCAGTGTGACATCAGGAACATTTTGTTTCAGTCATTTTCTACCATGTTGGTATGCGATGCTCTAATGTTAAGAAATCAAGCTGAAATCTAGGAAATGTAGACTGAATGTCTGTGATATATAACACATAATTACATAAACCTAATAGCTGTATCTAAAAGTTGACCTATCTTTGTGTTAAAAATTTCCATCGGGCCGGGCGCGGTTGCCCACGCCTGTAATCCCAGCACTTTGGGAGGCCGAGGCAAGCAGATCACCTTAGGTTAGGAGTTTGAGACCAGCATGACCAACATGGAGAAACCCCGTCTCTACTAAAAATACAAAATTAAACCGGCGTGGTGGCGCATCGCACGCCTGTGATCCCAGCTACTCGGGAGGCTGAGGCGGGAGAATCGCTTGAACCCGGGAGGCGGAGGTTGTGGTGAGCCAAAATCGCGCTATGGGCAACAAGAGCAAAACTCTGTCTGAAAAGAAAGAGAGAAAAAAAAAAGAGAAAGGAAAGAAAGGAAGAGAAAAGAAAGAAAATTTCCATCACTATTGGCCTGTCCCAAACACAAAATCCTGCGCAAGGGACTAAGTAATGAAATAACACGGCAGTAGGTCTGCCTTGGCACACTGTTCAGGAGGCCACGGATTTATCCGAAGTCCGAAGTTTCTCTTTTCTCTGAAATGAGAAATGGAAAACTGCCTTTTGATGAAGATGCAAATGCCCCACCCTCTGACGCTGTCTCACGCCCTTCGTGTGTCACTCTTATAGCTGAAGTCAAGACCTGACATTATGTTTGCGTTTTTATTGTCAGCCTCGTCCCACGGGGCGTACGCTTGCTCCCCGAAACCAGGGTCTTTCCCGGCCGATCCCCCGGCTAGCAACAAGCCCCTTGCACAGAGGAGGCGCACAGTGACTGTGGAGTACACGGACATTTGCACACTCGAGCCACACCGGCAGCCTCCCTTGGCCCTCGCAGGGGTGCCTAACGAGCCTTCGGAGGCCGCCTAGGCGCGCGCGGGCCTCTGGGAAGCGTAGTTCGCGCGCCCGGCGAGGCCCCGGGGTTGCGGGAGCGAGGCTCCGCGTGCGCAGGCGCACTTCCGGCTCTGCCCCGCCGCTGCGGCCATTGTCCGACACCGGTGCGGCTGAGGCCCCTTTGGGCAGCCCCTCAGCAGATCAGAATTGGAGATAACCGAGCCTGCGGCGGGGCGGGAGGAGCTGCCCGAGGCTCTGGGTGGGCCGGAGGTCGCGAAATCCGGAGCCCCCCAGAGGCGGTGATTCCGAGTGCGCGGGCCTGGGCGGCACCCCTCCTGGGTTTAGCGGGTGTCAGCCGGGCCTCGCCCACCACCCAGCGAAGGGGACTGGGCGTGGCCGGAGGGGGGTGTCCGGGAGGCCGCCGAGCCTTTCATTTCGGGGATGGGGAGCGGCAGGCCCGGGCTGGTTCCGCGGTCCTCGCCACTGTCTCCGCTGGAGATGTGGTTTAGGGGCGGAGGCGGGGCGGGGTGGGGTGGGGTCGGCGTTGCAGCGGGGTGAGTGGGCTCTGTCCTCTCTTCCCAGCTCCTGCCCCGGAGCCGGGCCCTGGCGAGGCAGGAATGGCCCCGAGGCCTCCGACGGCCGCGCCCCAGGTGAGCAACGCGTTCCTAACCGCCTGGGCATCCCATCCATCCATCCATCCCATCTCCTGGGGGTGTTTGGAGCAGTCATTGTTCTCCTCCTGGCGACTCCCTTGCTTGCTTGGCTCGATCGGAGCCTCCTAGCCTTGCTCACCAGGCTTTGGGGAGCGAGATTCCCAAAGGGGAGGCTGCTCTGTGGGGTAGAGGGGGCCAGTGTGGTGTGATCTTATGGGAGGAGTTGAGATTGGATGTGTTGGGAAGTGTCAGTTTTGAGAGTCTTGAATGCCACGCCAATTTTTTGAACTCTTGTCAATAAGGAATGGAGAGAGTGGGGTGACAGGATGGAACACTGTAGAGGAGGAAGTGACTGTCGGCAAGTGAGGAGAGAGGAGCCCCAGCTTCTGACCCAGGGCCCATAGAGTGGCCGTAAGGGGCCATAGAAGCCTGGTTAGAAGATGTCTAGGAAGAGGCTCGAGATGGGCTTTCTTGGGCAAGGAGGCAAAAACAATAAAAAAAAAAAACCAAAAACAAAACCAGGGCTGATTCTCCCAGAGCTTTTTTTGTCCTTTTCTGCTTTAACAAAAATGTCATAGAGCACACCACTCCCCCCCCCCAAGCCCCCAGAAGTCCAGCCTTCACCTTAATTAGTGCGAGGCTGATTCGTGAACCCATTTATTCTTGTGGCAGAGGGGACATTTTCTAGAAGCATCACAACTCTAAGGTTATCCATTGATTTACATATTGGTGAAAATACACCAAGATCCAGATAATATCTGTATCTTTGAATCTACACTCTCTTTAGAATTAAGGAAAAATGATAGACTGTAGTTGCTAGGTGTGTGAGACATCAAGATCAATCCAAATAAAAATACCAAGTTGCCAGGTACAGTGGCTCACACCTGTAATTCCAGCACTTTGGGAAGCTGAGGCAATAGGATCGTTTAAGCCCAGGAGTTTGAGACCAGCCTGGGCAATGTAGACTCTGTCTCTGCAAAAAAACAAAAAATTGAAAAGTAAAAAGATAAAAATACCAACTTAGTAATGTCCTTTAAAAGCAGTTTATAGTAAATTAAGCATACAATACATGATGCTTTTTTTTTTTTTTTTTTTTTTTTTTTTTGTGAGACAGGCAGGGTCTCTTTCTCTCTGTCACCCAGTCTGGAGAACAGTGGCATGATCTTGGCTCACTGCAACCTCTGCCATGGTGCACGTCACCATGCCTGGCTAATTTTTGTATTTTTTATTTATTTTATTTTATTTTTTGAGACAGAGTCTCATTCTGTTGCCCAGGCTGAAGTGCAGTGGCTTGCTCTCGGCTCACTGCAAACTCCACCTCCTGGGTTCAAGTGATTCTGCTGCCTCAGCCTCCCTAGTAGCTGGGATTACAGGTGTGCACCACCACACCCAGCTAACTTTTTTGTATTTTAGTAGAGTTGGTTTTACCATGTTGGCCAAGCTGGTCTCAAACTCCTGACCTCAATTGATCCGCCCACGTCAGCCTCCCAAGGTGCTGAGATTACAGGTGTGAACCACCACACCTGGCCTAATTTTTGTATTTTTTGTAAAGATGGGGTTTTGCCAGGCTGGTCTTGAACTCCTAAGCTCAAGTGATCTGCTCACTTCAGCCTCCCAAAGTGTTGGGATTATAGGTGTGAGCCACCACAGCTGGGCACATGCCACCATACCCAGCTAATTTTTGTATTTTTAGTAGAGATGGTGTTTCACCATGTTGGCCAGGATGGTCTTGATCTCCTGACCTCCCAAAGTTCTGGGATTACAGGCTTGAGCCACCAGGCCCGGCCTGCCTTTTCGAATAAATATATTTATATTTACTTCTTATTATATGTTTCTATTTTACAGTGAGTAGCCTTAAGGAGTAAGACACCTGACAGTACTAAAACAAGACAGTTACTTGGTTTGAGGAGAGCCAGAGCACATCATGATCATTATCCCTTTTACATGCAAAGTGTCCTCCATAGGCTTGTGAGAATTAGATGACTTAACACCTCATCAGGGACTCCAGTCTTTTCCATGGTGGGAGGTTACCTTTTTAGTGGTGAAAGTGGATTCATGTTCTGAGCAGTGAATTTTAAGGACCACTGTAAACTTTACTTTTAAAGCTATGTTCCCCGAACACCGTGGCTCAGTTGCATTCTCATTGAATGGCCTGATGATGTCCACGTGGGTTACCTAACTCAGGCTGCAGATGATAACCAGGGATGAAGGACGGAACAGAATACTGGTCCTAAATGGGGCTTTTCAGGCAGAAATTTCCCTTTAGCAGTGGCTCCCCTTCTCTGAGCATGGCCTTCAGGGGAATGCAAAGATGAGTAATGAGTCCTGTGACTGCTTAACTGTAAAGTTGATTTAGTGGGAGCAGATAGTCTTCTGCAGAAGTAGAGCACAAGAGAGCTGGTGTCACGTGTTGTTGCAGAGGTCCAGAGGCTGCTTGGAGTTAAGAGAGGGGCCAGGACATTCTGCCAGTGGGAAGAAGTCAGTGCAGTTTTCACCTTTGAATAGGAGCAGAGTCTAAGCAGGTGAAAACAAAAGGGGTCTGTAATCCCAGTACTTTGGGAGGCCGAGGCAGGCGGATCACTTGAGGTCAGGAGTTCAAGACCAGCCTGGCCAACATGGTGAAACTCTGTCTTCATTAAAAATACAAAAATTACCCAGGCATGGTGACAGGCGCCTGTAGTCCCAGCTACTAGGGAGGCTGAAGCAGGAGAATCACTTGAACCTGGGAGGTAGAGTTTGCGATGAACTGAGATCCCGCCACTGCCTTCCAGCCTAGGTGACAGAGTGAGACTCCATCTCAAAAAACAAAACAAAACCCAAAAAACAAAAGGGAGAGGGTAGAGTTGATTGACTTGGTGACTCAGGCAAGTTGGGAGGCAAGAAGATGGGGGATGCATGTTCATTAAAGCATTGTTCTGTGTAACATCAGCTATGGGCTGCTGGCAGTGGGTAGAGGAGAATGGAAGGAGTTTGGACTTGTTCTTTTTGGCCTTGTAACTCATTCATTCATTCACCATTCATTCATCTGCTCATTCACCAGATAGTCATTGAGCCCTGTGATGTGTCAGGCACTTTTCTAGGCAGTTGGGATACTTCAGTGAACAAAATTAGGAAGGACTCTGCTCTCAAGGAGCTTACCTTCTAAAGAGGGCAGACAAGAATTCCGTAAATAAGTAAATTGTGTGGTATCCTAGAAGGCAGTAGTATCTCAAAAGGGAAAAAAGGTAGAGAAAGGTAGGGGCGATTGAGTGGGGAGGTGGGGGTTTTGTATTAGGGGTGCAATTTAAAATGATGTGGTCAGGGTAAGCCTTATCCTTATTGGGATGGTGACATCTGAGCAGACTTGAAGGAGATGAGGGAGTTGATGTCTAGAGGAAGAATGCTCTGGGCAGAGGGAACAGCCTAGCGGCGGGATGTGTGTCTGGTGTATTCAAGGAGCAGCAAAGAGGCCAGTGTAGCTTGAGCTGATGATTTGGGGCAGGGAACTAATACGACTTCTTAGATTTTTTTAAAGATTGCCATGAATGATGAATCCTAGGAGAAAAGGTTTGATATTATATTTGATAATAGTTCCTTTGGAGAGGTGTTTTGATGAGTGGGACCTTTCCCCTGAGCATAGTTAACAAATTCCTGAACTGGCTCCATCTGAAGCAGGATGGGACTAGGAGCAGAGATGGAGGAGCCGGGATACCCATTTAGAATGTTTACATAGATATAGCTATGTATCTATAGGATCATTAGTAGCAATGTCTATGTAAACATTATGCATCCTCATTTGCTTTTCTTTCTTTTCTTTTTTTTCTTTTGTTTTGTTTTTTTTGAGATGGAGTCTTGCTCCATCGCCAGGCTGGAGTGCAGGGGCGTGATCTTGACTCACCGCAACCTCCAACTCCCTGGTTCAAGCGATTTTCCTGCCTCCACCTCCCGAGTAACTGGGATTACAGGCATGCGCCACCATGCCCAGCTAATTTTTGTGTTTTTAGTAGAGATAGGGTTTCACCATGTTGACCAGGATGGTCTCGATCTCCTGACCTCGTGATCTGCCCACCTCAGCCTCCCAAAGTACTAAGATTTTAGGCGTGCACCACTGCGTCTGGTCTGCCCCTTTTTTTTGAGGGGGGATGGAGTCTCGCTCTGTCACCTAGGCTGGAGTGCAGTGGTGCAGTCTCGTCTCACTGCAACCTCCGCCTCCCGGGTTCAAGCAATTCTCCTGTCTCAGCCTCCCAAGTAGCTGGGATTACAGGTGTGTGCCACCACACCCAACTCATTTTTTGTATTTTTACTAGAGATGGGGTTTTACTATGTTGGCCAGACTGGTCTCAAACTCCTGACCTCAAGTGATCCACCCGCCTCAGCCTCCCAAAATGCTGGGATTACAGGTGTGAGCCACCGCATTGGCTTGCCTTTTTTTCATCACATGTGTACTACATTTTTAGTTAGGAAACAAAAAAGGCATTTGCCATTCTTAAATTTGAAGCCACCAGAACAATGAGAAATTAGAGAAGTTTTAAGCTAGGTATAGTGGCACACACACCTATAGTGCCAGCCACTTGGGAGGCTGAGGTGGGAGGATCACTTAAGCTCAGGAGTTTGAGGCTACAGTGAGCTATGATTGCACTACTGCACTCCAGCCTGGGCAGCAGAGAGAGATCCCATCTCAAAAAAAAAAATTTTTTTTAAGTTAAAACAGAAAGAAAAGAGAAATGAGGGAAGTTTTATAAGAAAAATGCTACATATGGAGACCAGATCTCTTCATGTTAGAGAAGAGATTTCCTTGATAGAGAAGAAATGGGGAGGAGGGGTCATGACCTGGTCTCTATTGACTCTGGATCCCAAAAGCTCTGGTTAGATCAGGGTGAACAGACCCAGCAAAACCTGGCTTAGGTCACCCAAACTCAGATAAGATGCTCCTGGGGCCACCAGGGGAAACCAGACCACTTGCTGAATCAGGTCAGGATGTTTGTGGTCAAGGATGTCTGAGCTCCCTCTGTCCAGAGGTTCCCCTTCTCAGCTTCGACCTGAGCTAGCAGGAGGTGGTCTCTAAGCCTTAGCACAGATTGCACCTTCCCCTGTGTAAGGTTAGGTACTGCTCCTATATGTGCCCATAACACCTGTGAACACCTTTTTTTTTTTTTTTTTTT